>NC_065514.1:14487227-14642580 GCF_006386435.1 Epinephelus moara | reverse complement strand
AGCAACACAACTCCACCTCATGCAGGCTGATGGCGCCCCAGATTCAAATGTCCAAAAACACATAATTGAAACCACAAAGTATCTCCATACTGCTCGTCCGTAGTGATTCAAGTGTACTGAAGCCCTGACATAAGAAGTTGTTTGGAAAAACGTCATTTGAACTCTGTTTTTAGCCTCATTGTAGCCTGTAGCTCTGACTGCCTCTCTGGGCACCGCGTTCATGTGTGTGCGCTTGCTTTTGCTGGTCTCGCGCTGGCTGGTTCTGCCTGAACCCAAATGTTTTTGTTGCCATTTGCGGAGCCTGGGCTGCCTACAGACACCAGACTTTAATAAAGTTAATATTATTGTAGTGTTTATTTGTTAAGTGTCTTTTATTATATTTTAAAAGTGTTAAAATAAAAACATTGTTTTTATTATAATTTAAAACTGTTATACAAAATACTCACACACTTCTGAAAGGTGGCCCATTTGTGCCACTTTTCAACCTCCATAAAAAAAACCCTCATATTTTGAGGTATCAGTTCAGGCACCGTTTAAGCACCGGTACCGTTTTAAAAGTATCTGTTTGGCACTGGTATCGGGAAAAACCCAAACGATATCCAACCCTAGTCATGAGTCTCTGCAGCTGAAAAGGACAAATCTCATTGTCTAACTCTTCACACAACTCACTCCCCCAAGACTTAAGCATTTAAAGGGTTGATTTGGATTCACCCGAAGTCACAAAGTAAGACAAACAAACTAAGTGACTGAGGCAGCAGTGGACCAGCAGCTCCTGTGTTCAGCAAGTTAAAATTACTGTTTTCATTAATGGAGTCTGGTGGCTTTGACGAGAGCATCCCCTGTTGGGAAGGGCTGTCTGTGGCAAAGT
This sequence comes from Epinephelus moara, assembly GCF_006386435.1. NCBI lineage: Eukaryota > Metazoa > Chordata > Actinopteri > Perciformes > Serranidae > Epinephelus > Epinephelus moara. The sequence continues at coordinate 14,641,712 of NC_065514.1, read as the reverse complement.
AAACAGTGAAAAATATTCAAAATACAGTGCACACATAAACTTTTTTAGGTGGCTTAAATTTGTTTTGTTGCCCCCCATCCACAGCAGTAAATTGCTTAGCTTCTGTGTCAGTACTCCTGCCTGCTTCTCCAAACTGGGGGTGTACCAAACGACAACTACTGTATGTTATACACTGACTATGGATAATGACCTCAAACAACCCCACTTCAAAAGATCCAAACAATCCCTTTAATGCGATTTAATTAAAACAGTAAGGCTGGAGTACAAGAATTCGTCTGAATGTGTAAATGAAGGCAGTTTGAATCCAGTGTGGTAATGGGCAACTCTACCACCCAGGCACCATGAAAACTACTATATAAAGATGTTATTACTGAATGTATGGCTATAGCTGACAAAACGCAGACTATAAATAGCGTCACAAATGGCGTTTCATGTCATGAAAATCCTACACAAACAACCGTCTGCTGTCCTCGCTCCTGCTGCTCACAGTGTCAGAATAGAAACAGAACATATTTGAAGATTCCCATGAGAGGAGTTAGCAAAACACTGCAAGTCGTTTCTGCTCTCTCTCCCTCTGACCGCGCACGAGGCTCCGCTGTTCCCTACAAGTTTTTATTTTTATTATAACGGACAGCTGACACAGCCGCACAAAACGTTTCACCGCCCTCAAACTGAAGAAAATTATGGAAAATGACCAAAAAGCACACACGTACTGCAAGAGACACCCCTCTCACCTTTTCCTTTTTTACCCCCAAAATTGGACGGCGAAGAAGCAGAAAGTGAGACAGATGAGAGGAGACACATGAGGGAACGCTCCATTGGGAGTTGACCACTAATATCTCTGGACAAAGCGTCAGCGCTGCGGTTTCTTCATGAAAGTGATGTTATGAGATTTGATTGAACATGTGGGAAAATTACAAAACACAGGGAATGTTCTCTTATGGGGGCAGGGGGTATCTGTTCCAATTTTTAATGCTATAGATTGAATTGAAGCTACACTCGTGGTCAAAAGCTGCTGCTGGACGTCAGAGGGAAGATATGTGCAGTGTGTGGGGCTCATATGTTTAACGTGTATATGTTTAAGTGTCATGTATCATCTGATATACGAAGTCAAAACATCTACTTGGGGCCTCACAGAGATTTAAGGATAATACGTCCATGTTTTGCTTTTGAAGAACACCATATAAGTCAGTCCAGCCAAGTGACCCGTGTCTCAACTGAATGAGAATTAATTTGTGGTGATAAGAAGTATAAACATCATCTTTGCTCTCTAAGCAGTATATTAGTGTTTTGATCCAACTGCGCATGTGAATTTAAACGTGAGTCTTAAGCTGCTGCATGAATCCAAAATGCCCCCAGATGTTTAGGAAAGCATTAAGTTAATGATGCTGAATCACAAATTTGTTTATGATTGACTTAAAATGGTTTTTAACTTCATCCCTACAAAGATGTTGCATGTAGTTTTCACATAATGTCGTGCGGGGTCATATCTCTGGAATAAGCAGGGCTTTGTTTTGACTCATGAAGAGCAATAGATGAAAAAAATAAGTTTGCAGGAGGGTCTGTTTGAGGATTTCTGCATGACAATTCGATTAAAATGAACTCAATAAACTTGTAATCTTCCTCGAGGCAGTGGGGACAACTGTTGCTGGCAGACGTTTGTTGCTGACTTGAATTCCCTCCTTACAGTTGTGTCAGGATGTCCAGATAGACGTCCTTATACCTTCAGATCTCAGCTGATAATTGTCAGATTCAGACCTTGTCATCAGTATCAGAGTAATCCAGGTCTGCACAGTGCAAACAGGAAGGGCAGCATGACTTTTACATGATGCAGATGTGCCAAAATGTAAACACATATGCTGAAAAAAGACAGAGGTTAGTTTAATATTCAGACATTCAGCCATGTTCATCCTCTTCACCAGGCTACTGTAGTTATGCAGTGTGAGATGGAGCTTGGCATGACGTTAGTGTTAGGGTCAAAGGGTACAGATGACTGTGGGCCCAAGGCCGGGGAGGCATGAAAAGGTCAAAGGCTGTCCTTTAAATTAGATCAAGTACAAGAGTACAATATCATGGACAATACAACTGTATACAAAGCTACAGTGAGGATAATATTATTAAACTAGAGGATCTAAGACATCCACTGGTATCAACCATGTTTTGCGATCTTGAAGGAAAGGGGGCCAAATAATGCTCCAAAGCTATTTAAATTTTGGCGAGGGAAAAAGGAAGGAAGCCATTTTTCTTTTGTATTTCTGCACACTGAGGTCCCTTAACAGTCTTGCAATTTCATAAACTAGGTATGACTGGAAAATAGACAGTTGTCAGCCATGTAAGGGTTAATCCACTAGTAGGTGTGTTCCAAGCGGTTTTAATGCACTAAACTAACCGTTTGGAACACACCTACTAGTGGATTAACCCGCTTATACCATGGTCATTTGCCAAGAATATAGGAATAAAAGGATTCAACAACTTTTGGTGAAAGTTTCGTACTCAAAATCGAAAGTTTTTGAAGCAAGAGCTTACCATTGTCATGACAAGGAATAAACTAGTCCCTTTTACAACCACGGCAGTTACAGTAGTCACAGTAGGACAGGATGAGGCTCAATCGCTTTAACAAAGCCAAAAGTATTAGTAGTAGGCATCCCATTCCTCAAAATCCTTGTACTCTCCAAATAAGTTAAAATCAGCCATTTCTGTTTGTTTTTTCCCACGAATGTTGTTTGACGGCTGCAGTGTTTTTTTTTCCCTCTGCAGTTGACAGTTTGACAGCTGCGCTCGTTAATGTTGCTATGGTTACAGGCTGGTTAGCGGATGAATTTAGACAGCTATAAAGTTTAGCCAAACTACGTGTGCATTAAAGGGTTTTAATGCATACCTGCCGACCAATCAGAAGAGTATTCACCCAGACCATGGTATAAATAGTCTTTACAGTGTTTCAGTTCTGCCCACAATTTGACTAATATTTGATTAAAGTAGTATTTTTTTCATGATTTGATCTCATGATGTAATAATAACTTCAGGGCTGTAGTCAACCACAGAAAATCTTGGTCGACTAAAGTCGCACATAATCTTCAACTAGCCTAATTGATTAGTCGTGAGAAAAAAAAAAAATCTGCACGTTATTTTTACTTCTGCGGTGGTGGGTCTGTGTCTCTCTGCTGTTACACCTCCAAAACACTAGTCGGCGGTGGAGAACTGTGTTAAGTGCTGTAAAGTTTAGTTGATTCAAAACACACATTAAACATGGCTTAAAGGAGCTATATGTAAGAAATCTAAAGCAAATAGTCGTAAAATCCTCCTAATATGTCACAGAGACTAAGGAATAATGTTCATATAACATACTGATCTCACCGACAACAATAGTACAGCCAGAATATTCGCATTTTAAAAAAAAATTTACGGTCCGCAAATCATGTTTATGTTTTGAATTTGTGTTTTGGCCTGTTGCGCCACCCACCGCCGTCTACCAGTCACGCAGTCAGTAGAGTCTCAGCATCAGTTACAGTTATGACTGAGCTACAGCAGTACGGCAAGCAGCGTTAGCAGTGTCCCAGTACATAACATTAGCAGTCTCCTCAGCTGTATCCCGGCAGTAGCGTTAGCAGCAGAGAAGCCGGACTTGCTCGAACGGTCCGCTGGAAAACCGAAGATCACGGACGCGGTGACGCAGCCCTACCACGGCAGCTGCCCGTGGGCAAACAAATCAGTCTCCAGCGTGCTGCTGTCCAGCAACCTCGAATCTGTAGGGGAGGGGGGGCGGACCCTGAGGCTTTGGAATAACCTGCCAGAGGATATAAGGCTGTCTGAGTCACTGGCTTCATTTCAGTCTCTCTTCAAAACACACTCTTAGCATATCCTGAGTTTATCTGAGCTGTCTATTTTATCGCTATCTTATTGATTTTGTTTCCCATTTATTATCTTGATTTCAGTTTTGGCCTTCCTTGTTTTATCCTTTGCTTAGATGAAATTTTATGATGTTATTTGTTTTATTCTCCTTGTGTTTTAAATGTTTTTAAAGGTGCTATTTAAGTAAAGTTTATTATTATTCTTATTATTATCAAATCCATGCAAGCTGGTTTGATACACTGTTGGCAGTTTACTGAAGGGTTTGCGGGCAATGAGTTGGTCAAATGTTGGGTACTGTAGTTTTAATAATGTGTACAAACAGGAAATATTGACAGAAAAATGTACAACCTACCGCAGTTTGACACCTCATTGCCCAGGGTTACTTTGTTTTCCAAGTCAAGACTAAAACCTTTTTATTGAGCACATCTGTAAATCGTTGATATTTTTAGCGTCCACCATTTGTTTTTCCTGACAAGATTCACCCTGGGCAGCTCAAACCACCAAGTAAAGGTCAAGGAAAGACTGTGGTCTGGGTTCAGCACTAAAGCCAGCCTAAGTTAACTCCATCTTGAATCTTGAATCATGTTGACATCTTTTACTACAGATTTTTTTTCTGACCTTAACCGAGAGTTTTAGCATCCCAATCCAAACCACACCTGGGACACAGGAAGCTAACCTCGCTCTCTTGTACTTTTTATTCCCAACAATCCACCCCAAGCGACACTTCCTGCATCGGAACAAAATGCTGCCGCAGTTACATTTCCTCCAAAACAAATTTGCCAGAGCAAATTAGTTGTGCTTGAATGTAATTTGTAGAGGACAGGGTTTCATGTTTGTGGTGAGGTTTCTGACCTCAGACTCTCATTCCATGTTTGTTTGTAATCCGGATGCCTGTTTCCCTGAATTTCCTCAATATTATCTAATGCTGATCCTCTCCCCTGGTGGCTGCTGGGAGTCTCTGCCACGACTGTGTGTGTGACAGACAGATGGACAGACAGAGAGACAGACAGACAAGAGTGTGTTTAGAGTGTAAACACACTCGCTGGACAGAAAACACACAAAACAGAGGAGCAGAAGTTACAGAACATTTCTGTTTATAGTTCCCCCCTCGCCTCCGCACTCTGGATATGCCTCCACATGGGACTCTGTGCGTGTGTGTGTGTGTGTGTTCCTGTGGTTACTGTGGTGAATGGTCTGCTAACAACAAGGTAATCGCAGGGACTGACCAGGGGGAATCCACCCGGACTTCCGTTCAGGTGTGAGTGTGTGTGTGTTTTCTAGTTGCGTGTGAGGTCCCACAGTCTTCACACTAAGGACACATTATTAAATTCTTCCACAGTCGAGGACTTTTTGCCACTTCAGGCTAGTTTAGGATTTCCATTTGTTCTTGGATTGAGTAAAAGTTCATGTATAGTTTAACCAGTGACACACACTGGTGGAAAGACGTTCTCTCTGTGGAACGCTCAACTGCTTATTACTGAAAACAAGTTAAAGTGAATGGGGCTACATGGGTATTGTTAAGATTACTACTGTTATCGATACTCCTTATCAGTTCAGTGCTCTATTGATACTCTTATCTTATCAGTTCTTGTTTATTACTAGATTGCTTTTTAGAAGTTTAGGTTGGTTTCATTCCTCACTCCCTGAGGGGCTGTTTGTCTCAGCTTGCAGCTAAGTTTACAAGAATTTGCCTGATTTTAAGATAAGTGGCAAACTATGCAAAACAGTTGCAGACAGCTTTCAGTTTAGCTTGTTTGTAACAATGTGCTATTAGCCGAGCTGGCATGATGTGCTTGTGTGGATGAGAGACTATGGATAGAGTATGGAAATATTGCTTTTTAGATGTTTACATGTTTATACTTGTTGAATATGTGCATTACTGTAATAAACTTTACAGTTTGGCTTTGGCTTCTTACTCGCAAAGGGTTTTTTTTTGCAGCTGCAAACTGCAGTCGTCATCAACTCGAGTCTCTTCAAGGTAGCCTTTCTGCTCTGTTGTGCTCTGGGGGGCACCCAGTAGCTCACTTGTACCCCTTTTTCGGCAGTTACGGGCTGGCTTGGCTTGATTTGGTTTGGTGTGGGCCATCAGCCCAGCACAGCAGGGATTTGCTTTCATTACAACAAGGCTACCGTCTTGAAGGTGTGTCTTAAACTGATGATGGCTTGTCTTGAGTGAGCTGATCCACAGCTAAGTCTCCTGTTATTTTTGCCACATGTTTTCCCACAGCAGGGCAGGTAAAAGAAGTTTACCTGTTGGAGGTGAGCTGTTTGCAGAGGTGCAGTAAGAGCCTGCTGTCTGCAGCTCTTCGTCAACATCACACTGTGGCTGTTTCTGCTTTCACTTTCCTTCCTTATCCTTCATTATTACACTTGTCTTTATTGAAGAAAAGCCACTGAGATAGTAGTTGATTTCCTATAGATTTTTCACAATAAAAGTCTGTCGTTATTTTGTTCTGTATAAACTTTTATTGTGAAGCAGCAAAATAAGGAAATGTTGAGTTTTCAAACAACAACTTCTAATACAGCTGATAGCGAACTTGAAACAGTAAAATAAAGCAGATATCTAAAGTAAAAACAGGACGCAGGAGAGAAACTAAACTCTAAACCACAGAGATTCAGTTAGAAGCTACAAAAGTACAGAGACTTTTAAAACGCCTTTCTCTCTGGTCTCCTGCAGACAGAGGTGAGTAGAGTCTCGCAACACACACTCTTGTTTGGAGAAGTGGGGTCGTTAGAGTTGGCTGTGGTTGGCAAGACCTCACCGCTACCTGCCTGAGGGCAGGTGGCCCGGCTTTTGGACCTACTCTTGAGAAGGTCCATCGGCGGTGTAGCTTAGTGTGGCATGGAGCATCTAAACTGACAATGGAAACACAAATCGGTGCAGCATGGCTTTACTCGGCATGGCCAACAGTGACTATGGGAAAAGGGTACTAGTAGAGCTGGCACCCCATGTACAAAGGCTATGTCCTTGCCACAGCAGCCATGGGCCATGAGACCCTCTACCAATTGTTTCTTTCCTTGAGCCATCAGAACTCCTGACTCCAACAACACACAGACACCATAGAAAACTACCATAATCTGTCTTGAATTAATTGCACTGACCAGGAGTAGCACTCCTAATTTCGTTGTACTTGGACAATGGCAATAAAGGCTTTCTATTCTATCTATCTAATCTTCTTCCTCCTGGAATGCTGCTCACAGTCTGGCACCTGGCTGCTACTGTAGAAAGTCCCATGCTTTCCTGTGCGCTTTTCCCATAGATTGTATAATAACGATGGGCGACATGACAGCAGCTGGTATGCAGTATAGGTCATAAACCCTGCCCGCTCCATGTTAGCAGATGGGACATGGGCCAAACTAAAACATCAAAGTACACATCAAATAAATTCTTACAGAAGATTGTTTCTGTTTTCAGGTAGTTCTTATGCTGATGTATATTTAAGAGTTCGTTTTTCTCGTAAGTTTGGTTTTTATTAGTTGTTCGATGCTATACAAAGAGCGTTTGACGTCATGATTGACAGCTACGTGTGCCAATCTATGTGCTTGGGATCAAATGATTTGTCAGACAGGTGTTTAGGTGGAAACTTGATCCTGTGGGGATCGCTACTGCGCCGACTTTGGCTCCAAATGACATCACCAGCAGGCGAATCTGGGATATTTTGGCTTCATTTTTGTACAGTGGGATGAAGTGGAGACATGTTGTCCATCTTTATAGTCAGTGGCTGTGCCCAGGAATGTCCTGAGCACAGCTAAATAAAAAGAAAATAAGATTGAAGCAGAAGGCAGAGTCTCTGCCACACACTCGTAGTGGGACATAAGTAATGATTGAGAAAGATTACTTCTGTATTTGAAACAATAAAACTGTCCAGGCTGTAAAACCACCAGAACATTGTGGACAAACATCCACTCAGATTATAAACAAATAGATCTTACTGCTGAGCTCGGTCCACGGACCAAAGAAAACATACAACACACTGAATCACTAAATATTTTTCCTGTTTGCTATGTTCAGTATTTTTATCTTTGTACTTTAAATAAATTGTGGCTGCAGAAACTAAACACATGCTAAAATGTCCCTCTGACATTTTAAACCATTACTATCTGCTGTATGCTTCAGGGTTGTTGTTTTCTTCGCCCCATGTCTCCCTCCTCTTCCTCGCTCTTCACACAGGATTTAACTGCCTACCTTGAGAAGAATGTCGACAGTGGTTCCCAGTCGCTTTTTACTCATTTCCCATGCCTCCTTCCTTCTCTGTTCCCACTGACCCTGCCACAGAAACTCCTCTCTGCTTTTATACAGCTGTGCCTTGACCTTAACTTTTCCTCCTGACCTTTTCTTACAATATCAATCAAATCTGTTCTTATTTGATTATTTGACGTTTTTTGCTGTCTTATGTTTGGGCTTTGATTTGTTTTATTCTTACTGTGCAAGTCCTTGTGATGATGTCCTGACATCAGAGACAGATTAAAGTCAGTGGGAAAACCCTGTAGGATGGCCTACTTATTGTGCAACTGTGAGATTAAAAGAATTAACAAAATCAATCACGCATGAATCAATACGTTTAAAAAAAAAAAGTCAATAAGGCTTATAAAAGATTCCTAGTGTGTCCCAGCCTACTACAGTATGGCTGGGTGAGAAAATCAATACAGCAAACTACTGAAATATTTTGCTTTGTAATATCTAATTGATACACAGACGCTTATATCAGTTTAAAATTATATAAATTATTAATATTGCAAATACAAATTAAACTTTTAGTAGTGTACTAGAAGAATAAAATCAAGGACTTTTTCAGCCCACCAGATACATTTTACTGCAATAAAATTGATTGAAAGGAGATGAACAGACTGAAAACTTCATCTTATAGATGCTGACAAAGTTTTCCTTTGAGGACATAATTTGCAGTTGTAAATCACAATTTTCTGGCTCAGTGAACACAATAAGAGGAAGTCCACACAAAAGATTTAGTTAAAACAAGCATAATTTATTAACAATGGAGTGGGTAAATCAGCAAATTCAGTAGTGACAGCCATGCATTGATGTGTATCAAGTGTGCTATAGAGGTGTTGCAGGTGCAAAAGGTGCAGAGCCGCTGGTTAATACCTACCTGGGGCAGCTTTTTTTTAGCCTGGAAGGCCCAAGTGAGCTTAATCAAGGCAATTGCAAAATACCATTTTGTAAATCTAAATCTGGACAATCATCTTTTTCCATTAAAGGCTGTCAACTGTGATTTAAAATCCTTCACAACAAAGTTCAAAGGCTAGCTAAAAGCAAACCAGAGCTGTACCCACTCTTAGCTAAATGCGCTCAAACTTTTAAAGGGTATTAGTGTAAGTGTTTTGGCGTATTGTGGTATGTGTACTTAAGTATATGTATTGTGGGTTGTTTACTCTGTATTGGAACTATGATAAATTGCATCGTCCCTATCAAAATAAAAAACAAACAAACACCATACATGTTCTTGCAATACTAAGCATATCCCAAATGTTTAATATTGCAACAATATCGTATCGTGGCCCCTGCCTCTGGTGACTCCCACCCCTAATATAGAGACGTAATTACAGAGTGTAAATACATGGCACATGTGGAGAAAAAAAGCTAAATAAACTAAAAATGGGGTGCAATTTCATGAAAATTAAAAGGATGAGACATTTATCAGTATTGGACTTATTAAAGTTGACTTAAGTCTGTCTCTTTTTCAGATTGTCCTTCCTGCCAAACCGGAGCTACAGCGACAACGGTCGGACGATACTGGCCAATGACCAGGAGTCCCAGGACTCTCTTGGACCACTATGAGGGTGTCTTAACAGAGCTGTGACACCATCAGCTGATGAGGGGGACTAAGAGATGGAGACTTCTTGACCTCTGTGATCTCAACAGGTGGCTGTGAGCTGACCTGGCCTGAGGAGGTTGTCTTTGGAAATGCACTCTATGATCCAGCATCATCATATGACTTTCTTTAAAACGTATGTTGATGCTGTCCAGAGTTAGAGGCACTGTTGCTGAGCATCAGACCAGCACAGAAGGTCAGATCTGAGTGACTCAAAATGAGAAAAAAATGAACCATGTTGGTGCAGAGCTGAAGTATTGAGTGCTTACGGACTGAAACACACTGCCAATATGTCTCCAGGTTCTCCAAAACCCAAAGAGTGTTTATTCTCAGTCGAAACATCCGGATCACAGGACGTGAGTCAACATCATGCACCACAGAAAACCACAGCAGACTACAAGCCAAACTTTGGTTAACATGGTTGGTGACGCAAGAGGCCTCTTCTGCTTTTTAACCTCTGTGATGACATCATAGTTGTAACTGCCAGCTGGTCACACAGGTGACTGCAGGTCTCATTAAGTCCAGTTTATTGTTTGTATTCTTGTTTTTTACCAGCATCAACTGCACTCTGAAACTGCTGAATGTAATGTCAAAAGTGGATGTTTTTTTTATTCATATCCTTCATGTCATATTCCATTTTGAAACAGTTACAAACAAACACCAAAGGCTGAGAACTTCACAGTCAGTTTGTGATGAAATACAGCATCATACAAACAGTTCTGTCATTGATCGTTGTGATGAAACACTTGCCTAAACCTTTCATGGCACATAAAATATTGTTGCACTTACCTCTGTGTTGAATTGTGTTGCATCTTTGTTCACACCCAGCTGTGATGTTGTTGTGGTAGTACAGCTCTACATCACTGCAGCATGGGAGAAAGCTTAACTTCCAGTGTTCACATCACTCTTTCTGGAGGGAGCGATTAGGACATATGTAGGAATTTACTGGGGGGAAGGCTTCACAATGGGGAAGAAAGGTGATTTAAGTAACTTTGAACGTGGCATGGTTGTTGGTGCCAGACGGGCTGGTCTGAGTATTTCAGAAACGGCTGATCTGTTGGGATTTCACACAGATTTCCTGTCAGCTAAGAACAGGAGACTGGGATTTCACACAGATTTCCTGTCAGCTAAGAACAGGAGACTGAGGCTCACCAAAACTGGACAATAGCAGATTGGAAAAACGTTGCCTGGTCTGATGAGTCTGGATTTCTGCTGCCACATTCAGATGGTAGGGTCAGAATTTGGTGTAAACAACATGAAAGCATGGATCCATCCTGCCTTGTATCAACGGTTCAAGCTGCTGGTGGTGGTGTAATGGTGTGGGGGAGATTTTCTTGGCACACTTTGAGCTCCTTAGTAGTGATGGCCTCATGAAGCCTCATGAAGCATTTTCTTCTTCTCTACTCTGGCATTAGTAAACAAAATATTCAAAGAATGCAGTTGATTCAGAATGCTGCTGCCAGGTTTTTAACAGGTACCAAGAGAAGCGACCACATTACGCCAATCCTTGCTGCCCTTCACTGGCTACCTGTGAGTTTTAGAATTGATTTTAAGATTTTACTGCTTGTTTTTAAAGCCTTACATGGTCAGGTTCCTGCCTACATCGGTGACATGCTAAACTCTTATGAACCTGACCGGAGCCTGAGATCTTCCGGCGGGGCCCTCTTACGGGTAACCAAAACTCGGCTGGTCACTAAAGGGGACCGGGCCTTTGGTGCCTGGGCCCCTCGGCTGTGGAACGCCCTGCCTGGAGATCTCAGGCAGGCAAACTCAGTGTACTCTTTTAAATCACTTCTTAAAACTCACTTTTATCGTCTGGCCTTCTTAAACTGATTCTTTTTTATTATTGTTGTGACTCTTTTAGTTTTTTATTCTGTATTCCTGTATTTTAATGTTATTTTACTGTTATGTATTTTATTTGCACTAATCATTTTATTGTTAAGCACCTTGTAACCTTGTTTTGAAAGGTGCTCTACAAATAAATTATTATTATTATTATTTATTTTCTGAGCCCACTAGATGGCACTCTTGGTTTAAAGAAAGAGGCTCAAAGAATGGCAATTCAGTGTGTTTTAAACCTTTTGTTGAACAAAAAGCGCCNAGCACCTTTGGGATGTGGTGGAACGGGAGATTCACATCATGGATGTGCAGCCGACAAATCTGCAGCAACTGTGTGATGCTATCATGTCAATATGGACCAAAATCTCTGAGGAATGTTTCCAGCACCTTGTTGAATCCATGACACCAAGAATTAAGGCAGTTCTGGTCCAACCTGGTACAAGCAAGGTATACCTAATAAAGTGGCCAGTGAGTATATTGTAATTCTGTAGCTGCAGATCAAATATTTCTTTCTCTTGCAGGACCCACACAGTGAAACATGAACCTGCAGCTGGATGGAAACAGCTGGAAAGCACCATGACGAGGCTGAGGAGACAAACCCTTCTAAAGAAAATGATCCTGAAGATGGATACCTTTGATCCTCAAATCTAAATAACACTTCATATTTATGATTAAATATATCCAACAATCAGTTTTGTAAACATTTTGGCAAACAATATGAATATGTTCCTCATTAAACATGATAAGCACATTGAGGCCAAGGTGAATATGAAGGTCTGATGTCTCTCAAATGACGAGACTTGTCTGAGTCTTTGATGGTTCGACTGTTTTACAGCTGCATTAGGTGGTTTATGACCACTAGAGGTCACTTTTCACTCTCACTTTAGCTCTGATTTGGTCTCTATTTTCTATCATTTTCTATCTATTAGTTTTGGCTCCCTGCAGTTTTGTGTCTGGCATGTAGCGTATTCTAAGAGCGAGTTCACTTACAGGAGGCCTGTGAGAGCCAGGGCTTGGAAAAAACAAAATAATGAACAAACAGTGGCCAAAAGCCGCTAAATACAGCTAAAATCAATGAGGAACTGCAGAGCTGGCTGTTCCTCTCACTGGGTTTGTCAGCACAAGGGACCCGCTCACATTACTCAGCTATGTGATTTGAAGGTAGATTCAAAAATGTCCTTATTACAGATTTAATTCTCTGATGTTTGATGCTGAGTTTATATATTTAAATTCAGTCTGTCTCAATCTGTCTGTCTATCACAACACATTCAGGAGATCGACACACAGAGGTGTGATACCAGCCGCCTACACTCTGTCATCACATTTTCATTTCAGTGTCTCTCTGCATCTCGGCCTCAGAAAACAGCAGTTAACTCATCATCTTGCATTTTTATTTTCAATACGCAACCACAAAGTCCAGTTTCAAAGGTGACGAGCTGAATGAATGTCTTGTTACAGTGTGACAACTTTTAATAGCTCACTCTGCCCTTCATTGTTTGTGACGGAGATGATAAATAAACAGAATTTAACAATGATTTAGTCTAAATACATTTATATCAGCTTTATCAAATGTGGCAAGTCTTTTGAGCCATGCAAACGTCTCCAGATCCTGACGTTAGTGCCATGTTAGATCAGCGTTGGTAGAGTAATGCAGTTACAGCTCATTAAACCTGCATGAATTTACTTGGCGGGATCGCAACAAGCGCAACAATGTATCCATTGAGCTGCAGTTCTCTGAACAAAAAGCGCCATCTAGTGGGCTCAGAAATAAAGAAAATGCTTCATGAGGCTTCATCTGGCCATCACTACCCCTTAGTACCAAGTGAGCATGGTTTAAACACCACAGCCTACCTGAGTATTGTTGCTGACCGTGTCCATCCCTTTATGACCACAGTGTACCCATCTTCTGATGGCTACTTCCAGCAGGATAAAGCACCATGTCACAAAGCTCAAATCATCTCAAACTGGTTTCTTGAACATGACAATGAGTTCACTGTACTCCAATGGCCTCCACAGTCACCAGATCTCAATCCAATAGAGCACCTTTGGGATGTGGTGGAACGGGGGATTTGCATCATGAATGTGCAGCCAACAAATCTGCAGCAACTGTGTGATGTCATCATGTCAACATGGACCAAAATCTCTGAGGAATGTTTCCAGCACCTTGTTGAATCTATGCCACTAAGAATTAAGGCAGTTCTGAAGGCAAAAGGGGTCCAACCTGGTACTAGCAAGGTGTACAGTACCTCGTGGAGTGGTATTGTTCCATATCATGACCCCCCAAAATACACTTTATGACCACCTGGAGGGTCCCAGTCTCTACTTTGAGAACCACTTCCCTGCACATGTCAAATATGGTGAGAACTTTCGTTTTTTATAAGCAAATACATTTTTCCCCCATTTTTGGCAGGTGAGTAACTATTTCAGTCTTTGCACATCCTATGTCATGGTATCCACATCATAACTTGAGCTCCATCTTCAGTAAGACAATATGAGCATCAAGCCCAGACTAATACTATACCGTGTGGGCCTGAAACACATTTTTAACGAGCCTTTATTGCTGTTGGCGGTGGCAGACGGCAATTACACACAAAGCCCCTCGTCAGGAAGCCTATTTGGTAACAGCAAACATGATTATCCCCGATCATTCCCTTCGCCTCTGAAAACAATCTTGGACTTGATTTGCTGGGTTGATTGGTGCTGACCCCCGAGTCTGCTTGCTATTAACCAATCAGGGACAATCCAGAGGAGGTTTTCATTATTCTGTGAGCCCTCTCAATACTCACTGACTCCAACACAATCTCCTCGGGTTTACTTACTGTCTAAAGCATGAAGATCTCAAGGCTTTGTCTCATAGCACAGCAGTGCCAGAGCTGGACCCAGGTTTTCTAAAAGCATCTTGGCTCGGAGATTATTCGGAAGTTAGCAGAGGAACAGAAAATTATTTTTAACCCCATATGAGACAGGGATGCCGTATTTCATCCTTCTATGGGCTGCTGGAAATTAGTCATGTTAGTTTTTGTTCCTGTGTGAATCCAGCATAATCTGCTTTTCTAAGAGATATGTCCACTGTAAAAACATTTTGCTGTAGGATTTAAAATATGATTTTTTAATAAAGTCCTTCAGGGGATTATCATTTATCGTCTTCCATGTGGAGGTAAGAGGTGAGATTTAACATCAAAGCAATAACCGTGAGCCTAGCCAGGTTCAAGGAGGCTAAAAAAAGGAGAAGTCAAAGCATCATATTATGTCATATTATTGATGTACAACACATGCGCCATTTGAGCACTTGCTAAAAGGCTAAATGGGAGGCACACAATCATAGAAAATAGGGAGATTCGTTTCATGGAGACAGTTGAAGTCAGCTTTGGGTTGGAATATATTTTATATGAAAAATAAAGATGAGGAACACACGTCATTAAATCTGCAAAATGTTCTGCAATTATTGTAATAATTGTCTTAAATAAAAGACCATTAACAAAAGCCAAAAGCTTTCTATTTAAAAACATTCTACTGTATACTGGCCACCATCCATTCGAGCATACCCAGAAAGTTCAAGAGCACCTGAGCGTTTTTTGTACCAGGCTGTAAATGTGTTCATTTTGTTGTAGAGTTGGTCGCTTTAACCTTGGTGTCTATGGGAATTTATTGGCTTCTAGAGCCAGCCTCAAGCAGCCATTTAAAGAATTGCAGTTTTTGGCACTTTCGTGTTGTCTTCATTTTTTAGCCCTGGAGGCTGCTTGGTCATACCCCATAGATCCCATGGGGTCAGAGACCATGTCCCAGCTTCCAACAGAAAGTCTTAGCCAGGTTCAGGATTGGCTCCCATGGAGAAGCTTGAGGCCTAACCAACCAGCTAGTCCTTATCCTTTCGACCTTTTCTCTTGTAAAAACCCCCAAAATACTGTTTGAAAACACTTCTGATAAAGCATACATCTCACCTTTGTGTCCCTCTTCCAGCTAGGTTTTCTAGCACAGTGTCTCACTCATTGTGGTGCACCAAGCTGTAATGGGCTCATTACTGCCCCCTGTGGCAACCTCTGAGGCTGAAAAATGAAACCATGAAATTGTAGTTCCTCAAATGGCCACTACAGGCTGGCTCCAAAAGCGAGTCAAACCCCATAAACTCCTATGTTAAAACGCTTACAGCACAAATAAACATGTTCACAGCATGCTACAAAAAACAGATTTGGTCTCTTTACCTAATTTCCACATTCATGACAACTATACAGTGGGTGAATTCAAAATATAACTCACACGTTTAAAATGTAATAAGGCTTAAATTTATGTACATGAACGTCGTGTCTTTGAGTGACAGGCTGTCTGTGAGGCATCACCACAGTCAGTTAGTCAAGTCCACACCTCGCTCCTCCACAGTTCCACCCTCTTGTCCAAATTTGGTCACTTCTAGTGACAAAAAAACAACAACATGACGACGGTCAAACTGTCAAAGTTGAGGCCTAAAAATTGGAGTCAACTGTATTTGATTTTCCCTGCTGTTCTTGAAGGCGTCACGGGATTGCAAAGGCTGATTCGGAGCACCTGGGCTGAGGGCTCCTGGGGAATTAAATTACACTACACTATTTTCACTCACTCAAATCTACATCACTGATTTACTGATTAGCCACACTCCACATGTAGTTTTTTTTAGTGTTTTACTTAACTTACAATTTTGATTTAACGTCATCCACTGTATCTTCCCGTATCTGTCATGGCCTAGGAGCCGGGTTATGACAAAACCAACAGGTGACGTCATTCTGACTACATCCCTTGTATTTTTAAACAATCAATAGGTGTGACACAAAGATTCATGCTTCATCGGAGGTGTTTCCAAACATTTATCTTCAGCGTTTCAAGAGAAAAGACGTCAAGGATGAGGATTAACTGGTCAGTTTGGCCATCTACATCTCGCAAAATTCCCCATTAGCTCACCCGAGCTTCTCTACAGGAACCGTCAGGGTGTGACTCCCACTAGACTGTCCCAAATGGGTCACCCTGAGCCTGATGACATGCTTTGCTTAAAGACAATTCAGAAACAATGATTGCAATTGTTGTTGTGTTTTGGCCAAAATATGACTTAGGCAATTATGCTATGAGGCTAACAAAATGATACAACCTGATCAACAGAGTAAGCCACTTAAAGTGAGCACTGAGACCCACACCCTTCTTGCAAACACTATGTAACCGCCCTGTATGAAGTAGGCTATGTGTGTATGCTCAGTTACAGACTGCAGAGCGATAGAAGCAGCATCAGTTGCTGTAATTTCAGCTCTAACATCCTACATGTCTATCTCCTCTTTAACCACTAGATGTAGCTACAATACTAGCTATAAAAACTGTCTTGCTGTCTAACTGTCAGGTTGACTGTGACTTTATATTGTAAAGAGTTTCAGCAGTAGGCCTTTTTTTTCCGCAATAGACAGTTTGACATGTTAGAGTAGGAAAAGCACAGGTGTAGACAACAAAATTAATTAAAACTGAATACATTCAGCTGCATTGTTTTCAGGGTCCCTGTGTTGTGCATGCTGGCTCTGTCACACTGTTGTAGCTCACTGACACACTTCAGTAGAACTGAGTCATCATTAATGTTACTGGTGACACCTGTGCTTTTCCTGCCATGACAAAACTGCTGCTGTGATACAGACTTGTTAAACAGCAATGGAAATGTTGTTGTATGATACATAGTGACACAGTGTCATCGTCACCTTTGGGTTTAATTTTAGCATTGTTTTGACATTCCTGCAGATTTATTGGTTTTATATGACTGTATATGTTCTTTTCTGCCCTTTTCCCTGCTGAATTAATTTGCTGTAAAAAACAACAACAACAGCAACTTATACTACTATTTCCACACAAAAAATACAATCAAGCAGCCTTAAACACTTATATATTATATTATTTTTTTCTTTGCAGCTTCATTGCATAGTGCAGACATATTGCATGCTTGGTGCACCCATGCACACTCCTTTGCTTACAGATTTCCTGCTTTCAGGTCACTTAAATATAGCAGGCACAGGTGCAGTCAATGAGCCATCAATCAGGTGCAATCAATGAGCTGCCAATTCAGTACAAAGAGGAACTTCCACAGCAGCACACTTGTTATAATGGAAAGAAAGAAAAGAGAGAAAAAAAACAAGCAAGAAAAAAGAAAGAAAGCATTTCTGACATTTTTGTTTGGCTGTCAAACAGCTGTCAGTGACTGTTCATTGCTGATAAGCTGTTAAAAAAATGTAGTTGCATGCCACATGCTTTACCAGTCCCTCGAGGTTTTCACAGGCTTTTTTTGTGATTGTTGCTGCCTGAAATGCCTTGTTTCATGGAAGCTTTTCCAAAAAATTGCGATGCTTGTTGCAATGTTATATAGGCTATTTTGAGAGGCTCCTCTTCTGTTCTGTCTGTATAGCACAAGCTAACACAGAAGCCCCGCAGCAGCAGTTAACTTCACACTGACAGCAAAATGGCTTGACTGACATTAAACCTAATGTTAGCCATGTAATGCTAATAGTTAGCCCTGTCACTGACAGGGCTAACTGAACAGACATCTGGTCCTGCAGCAGTAGTCTCATCATTAACAGAAAGAGGGGGACTGAGCGCTGCATGCAGCTATATAACTAGATTTTACCCCTTTTAAATTGTCAACTTTGCGGTAAAGTTGCGGTGATTGGACAACATTGCAAGTTCGTGCAGAATTTATTGGGATTGGCCGAATTTGCGTTAATTGTTGCGATTGCAACATTGCGAGAAACCAACCGGATTAAGAAAAACTTTGTATTTGGCAACAAGTTGATTTTTACCTTGTGAACTGATGGCATTCTAAGTCATCATATTTTTAGGATTGGGCAGAAGCAGTTTTTTGTGTTGTATCTTGAAGCAGAGGGGGTTGATGGTTTAGGCATCAAAACTACTTGGTTACAGTGGGGAAAAGATTGTAGTTGAGTGAGTTGACTAAATTAAGTAACGACTGATTAATGTGAGTAACAACTGACTTGACAAAATAACTCAATGTTTACTTTTAGTTTCACACGAGACACAAACTCTAGGCTACTGGGTCAAAGTCCTGTGCTTGTTGGACCCATCCTCCTGCCTACCCTAAGCCGGCTTTCACACTCTTCATACATCCATTGCCCAGAATGTCTAACAATTAAATGGATGGGTTTACATTGGAGTTGAAAGCCTGGTGCGTCTCACACAGAGGCTTAAGTGTGTCCCTGGTGTCACTATAATGACACTGGGAGCACCCTGTGGTGTTTATCATTTGTTTAAGCTGTACATGTTCTTTTTGTAACTATCACTTCGGGTAATTGGCACAGTTTTACATTACCATCCTGTTCACTCAGTGGGATGGCAGGTTTTAAACAAAGAAGATTAGGCTGCGGTATTTTCCATTGACTTCACATTGTCATGTTACGTAAATAAGTCTTGTCCTGTGTCACTCTTATTTTTAAATAAACATCATAAAACTCATCTGGACTTCAGCATGGATTTTTTGAACGCATCACAGGTAGAGCCCAATAGCCTTACAGCTGCTTTTTTCACTACTCTGCCCAAGCAGTGTATTTTGATGCCCTGTGAGTGACATCATTCTGATGTGGTTAATCAGAAATAGCTAACGTTACTATTTTTTCATGCTGCTGGTGACTTTTTAAACCAAAATGTGTACTTCACGTCCTCATGGAGGATGTTGTGTAATAACTGTACCACACTTTCCTGGAACACTGCACCAGACTACATGGACATGAATGAAACATTTGCACACTCATCACTAAATTTAAACCTGGTTCAATGAGTCAAGTGGGTCATGTTCTGAGGAAAGTGACGAGTGCATTTTAAAGAGCCTGTGAGTTTAAGGGTGTGACTGATTAGTTCTGCTGGGTCAACAAGATGTCTTTTTTCAGTCACACCAAGTCTTTAACTTTGTTACAGGTTATCAAAGTAAACAACTTGACGACAGGCATTTTGTCTGCGTGACTTTTCTTGTGTTACAGCTAATCTTCCTTAAACATTTACGTTCCCTTCAGACACCTCAAGGAGTTAATCATATGCAGAATGAACAAACTCTTGTGTTCAGTGTCTGCTGAAGGACCCTTGTAATCCTTGAGAAACGTTGGGGGAGAAGAAAGGGTAATTTGGGGGCATGTCATGGGGTTATCAAGAGTTTAAAATTTCCTTCCTGTTTCTAGAGGTCTGACAAATGCAGCTTTTTCCACTTAAAACAGTTATTTAGATCAGCTTTAAGCACTTAGTCACATACCACACATACACAAGTAGTATTATAGTAGAGTTTGGCATTACTGTAGTTTTGAAGCAAACCCACAGGTTAATACATTACCGACACGCAGGATCTGTTGTAACCTCTGTGTTTATATAATGACAAAAAGACAAGATGTAGGTGAGTGGAAAGTTACTGACAGGCAGCACTATAATTGGTATTAAGCAGTTCTCCAACTCATTTTTGAAATAGGCTAAATTCCTGAAACAGCTAGGCACTGAAGTTTTTGACATACGTTACTCAAACAGGAGGAAACAGTGCATTTATTAGGAACTATTTTCAGTGGAGGATTAATACAGTATCATGCAACTATTGTCTGTTTATCCAAAGCATGATACTGATGATATTTGTTATAATTTTATGGCATTTATCAACCCAGTCGCCAGAATAAATGTTGGTATTGTACGTTTCTACAAACCATGACTTTAATGTTATTATACACTGCACTTGTATAGCACTTTTCCAGTCTTCCAACCCCTCAAAGTGCTTTTATAGTACATGCCTCATTCACCCATTCACACACAGACACACACTGGTGGCCGAAGCTACCATACAAGGTGCCACATGCTACTCAGTAACCATTCACACTTACTCACACACCAATGGAACAGCTATCAGGAGCAATTTGGGGTTCATTATCTTGCCCAAGGATAGTTTGACATGTGGTCTGGAAGAGCCGAGGATCGATCACCGATGTTCCAATTAGTGGACGACCCACTCTACCCCTGAGCCACAGTTGCATTGTTGTCACTGTACATTTTTGCAAACCATGAAAATCTTCCATAGGTTGTACATTTCAAATGTATCATTCTAACATATCTGATGTGACATAGTATATGACCTGACTTTATCACCAGGAGGTGGAGGGCATGGTAGGTGTGTCACTTAGGAAAGATGGCTGCCGAGCTGCAGACTAGTTGCAGACCACAGTTTGAGACCAACAAACAACAAAAACCCATTGTTGCCATGATGTCATAGCTGTTTTTCCAGCAGCATTTTAGGCAATAAATGTGGGTATTTTGTAGCGTCCTGTCACTGTTGTTTTTACCAAGACATGGCTGGGTTTCCTGCAGGGATAGTGCCCCCCCAAACCAGGTATTTTAAGCCAAAATATGATCTTTTCCTGACCATAACAAGTGGGTTTTGTCCCTGAACTTAACAACATGTGGAACACAGTGTTGTTGAACCATAAAGTCAAGTATCTGCATCATAATCAGGGCAGTAGTCACCATATACATTAAGGGGGACACGTCCCCCCCAATGTTCAGATATGCCCAAAATGCCCCCCCGCCCCCATATATAACTGAAACTGAAAAACAACAACAACAAAAGAAAAACGTTTTTTCATTGCTATTCTACGATAGGCAACCACATACCACCATCTGAAATAATGTAATCATCATAATTATAACTATACATAACAAATCCTCATTATTATTACTATCGGTTCAAGTATTGATTGTATATACAGTTCTGCGTGTGGTTTGTCCAAGTAGAGTTGCCATAGCAGAATGCCAAGGCTGGTTGCCATGGTTCCAAAGAAACTAGTAGGCAACAGCACTCACAAAAGACTAGAGTCAAAATCTATGTTTTAATGTGTGTGACACTGTGATTGGTGCTAGAACTTTACCTATGTATATATATAGTATTCAGTGTCTTTGCCTCTGTTTGATACACTGAAGAAGGCTTAGGCCGAAACGCGTCTGTCATTTTGTTTGGCCGTGTGTTGCCCTATTAAAACATAGATTTTGACTCTAGTCTTTTGTGAGTGCTGTTGCCTACTAGTTTCTTTAGAATCCCTCTGCAACTTGCACCCATCACGATTGGAAATACTGGAGTTGTGCGTCGTCCTTCCTTCAGCTTCATGGTTACCATGGTTGACCTCAATGTTGTTGCCAGACTGCCGTATGGGTAACGTTCCAGACAGGCAATGTAAATTTGTCTCTCTATTCATTACTGAATAAAAGTGGAAAACGAGAATGTAATATGAGCGTTACGTAGGCTATATTGTAACTGTTTATTGTGATGTGGTAAAGTGTTATGAAATTTTGATGTTGTGAATGGTTATTGTTTTGCAAAAAAGAAACGTATCTCATGTGTTAGTGAATTTGTACATATTTTACTTTAGAATTTCAGTGGCAGGAAGTAAGTGTGTGTGTGTTTGGGGGGGGGGGGGGGCGTGCAGACTTGGTCCCCCTCCAATGTTGACTCCATGGCTCCAGCCTTGGTCATAATAATGTGCAAATGTAATGTATCCATGGTTAGGAGAAATGTACGATGCCAGCATTTCTCTGAAGCTTGGTTTGGGTTAGGAATGCCAGCATTTCTCTGAAGCTTGGTTTGGGTTAGGAAAAGATCCTATTTTGGCTTAAAATACACAGTTTTGGTGCCACAAATGCTGCTGGAAATGCCACAATGTCTCATTAAAAAACAACTGATCACCAACGTGCCACACCATCCTCTCCTCCTCATGATGAGAAACTCAGCTCATATACATGTAATCAGAACTAGGTCACTTTAGAAATGTTGATATGCATATGAAATGTACAAATGTGGTTTGCAGAAACTTTGCAGAACCATACGATGCCAGAATTTTCTTCAGACAACTCAGATATGTTGATATCTAGAATAAAATCACCAGACTTACCCTATAAAGGAAACAGTGACTTGATACTACTGGGCTCATGTTGTTGATGTGGTGCTTAATCATATAAATGTGTAGTTGGAAAGTGTCACTGTTTATATTACTTTAAATACATCATCAATTAAGGCAGCAGCACTCTGACAACAGACACACGCACACTGGCCGGAGCTTAGTCACCATGGTAACCATCAACCACAGGCAACGGTCCCTCCTCCCTCCCTCCATCTCTTCCTCCTCTCTCCCCTCCCCCTCCGCTTGGCTCCAGTCCACAGACATTAACGAGACAGGGGGCTTGCTGCTCCCATCATGCTTTGCAAAAGGAACCAGGAAGAGGCAGAGAGAGAGGCAGGAAGAGGAAGAGCAGCAGAGCTGACGGGTGTAAAGGAGACTGATGGTGGATGCAGAGGCACCAGTCAGGGAGGTATGGCTGATGTTGCCTCCTGTTTGCTCCTCTGGTCCTCTCTGGGTGAGTCCCCCCTCATTTCACTTGTGCCAGAATAACAAATAGTGTCCAAAAATCATGCTGGATGGGTGATGAAGCTTGTAGACGGTGGAGCAGACAGGCAGACAGATGGATGCTGCCGGTGCATTTAAAGGGACAGTGCAGTAATCTTCTCAGCCTGGGTGGTTTTTGCTTTACAGTGAGGGGTTAACCAAGATGACAAGACTACCAACATCTTATGGTTTTGTCTGCTTTTGTCTGTGGACAGTTATACTCCAGTCATACTGTGCATGGATATGGTCATGTTATGCACACACACGCACACACACACCCTCAGTGTTTCTGTCGTGTGTTACAAATGTGCCGCCAACAGTAGCTGGCTGTGTTTGAGGAAGATGAAGTGAACTGCCACGTCTACACGCTGACAATGATGCCATTCAGTCCAGGCAGCACACAGACACACACACTTTTGTCTCAGACGGTGAATTTTAGCTCCGTTTATTAAAAAAAAAACAGAAACTCAGTCATAAACTCAGAGTCTCATTTCTTATTAGTGATAAAAAATAAATTATTCCCTAAACAATGACTCTCAGTCACAGTGAGTGGAGCTTCACTGCTAAAAACTACTGATTCTTAATTACCTTTCTTTTTATTGTTTGACAGGGACAATGCATATTATTAATATTCCAGAGTTTGACAGTCTGCATAGTAAGTAATAATATTACAATAATAATTCTGGCTATTGTGGTACAATATGTTGAAGGTATATATTAATATCTGATAGTACACATATGTGACAATAATCACATGTGTATAATAAGAAGTATGACTAATGATAACAGCAGCAGCAGGAGGCATCTGGCAGGACCACGGCAGCAGCACAACCACTATCCAGTCACCGCTGCAATATAAGTTAACCTGCAAGACAGTGGAGCACAAACGCTCCGGAGAAGAAGCCGAGTTAGCAAGATGCAGTAACAGGACATGAGTGTTAGCAAAGGACAGAGAGAGAGAGAGAGAGAGAGAGAAGGAGAGAAGGTGCCCGGTGTATTATAGGAGGCCCCCCTGGCAGACTAGGCCTAAGTCAGCCTAACTAGGGGCTGGTACAAGCCAAGCCTGAGCCAGCCCTAACTATAAGCTTTATCAAAGAGGAAAGTCTTAAGTCTAGTCTTAAATGTGGAGACGGTGTCTGCCTCCCGGACCGTAACAGGAAGATGATTCCACAGGAGAGGAGCCTGATAGCTGAAGGCTCTGGCTCCTGATCTACTTTTGGGACCACGAGTAACCCTGCGTTCTCAGAGCGCAGTGTTCTGGTGGGATAATATGGCACTATGAGCTAGTTGGTGAGGTGCGGTGACGCAACAGTCAGCCGTCAATACCACTAGTTCTGTATTGTTGGTTTGGTGTGTCTGGGCTATAAAAACATTAAAAATTACAAGCAATGATAAAAGCAGTATGATACACAGGGACAGAGCCTGTACTACACAGAGACAAGACAGGCTGCTGTTATGCAACACAAAGAACTACGCAAAGTAATGACAAATAAAACAAACATGTTCTAGTGTTCACACATTTGATTTCTAATAAACCAGGCTCCTAATGTTGTGGACAAGGAATGGTAATTGACACAAGAGAAGCATGTGTGTGTGTCCTGACCAGTTCAACTTAAAGATTCAATGTTAAAGATTCACATGCCCCCAACAAGACCTACAAGCACAGGCTGATGTCCAGCAGCTTCAGACTTTGTACCGAACATGCCAGACAGACTGTGCCAGTGTCCAAGCGCATTTATCCTATTAAGTCAAAATCATGTATAATTTGTGTCGCTGCTAAACGCTGTAGCATTTAAGACTTATTAACTTATTTTCCCTTTATGAAGTTGCCGCTGTTTTTGCCTTTATTAATCAACTTGCAGAGACTTGTTTTACTTTTCTTGCAGCAGGTAATCCACAGAGGGCATCATGTTTTTTCCTTTTTGTTACTGCTGAGCTTTTCTCTTGGGTTAATTAATTATTTGAAAGCTGCAGACTTTTTACGCCTGTCTGAACTTACGGATGCACTGACTCACAAAAATAACAGACCATTGACAGCTACATGTACAGACAAGATGTTCACTGATCTTTCTCACGCACGTCTATGCCAGGAGATTTTCAAACTACTTAGTAAAATGGTTAGCACTGATATTATTATGTGGGCTACGTTTTTGCATACTGGTAACTAGGATAGTGTCTTTTTTAACATCAAATTAAATAATGTCAAATGAGTTGTTTATTCAGAAGCAAAATATACACCATTTTGAAACTCAAATTGCAATTAAGTATGTTTTCGAAGTAGCAAGGTTTAGCTATATGACAAAAAGTGCAGTGTGTGTTGAGTTTGGCTCTGATTGGTTGAGTATGAAGCATTTAGTGAGAATATCAAACCACTTTTTAATTGATAACATGTGAGATTATTGGTACATTACTTGTTGGCTTTGTACGTTAATGGATAAATTACATTTGTACACTTTATACGTATCATATAAATGTCTCTAAAGTGACATTATCATCAGGAATTGGAGGGGTTGGTGGATGGCATGACACTACCAAGCTGCAGACCAGTGTTTGAGACCAGCAGACAATGAAACAGGTTGTTTTGGGTTTTTTAGTGAGGCATTGGCGACATTTTCTGCCTTAATTGTGGCCCCAAAACCAGGTATCCCATGCCAAAACATGATCTTTTCCTAAAGATAACCAAGGGGTTTTTGTGCCCACACAACTAACATAACTACACATCAATAAATATGTTGTTGAAATGTAAAGAAGCGTTAAGTTTCAAAACTTGTGCTACATATCTACACACTCTACTGTACTCTTAGATCCTCTTCTGCAATCCAGCTCACATCACCCGCTTTGACTACCATGGGTTCTAGAGCCTTCAGCTGTTCTCTGGGAACCCCCGCCTCTGTCCCGCATGACATTCACAATTTTGACTCCCTTTTCAGCATGGTGGTGCAGTGGTTGGCATTGTCGCCTCACAGTAAGAGGGTTACTAATTCGCACCCAGGATAGGGGAGCTCTCTGTGCAGAGTTTGCATGCTCTTCCCATGTCAGTGTGGGTTTTCTCTGGGTACTCCGGCTTCCTCCCACAGTCCAAAGACATGCAGACATGTGGTGACTCTAAATTGTCTGTAGGTGTGAATGTGAGCATGAATGGTTGTCTGTTTCTATGTGTCAGCCCTGTGATAGTCTGGTGACCTGTCCAGGGTGTACCCCGCCTCTTGCCCAATGTCAGCTGGGATAGGCTCCAGCACAGCTGTGATCCCTAACAGGATAAGCTGTCACGGAAAATGAATGGATGAATATTCAGTGTGATTAAATGGTGACACACATATTGAGACTTGCCCTGATGATGACTTTATGATGATGATTTTACACCTAATTTTATAAATAGGATTTTTGCTAGTCACGTATTAACTTATTATTGTATATTACTGAACTGTTTGGCCTTACGATCTATGGATACGTTGCTGCTTGTTTTTTTAACTGTCTTGAAAGGTGTCCTTCAATGCTTTGAAAGGCACCTATAGATAAAATGCTTTATTATATTTATCATTACTTAATAACACACAAATGTTACATATCTGTGGCTTGCAGGATGTGCAATGCCAACATTTATTTGAGGACAGTCTCACTCCGAAGTCATCAGAATCAAAGCTTGGGCAGTGACTTGAGTGGCCAGTTGCTGCTATAGTTTAACAATGCCCGGTGGCGTCAGGGGGAAACACAGCAGGACAAGGTCGAAAGTTAAGGCAGCAAAAGTCAGAGTGGGGCAGGCAGGAGGGGTGGTGGATGTGTCCAACAAACACGGACTTTCACCCAAGAGAGTGGTGTTCTCTTCCCGTAAGATTCTAAAGCCAAACCCTGTTCTTTTTTCCTAAACCTAACCAAGTGCTTTTGTTGCCTAAACCCAACCATGTTTGTTTGTTCTTGAAGGAAAAACAACATCAATTCGCGGTGTTGTACTGATGTAGTGCGTTTTGTCAATATGTGACGAGGTCGGAGTGAGAATGTGAATTTATTCTGGCAATTCGGCTCTATAGATAGTTAATACCAAGGCTTTTGGTTGGTGGTTCAGTTAACTACAAGCCCAAAGCGTCAGTATTTGACAACCTGGGAATGAGACTCATCAATCAGCTATCAGTCTCCAGAGTTAGATACAGCACCTTTAAAAGTAGATTAGTAGATCAGATTTGTATAGGTGCACGGCTAAAGCTTCAGATCATGTGCTTAGATTTAATTTATAGACACTTATATGATACATAAGCAGATGCACATCAGGATCATTCCATCACAGTGTGAGTTTTTATTCACCCTGGCCAGTACAAAACATTGTAAGTTCCTCTTTTCAACACAACAATAACATCTAATCTGAGTGTGTTTGCTAGTAGACATATGTAGGTTGTTTCTGGCACAGTTCACACAGATAAGGGGGGCACCTCCTTACCTTTTGCACCTCAGACACAGTTTATCTTCTCTTTGCTATGTAGTTCATTGTGTCACTGGGTTGTATTTAAACAGTATATGACATGCTGACATACCAGTCTGTGCTCATTTTCACTTTGCAAACGTGATTTCAGGCCCAGGCGTCCTACAGGGCACACACACACACTGTGATCTCATAAAAAGTTGACTGGATTTAACCTCATGCCCGGAGTTGCCTCCTCTACACACACTCACACACACTCACACACACAAATGCATTTATGTTGACAAGCCCCACCCACTCCTGGCGGCCAAACCAATAGAGAACAGGTTGAGGGGGAGCAAAGGGCTGCTCTTATCTCACTATTTATCCAGCAGAGATCACACTCGCATCTAGTGCTGTCTGACTCCTCAGATGACATCAGACACACAGAGAGAGGGACATATCAAGAGACAGAGAGGAGGACAGAGAGACAGAATGAGAAGAAGTTAATGCAGTCAGCACAGAGCTGATTTAAATACAACACATCAGAGACTTGTGGTCCTGTTTGTTCCTGTGGCTGTGACTCTGCAAGTGAGTATGTTATCACATATTACTGACTGGAGCTGTGTGCCCAAGAAGTGATCACTGATGCTTTCAGAGTTGGTTTTACTCCTACTGAAAAGCAGCTAAAGAGGGCGATGAGACTGGAGTTGACTCCTATAGTTCTGCTGTCATGGTCCAATCAGGAGGATTGCCTGTGTCACTTTGACTTGATTTTCTGATAAAGAAAGGATATGGCATTTTGGAGAGCATTACTAAATTGGTGATGTTGATCTTTGGTCCTTTTTATAGCCTTTAAAGGAGCACGTTTTGTATCTTTTCTTTATGCATTTTCAACATGAGTCATCTTTTATCTAGTTTATTATCTCAAATTAAGCACTTGAGAAGGGCTTTTCAGAAATAACCAGTTTCCTTAATGATGATCATCTATTAAAAACAGTTAGATGTGCAGCTTTCGACAATGATAAGCATCTTCTGAAAAGCACCTGTTCCCTAAATCAAAAGCGGCAAAGCAAAGGTGGAAGGGGAATTTTTGTCTGGTTGTCAAACTTTCATGGTTAAATCATGTTCTATCTTATTGTTGTGTTTAACAATTGAAAGTGTACTCCGGATAATTACTGTATTCTTGGCTCCAGTGGTTCAGCCGAGTTTTTAAAGACTCAGGAAATCATCACCCCAAAGAATTTGAAAAGTCATATTTGTCATAAAACTAGGATAACTTTATACTTTTGGCCAACAAAATGACATCATATATGCACATACCTATTTTGTTGCTGTCTGCTGCAGTAGATTGAAAAAAAGTTGATTTTAAGACCTTATGATGGTGAAAAATATTGGTGACAACTTCAAGGAGTCATCTCTGTGCTTTCTGTTACAGCTAACCTTTTCATCTGTGAAGTCAGTATGTAGTTATCTTCGCCCCTTTAAACTTCAAACGTCACTTGATAGAAAAAAGATTTTAACTTTACATGAAAGACAAAGGAAGGCAGCTTTCAGGTCATTTGTAAGCATTACTATCACATGATTAAAGGCGGAGAACATTGATTTGAAACGCTTCACAGAAACAGCTTAAATGTAATGTCTCAGGGTTGACGCTGAGGTGACTTGTATTATTTGCTTCCAAAAGGTCCTCAGTGTGATTCCTGTCATGCTCAGCCGTTAATCAGGTGTCTGTGTTTCTCTATTTGAAAGAAAACTTTGTTCAGGTGGACATTATTTATCTGTTGGCAGGAGTGTTGAACACCAGCGTGAGGTAGTTCTTGTGTTCTTAGTCTCTTTTTGGAAATATTCTTGTACCTCAAAGCTGCACAGCCTCATTTTTTATCTCCCGTGTCTTTTATCTGTTCAGAAAGTCAGGCTGGATTTATAGGACCCATGTGAACATAGACTGGCCTCTGTATAGGGTTATTTAAAGGGTAATTCCAATGCAAAGTGAACAAATATCATCCTGAAAAGTAAAACTGCCTAGAAACAGTGAGCAGTAAAAGAAGAAAATGCAAAGACAATGAAATTTAAATCTGATTGAAACAACCGCAAAATGTCAAATCTGATGTAAGTACACATAAGAAAAAAATCATTCCCCTGTTATATCAGTCCGTAAGGGTTGCCAGTTTGGCCACAGGAAGTCTAAATCATAGCACATACCAGTGTTGTGATGGCACAGGCTGATAACACACCATTTAGAGTATTTATGGTTTCTGCAACATGATAATCTCTGCGGAGACACAGCTGCTGCTGCAAACGGCTAACCTTGTAAGAAAAGCCTTCTGCAAACCATTGATCACTGTAACTTCATTCATGACTGTCGTGTTGAACATTATCTTTAATTGGATAAAATATAAGTTAAAAGATAGTGCCAATTTTAGGTTGTTAAGACCGGTTATGGTATAATTTCCGTGAAAACCCGCTGAAACAGAATTTAGACCATCGTGTACTGCTAAAATAAAAGCCTTATACAACTGTCCTTCCCACAGTTCCCCAGTTAGACACTTACATAAACAGTACTGAGATTTTTAGCATTTTTACTCCAAAAAAGGAGTGTTAAATAAAGATGGTTAAGTTAATTTCAGATCCTTACGTGTGTGTGTATGTATGCTCGCTCATAGAAAAACAAAAGAAAATTCCCACACATAAATTTCACCTCTGCAATGCCCTTTCATCATTTTATCAAGGTACACTCAAACATACATAGAGAACGACAATAAAAGAGCTGAATGAAGAGAAATCTACATTTGACTTTTACTGGTCTTGTCTCGGTCTCGATACACTCTAGTCTTGGTCATGACTTGTGCTGTGTCTCAAATAGCGTACTTCTGTAGTTACACTTAATATTTTGAGTGCATAAGTGCGTTCAGACTGAGAAGTATGGAAAAAAGCAGTGCACTATGAGTACCCGGATGGTGCACTCAAAACGGTCAAGAAGTTGAGTGTGGAACTATGGACTCTTCTCGCCCTCAATGGTCGCCATCTTGGCTACATAGTGGAAGGGGAGGGACCACTTTTCAAACTGGAAATAGCGGCCAAGGACTGTGCGACCGTGAACGTCGCTGCATTGTACAAATACATGTGTTTTTTGCACTAAGCACCACTATACTGTTGTTGGGTATAAGCCAGCAGTGTGTTTATTGGGTTAGTTTAGCAGTCTGTAATGATTTGATACGGTAACGCAAATGCTAATGCTAGTTTGCTAACTAGCTAATTTGTGGTCGTCATTTCCGGTGAGTGCAAAACGGCCTTGTTTGGTTTGAGACAACACTACCCTGTCGAATTTCGCGCTACGCCAATGAGTAGATAGTGCACATAGTATACTACATGGAAGTGTACTAACGGAAGTATGTGATTTGAGACACACCATTGGTCTCGTTTAGGTGGTCTTGACTACAACACTGATAGTAAGAAGATAGTTTTAAGTAGTAGCAGAGCACAGCTGTGGCCAAAATATCTTCCTCATGGTGGTACTAGATAAAAAGTCAAAGGATAACCAAAGCTATGAATGTCTGTACAAATTTCTTGGTATTCCATTAACACACCACATGTAGAGCCACACCACTAGCATGGCTAATAATGTCTCAAGACAGCATCCTTTTCCTCAAACAGCACCAAGAGTGATTGAACAATTTCTCTGCTGTTCGTATACAGAGGGTTTTTCTTCCCTCCCATTGCTCTGGCATACTTTTGTAATAACCCTGTCCTCACTCAACCTCAACCTACATATCAGACCACAACAAAGAGTGCGGCACTGGTACCAGTAGTAAAGAATCTATCAAAAGAAACAGTACAGGTGAAGGACTGACAGAGATATGGATGAAAAAAAGAGTAGAATCTGAGGCATTTTTCGTTAAAACCAGGGCTAATTGTAACTCATAGGTTGTTTTTTTAGCATATGGCTAAGAAAGCTTTTAGCCAATTGACTTCAGTCTTACTATCAATACTGCACCCATTGGATTGTACTCTTGTATGGAACAGGCAATAATACTGACAGCAGACTAAACAACCCAACACTGCACGTTGCTACAAATTGATTATTCACAGTGTACATAACTACAGTGCAGTTTTCCCTATGACTGGCTCACAACAACACATCCCAGTCACTGACTAACCTGTGCTCTGGGAAAAGGAGCTCATTAACACTGAGCCAACTGTTGGTCAGTTACCTTTGCCGTGAAATACACTGACCAGTCTGTATTATTGCGTAACTATTCATTGAAGTTTAACAGAACAGTTGTCTTGGGTAAATTGTTTGATTTGGACATTGGTTTGTTGGGAAATAAGAAAGTCATTCACTGCAACACTAAAATCGTAATCCTGACTGAACATTAACACAAAGGGCAGAGTAAGGAGTTTTAAAGGCCAAAAAAAAATGTGCCAACCTAAAAAAAAAAACCTGCACTGTCCCAACAGAGCAATTAAAGGCCCCAGAATTCAAATATATGGCAAATGTGCTACTGTGAACAGGAAGGTACAGTATGTTATGTATGGACACTGTTATTTACTGTTTTAGTTTAATATATATAAACCTCCCTTGGCAGGAAGTTAGTCCATAGGGATTTGGCTTGGGAGAAGAGGGTCATCGGTTAAGTCAAGTCAGACCAAGTATGGAACGTGGACTGGTAGCTGGAGGGGTGCCCATTCTCCTCCCTGGCACTACTCGGGGCGCCTGTCCGAAGCAGCCCCCTCACGGTGACATCGGTCATGTTTGTGCATGTGTGTGTATTTCGGGCCTGTGCATATATGAAAACAAAGTGAAAAAAAATTGAATTACCCCCCCGGGATTAACAAAGTATATCTTCTTCTTCTCCTTCTCTTCCTTTGTCTTGATAATGACCGCCCAGGAGCACAGCTGACCACATTATCCACCCCCCCCTGCCTCTTCCTCCCCACAACCATGGAGGACGTCACCAAGGTCGCGCCACCTCTCCTGGAACGCCGGGCTCGCCAGCGACAGCCCACAGTTTCGGTCCTCAAATCCAAGCTGAGGCAGGGTATGACTTGCTCCGTGCCAAAAGTTCGATCCACCCTGACCGGGTTCTTCCCCGTTGTACGCTGGCTGCCTAAATACAAGCTCAAAGAGTATGTCTGGGGCGATGTGATGTCCGGGTTGATCATTGGTATCATCTTGGTACCGCAGGCCATCGCCTACTGCCTGCTGGCAGGAGTGGAGCCCATCTATGGTTTATACACCTCGTTTTACGCCAACATCATCTACTTCTTCATGGGGACGTCCAGACATGTCTCTGTGGGGATCTTCAGCCTCATGAGTCTCATGGTGGGACAGGTAATGGATCACAGGTGGCATACAATGATCATACAATTTGGGTCTTTAATAAAATTTTGACGGAAATTTTACTGGTAAATACAGAAAAGTCTTCAGTTGTACAACATTTTCTTGTTTTGTTTATTTTAGAATGTAAATCAGAAGGATACTGATTAATTAAATGTGTCATTTATGATTAATATAAAAAGATATTTATAAGTTATTCAGCATGCATTGCAAGAAACACAGATTTGCATACAATAACTGATTATTTTCATTATTTTTTCACCCATAATTTTACAGTTGTATTTCTTGGCTTTTATTTAATTGATTAATTGAGATTTCGACTTACCTGCAGGTGGTGGATAAGGAGATGTTCCTGGCAGGTTTTGACCTCAATGAAGACTCAACAGCACCTGGCCCTGATGTGTTTAATGCCACACTGGGCACTAACCTCACAGCTGGTACATTTCACAGTGTGGAG
Source organism: Epinephelus moara (assembly GCF_006386435.1). Taxonomy (NCBI): domain Eukaryota; kingdom Metazoa; phylum Chordata; class Actinopteri; order Perciformes; family Serranidae; genus Epinephelus; species Epinephelus moara. The sequence goes on along the minus strand of NC_065514.1, from coordinate 14,608,594 downwards.
CTTATGGGTATGCAGTGTGGGAAGGAGTGTTACTCCATTGCCATTGCTGCTGCCCTCACATTCCTGGCTGGCATCTATCAGGTAAGGGATGTAGGTGCAGTTTTGGACCACTGCAATATTTTTAGGCCTGATGACCTGATGATGGGGCTAACCCTACCGGTCGCCAAAATAAAATGTTGGCATTGTATGTTTCTGCAAACCACAAATATGACACTTTTTGTTTCCTTGCACATTTCGTATGTATCATATTATGTTTCTAAAATGACGTAGTACATGAGTTGACTTTTTCTTGTGGGAGTTGAGAAGAAGGTGGATGGTGCATCACCAAGACAAGATGCCTACTAAGTTGCAGATCACTGCTCTACACCAATAAACAACAAAACCGGTTGTGATTTAGCAAGCCATTGCATTGCTTTCCTGCAGGCTTTTAAGCAACAAATATAAGTGTTTTGTTTTTCCCGCAGCTTTTCCGGCATGAAAAGTGATTATTTTTTACCTAGACATTGCTATGGTTCGCTATTTCTTCCAAAACTGGGCCCTAATCTGGGTATTTTAAGGCAAAACAATTTCCAAAGCATAACCAGGTGATTTTGGTGCTTAAACCTAACCATACATTAACTGCAGTACTGTTTAAACCTAAAGTTTCAACATATCCGGTACATAATTTGCATATGTAATGTATCTGTGGTTTGCTGAAACTTGCAATAGCAACATTTTTTCTGGTGACTGGGTTAAAAATACTCAGGAGATTCATCCTGTGGGGGACTTCAATGTGCCAAATTTCAGGCCAATCGCTCCAATGGTTATTGAGAAATTTTATTCTGAACAAAATATGTAATAGTTCTGCAAGAAAAAAAGTCGGAGAATCACCAAAGTTATTAGGATACATAATCTGGAAACCACGAATGTCTGTACCAAACTTTGTGCCAATCCATGCTTCAAACGTTGAGATATTTCCTTCGATAAAATGACTCGTATTTTCATTCCTATCCATCTTCTATCTCCCCCTTTCTCTCCGCCTCTACCTCCCGATCCCCTCACCAGGTCTTGATGGCCGTGTTTCGACTGGGCTTCGTCTCTGTCTACCTTTCAGCTCCCATGCTCGATGGTTTTGCCACGGGAGCTTCTTTCACCATCCTCACTGTGCAGGCTAAGTACCTGTTGGGTCTTAAGATTCCCCGTCATCAGGGCTACGGCACAGTTGCTGTCACATGGTTCAACATATTCGCCAACATTCACAAGACCAACGTGTGTGACCTCATCACAAGCGCCATCTGTATCTCTGTATTAGGTAAAGACATCTATTTTACATATTGACCATCAGATGTTTAGTCACTGTTATGAACTGCCTCATGCCCTTCTGGTTAATGATATACTGCACTTCCCAGAATGACGAGGGACAAGGACAAGTACTGCCCATACATTTTCAATGGATTAACACTATGAATTGTTTTATCACAGTGGCGGGGAAAGAGATCCAGGAGCGCTACAAGGATCGTCTAAAGATCCCTCTGCCGACTGAGCTGGTAGTTGTGGCAGGAGCTACACTGGCCAGCCACTTTGGGCAGCTGAACAGCCAGTATGGCACCAGTGTTTCTGGTCACATACCCACAGGGTTCATTCCTCCCCAGGTGCCCAGCTTTAGTTTGATGCCACAGTTGGCGCTGGATGCCATTCCTCTGGCTGTCATTAGGTAATGTACAACCCATTTTACAACATGTTTGCTTGGCATCAACATGTGTCTCTTATCTGGGCTGTCACAACTGCAATTTAATAGCCGTAAAGGTGCTCATTTGAATGATGATAACTCGCAAATTAGCATTGTAGTACATCCTGAAACAGATCAAAGCGACGTCCTTACAAGACAACAATTGAGTCTTAATTTCAAAACATTTATGGATGCAAATAAAGTCATAAGTACCATTTTATTTACACTTTGTTGGATGCCTTAAAGCATGTTTGGATCAGATTGAGAACAAAGATTAAGTCACCTTAATCACCTTTGTTTTGTCTTGTAGCTTTGCCTTCACGGTGTCGCTGTCCGAGATGTTTGCTAAGAAAAATGGCTATACGGTTCGACCCAACCAGGAGATGCTGGCCATCGGCTTTTGTAACATCATCCCCTCCTTCTTCCACTGTTTCACCACCAGTGCAGCACTGGCAAAAACCATGGTGAAGGACTCAACAGGCTGCCAGACACAGGTGCATTTTATACTTAGAAATTCTTAACTTCTTAACTTGTCTTCCTTGCATAATGAAATTGTTTCCAGGAACACGACTGAAGTTTGTCCTGAGGCCATGTTTCTGTTCCTCCATCAGGTATCGAGTCTGATCAGCGCCCTGGTCGTACTCCTCGTCCTCCTCTTCTTCGCACCTTTCTTCTACTCTCTTCAGAAGTGTGTTCTTGCCTGTATCATCATTGTAAGCCTTCGAGGGGCACTCAGGAAGTTTAAGGATGTCCCAGCTAAATGGCGTGACAGCCGGAGCGACGCCATTGTTTGGCTGGTCGCCATGTCGGCCACAGCTCTGATCAGTGTGGAGATGGGGCTCCTGGTGGGAGTAGTTTTTTCCATGATCTGCGTCATCTTCAAGACCCAGAACCCTAAGGTGAGTAATGCACTTGATGCTTATAATGTTTTTTAAAATCTGATACAAATGACAGTCACTCCAGCATGTATAAGACAAATATTGGCCTTTAGTAATAACATCTAATCTGATGTCTGATGTCAGATGTCTCTCCTGGGCCGGGCCAATGACACCGATCTTTACGAAGACATAGAGGAGTACAAGAACCTCGTGCCTCCACCTCGAGTTCACGTTTTCCGCTTCCAGGCTCCTCTGTACTATGCCAACAAGGACGCATTCCTCAGATCCCTCTACAAAGGTGTCGGAGTTGAGCCTTTCTTGGAGCTGACTAAGCGACGAAAGGCAGAGAAGAAGGCCAAAGAGATGTCCTTGAAGCAGGCCAAGGTAAATGGGGACAAAATCAACGGAGAGGTCGTTCTTGGACTCATCCAACGAGAACTGGATTTCCACACAATAGTTCTAGACTGCTCTGTCATCCCATTCATAGACTCGACAGGCATGGCCACGTTTAAAGGGCTGGTCAAGGAATATAAAGAGATCGGGGTGAGCGTGCTTTTCGCAAACTGTAACACCTCAGTCATTGATACCCTGCAAGAGGGAAAGTTCTTCGGGAAGAACGATGAAGACATGAGCAGCCTGCTGTTTCATACAGTTCATGCGGCAGTTCTCCATGCAAACAGTATGTTTGTAGCAGCAGAGAGCAGGGCAGAGGACTCCGTGGTGTAGAGCAGCAGGAAGGAGAAGGAAATTAGGTATACTATCTTGCCACCTATAACAATACTACAATAGGTTACGTCTTTTAGGAAGCTTCATCCAAGAAAACATGGGGATACCAAGAGAACCCAAGTAGGAAGTGTTTTGTAATACCAAGTAAATATCTGATGCCTTGCCCCTCTAAAAACCAGACCACTTAAAGCCTGATCTGCCAAATGAGCATTCATTTCAACATTTAAAATGCAATTTTATTGATGGAAAGAAGGTCATTGAATAAAACTAGGTCATCTATGTAGTAGAAAGGTGACATTATTTTTAAAATAGTGCCAAGTGACTGAACGGGGTCGTATTCCCTATAGCTCTTAAGTGGAAGATACTGCAACAACTAGGATTAATTGCACATGGTGCCTTTCTAGGCAATTTTCGGGACACTCCTTTCTAGAAACAGAAGCCCCTTCCTCCTCCAGCTTTACTCCACCGAGCTTTTGTTGTATAAAGAGCCCGGAATATCTGGTTCCAACATTGTATCATAAAACAAGTTTTCTCAGTGGTATTTTAATATCAGTTTTTCTAGGAAGACAACAGATGGTTTTGCTTGCTTAGATCGGAGACGCTCCTTCTTAACCTTACTCAGTGGCAGACCGAAAATAAAGTACAGCATGTGGTTCAAGTCCTCTGCAACCATGTTTTCTGTCATCCAGTGGATTTTTTTTCAATACAGGGGACGCAGAAGAAAATTTAGTGTCATTCATACTGTATACATAAGCAAGTAAATTTAATTTTTTTATCACAGAATGACTTGCCTCTGGCAGATAATGGCAACAGCTACAGTGTCCAACGTTGTCAAAGACTAACTGCTAGTTCTTATTTAGCTGCTGGTTACCAGCCACGACAACAGGGCTGGTATTTTTTTTTACCTTGTGAGTTTGTTTGTGTGTCATCATGGCAAAATGTGGTCCTGAAGACACCTGTTGAAACACAAAGACCACAGAAGTGGTTCTTGTGTAACGTGTTTATTTTCCTGTCTTCGGACAGACTGTGTCACCACGATAACGTCTAAGTCATAAAAAATGCAATCACAAAACTTTACAGGTGTGTATTTGAGGTCACAATGAAGGCCGAGTTCAAAGACGGGTGTGGTCCAAGCAACGGTGCCAGGAGTACTGGGAAAGGAAGTAGGGAAAGGGGCAATTGACCCTCTACCCCCACTTTACAGACCTGGTCCAAACTCATTTCACGATGCGGCTGGAGTGATCCCGTTGCAAGACAGTCTCTAGTTAATCTGGGTCTGTCATATAAAACATTTGTGACGCTCTGTCGAAAGCAACGTTTGTTGTGATGAAAGCATTTTTCCCTTTCTATGTCATTACAAGCCTTTGGCCAAAGTCCATAATGGCTCTAATCCAGGAGTCCAGAGTTCAGACAGGGAGATTCATCCACTATGAACGGTATTTCCTGGGTTGCAAACTATTACCTTGGACCTCAAAATCATTTCTAAAAGGCCAGTTAAACCCTTTCAGATTTGAATAACAGTTGCTGGAAGAGACACTTTACATAACTCACACGGACTGAGAGCTTTTTCAAACTCAGTCTCACACAGAAAGAGCCTTACCTGCTAACCGGGGCTCATTACAACATGTTGTACTTGTACTCTTGCCCTGGTCACCCACCAGTGACAGCTATATCTGTTATAGATCTGTTCTCATAAAATAAAGGATTTACACACATCTGTGATCTCTTCTCAGGTGCTGGACAAAAGCAAGTTTTCATCTGATGCTTCTGAAATGTATATTTATAGTAATGGCAGCAGGTGATGCCACGAATTTTATCAAAATACTTTACTGCCACTGATTTGTTCAATCAATTGTTCTGCCACTTGAAAAATAAGAGCACTGTTTTCCTTATGTTGGAGCCAAGTGTGAAATTAAAACAATTACAATGTTCTGAAAGTATCCTAACTTATGTATGTTCAAAGGGATGTATTTTTTACTTTCACATGAACATGTTCATGTCAAACGTCATGACAGTGTCATGTCAACTGTTGATGAACTGGTGTTTTAATAAGATGTAGACATTCTCGTTAGCATTTTGTATTTTCATACACTTATTTTGTCATCAACTGTAATTTCCATGTATTAATTTAACTTTAATCATGATAATGATTACATCAAGTTTTTGGGGGAGTCTGTTTGACTTTCATTGTTGACATAGTGTTGACATTCAACACCTACATACGAATACTGCCTTAATGTCCAATACTTGAATTAAACTTAGAAGTTTTTAGCGATGAGCTTGTGTCTGAGTTATTGTCATTACTAACAGATGTTTATCATATCAAGGGTGTATTGATTATCGATTTTCAAGTCAAATATGTTTCAAAGTAAAGGTCCTCCAAATGAAAGCTTCCCAAAATGCTGATTAGTGTTGACAACCTGTGCAGCCTTAACCATTAACACAGTTCTGCTGAGTCAGGCTCCACACAGCCATTAGTCCATGGGGTAATGGCTATTGCTAACATAATTATCACATTTTCAAACACTACAGCATGTCTTGTTGTGGTCAAAGTCAACCTGAACAATAGTGCTACCTCAGCATTTCGTGTGACTGCCCCTCTCGCAAACAGAGAGTCAGCTACGAGCTTACATAGTCCATGTAATTATCCACAGCATAGTCACACGTTCAGGTATATCTTTTACTTATTAACTGTAAAAATACTGAGTCAGCTGTTTATCCACACTGGGTTTGTCAATGATTAAAAAGGTTTAAGTATATGAAAATTTTAAGTCACGCACCTGTCACAGAGATAATCTATGGCTTATTTCACTACTGCAACAAAACTGAAAGACACAATCTGAAACTGAGGTGTCTCCTTTAGTGAAACTTATAACAGTGGGAAAAAATGGAAGGTTATACAATTACAAGTCATCTGAATTTATTTCTACTTTAACCGTGGAGGTATCATCTTATGCTTATCGGCTTTGTGGTGGACAGTAAGATGAGAATTTGATACCACTCTCATGTATATCCGTTATATATAAGACTGCAGCCAGCAGCTGGTTTACTTAGCTGAACACAAAGACTGGAAACAGGGCCTGGCTTGGCTCAGTCTGGCAGCACCTCTAAGCTCACTATTTAACACGTCATATCTTGTTTGTTCAATTCGTACAAAAAATTGAAGTGTAAAAATGACAATTCGCCATTCTCCCAATTTATCAAATATGGCAGCTTGGTCAGTGGCCCTACGCTTCAGACTGACATTCTGCCTGCTCAGGAGTCAGAAGACGTGGGACCCATTGAGCAGAAACTTTTGAGAAGCCAAGCTCATTCTTCAGAATATGATCTGCTCGCTCATGTGAGATGCCCAACCTGTCTGCTACTTGACGCGTTGACGATCGCCAATCTTGCATGATCGTGTCCAGGGCAAGGACAAGGTTTTCTTCGGTGGTGGCAGTTGGTGGTCTCTAGACCTTGGCTCATCTTCAACACTCTCCCTGCCACACTTGAATTCTTGTACCCAGTGTTTGACTGTGGCATATGAGGGGGCATTGTGTATTGAGCTTATCTTGGTGGGTTTCAGATGGTGACATTCCTTTGAGATGAAGATATTTCATCAGAGCACGGTACTCTAAATGGTTAGGTTTAGAAAAAAACACAATGATTTGAGTGGAAATAACTACATTTGTTACTTAACTTTACTTAAGCAAGTTCATCAGTATGTGACATAGTGAAGTGACATGTATGGTGCTTTTCTAGTCTTCTGACCACTCAAAGTGCTTTTACACTACATGTCACGTTGACCCACTCACATACACAGTCACACACTCGAGGCTGAGGCTACCATACAAGGCGCCACCTGTGACTTACTAACCATTCACACACTCTAATATACCAGTGGAACAGCCATTGGGAGCAATTTGGGGTTCAGTTTCTTGTCTAAAGATACTACGACATGTGGACCAGAAGAGTAGGGGATCGAGCCACAGCCACCACTGGAGTTAGTTGAAAACCCAGTGGGGATCATACAAATGCAAAAGGGTGCCGTGTGGGTAGGAATCAGACGCCGATGGCCATTGACCAAGCTGCTGTATTTGACACTGTGGGAATGAGAATGGGCTGATGGGGTTATGAGCCAGAGCAGTAACTTCCTTAACCCCCTAAAGTAGATGAAATTGTTTTTTCACTTTGATTTTTGTACACTTTAAACAAACAAGATTCAGAAGTTCTGGTGGGAGTGATCTGTTACCTTTGGACAGAGCCAGGCTAGCTGTTTCACCCTGTTTCCAGTCTTTATGCCAAGCTAAACTAAGGTAACCTTCAGCCACAAATTTAACAGACAGATGAGAGTGTCATCGTTTTTTTTCATTTAACACTCAGCAAGATAGCGAGTGCAATTATTTATCACAATACTAAACGATTGCATAACAAAGTCATTATCTTATTGAGTTTTATTGAGTTTTATATGGCACATTAAGAAACATTTATGGTTCTTGAAGTCTCATCTCAGAACTTTCACAGGTTGTTCCAGATGTAGAAATTCTCGGTTATGCTATAATACAGTATTTCAGCTCCAAAAAAGTTCTGCTTTTTCTCTGCACTTAACTGTCCTTGCATACCCAGCAAAAATCAATTATAAGCCAACTGTACTTTCAGGATGATTTCCCATCATTACAGTATCAGACGCTACTTGCACAGATATTCATTACTGCATGAGGTGATTTAGTGATGGTATATCATTTTCTCTCATAACCATCACATTTACAAAACCACTGGGGAACAATAGCAGTCATTCTGGATGATAGCGTTGCCATTAGACAGAAAATAAATCACAAAATGATTGCTCTTTTTATCCAAAAAAATCTGAAGCATCTGCCAGTCTTCTTGCACGATAGTAAGGTTAGACAGAGGAGGCTTTACTGTATATTTCAGGCTTGTGAGAGCGACACTGAGAGCATGTGATTTGACCTATGACCTGCTGAGTCATCAGGAGATCCCTGTGGTTAACAAGCGTGTAATTTTCAAAGTGCTAACTGAGGTGAATCTCTTGACCCTGGCTCAACAGAAAGTCCTGAGACACTCACCTCCACAGAAGACAATGGAGGGGTAAAGTGGTCAAATGGGGCAATAAACATGGTTCCTACTTTGTGAAGTTACTTCGTTTTACCACTTTCTTGCTTCATTTAATTGTTTTTATTGTCTTGTGATGCACTTTGTAACGTCTGTTTTGAAAAGTGCTATATAATTACATTTATCTATATTATTTTTTATCAGGGAGAAATGGATTAACAGAATTTGTTTGTTGGTGTGATATGCAAAAATCAGAAAATGTGCACCCACAATTTCTTTGGACTCGTTCTTGTAGAGGCAATTTTTGTATCAAGGCCGCCCTCTTGTGTTCAATAAGGTGAACAGCAGAAAAAAATCTCAGCAACTATTTATTTCCCAGCATTCTTTTATTCATTCAAAAATGTTTAAAAATAGATTTTCACAGAGGCACTGATATAAATATACATCTCACAAATCAGCGCCAGTGCTTCATCGTACAAATGATATTCAAGGAAAACACAAACACAAGATTAACACAATCATGAGATCATTCAAAAAACAAAAGATCAAGCGGTTTTTGATAATTAGATATTCACGTTCGGAAATAGAAACACTCAAAAAGGCAAAAATAAAGTCACTTTTTTCAGCAGATCTGCAGCTCTAACTAAAATCCATAAGTTCTATACATTAAATTGCAGTACATAAAAATGACAAACAATACTGGCTTTGTGGTGTAACAGCAAAGATGATATCGGTCTGAGTTTGATCATTTTTTTGTTCTGGTTTATGTTCAATTCAAGACCCAAAACAGATTTTAACAGATAGTGCTTTTACAGTACAAATACTTGAGGATAATAAGGCAAATGAAGTACAAACATAATTGGAATCATGTAAAAATAAAATACTAAACATTAAAATATCTCCCAAAGTGTGCCGTGGAATAAACATTGTACACTGGCCTTGTTCAAACAATCAATAATAACGACGACACCCAGCCTTTGTGATAGTTTATGATAGTTTATGATAAAACGGCTGCAGTGGTGACGTCTGATAATCACTAATAGCAACCTGCCTTAACAGCCAATCAGTGAGAGCTTACTGTAAGTGCTACCGCTCACTGGACTGTCAGCATAAATGCCTTTTTGTTCTCTTCATCGTCTGTCTGCAGTTGCAGTTCAAGGGTCATTTCATCCAAATTACAATAAACATTTTTAGATAGTCTTGGTTTTACTGGCTCAGATTTATGAACAACTTTCGGACAAAAACATACAATAGTCCCTAAAAACCTGCTAGAATATATATTTTTTTAAATGTCATTTTTTAATGCCATGTGCTCCAAAAATGAATTTCCATTCACCTCCATTGTATTGGAGAGGTGGCATGAATCACAGAGAGCATAAAATCAAAACCATGTGCATACCAGTGAAGGTAAGTGAAGGTCAAGTGCATGTCTACTGGCCAGAATTGTATTCCACTTTATCAAATTTAAGGAAATATCCTCTTAATGTCACCGTTTACACTTATTTTTTACAAGTGGAAGCTGAAGTGGGCAAAGAAGTAAAGATTTAACACATTGCTGACACCAAAATCATGCAGCATGATGTCTTGTGGAGATGGAGATAATGGATCTAGCCACAGTTAATTAGTCAGGAAATTTAAATCACTTGCCTCTTGAGGACACATCCTGTTTACTCACACGATTAAATCCAGTGCTCTAATAATGACAATTAAAGCAAACGGGTGATTGTACAACATGTTGTTTAACTCTGTTGCTCTGGTGTTTAGGCTGATATGACATCTTGCCTGGTGCAGCCCTCCAGTAACATACTGGCTTTGGCAACTGTAACGAGTTATTAAAGGAATACTTCCCCCACAAAATGACAGTTTGTATATCAGTTAATCATCTAGTGTTACATTAAATTCATCAAGAAAACATTATTTTTTCTCACATGCCTTCATGATGAATGAAAAATCCAAAAACAGAGAAAATTCTTGCTGAATTGAAGTCATAGGGAGCCACATTTAAAAACAGTTTACAACCTCTCACAGTACTCATGCTGTCGCGTTTATCCCCTTGTATGCTCACTAGAGCTGTCGCTTTTTCCAAAAAAATCAAGGTCGAACGCATTTAAAATGACCCGTAATTTGTTCGAATAAATTCGAGTCGTGATTGTCCGTTCAGGGCGGCTTTGCTCGCTATTGTCCTCCATTTTCGTAGCAAAACAACACAATAACATTAGCTTCGTTTAGTGATAGGCAAGTAGGGCATGCAATAGGTCAACATGACAGTGAATTCTTAGAGCGCCCTCTGTTGGATCACAAGGCAAAGTACATCAAATTGTCTGATGCACCTGTAGAGACTGCAGCCGACATTTCGAACAGGTAATTACAGCTCGAACATGAACTTTTCACCTCATGTCCAAACGAATGTCTGAAACTTGAATAAAAAGTGACAGCCCTAATGCTTGGTACTTCCCAAACACATGTACTTTAACTAAAACCTTATTTTTAAAACACTTCCACGTACGAGTAGCGCACCAGGAAAAGCATGCATTTGAACTTAAAACGAGTTAAAACGCACACTCTTGCTAAGGCTAGTCACTCACCTGCCAGTCTGTTAATGCAGTGTTTTTAATAAGTGATAAATAAGTGTTTAATAAGGGCTGTACGTGTTTTAATGCTAAGATTTAAAGCGAAAAAGCTTGTGTCTGGGAAGTACTAAGCATACAACTAGATAAATGAGACTTGGGTTATACTGCATGAGTTGTGTGAGAGTTTGTAAACGGATGTTCTGATATGGTTTTGCTGTTGTTATACATGGACCCCCATTACTTTAATTCATCAAGCATTTTCTGTTTTTTGGGTTCTTCGTTCATCGTAAAAGGCATGCGAGAAAAACAACAATTTCCTTCATGAATTCAATGTAACACAGGCTGTGTAACTGATACACCAACTGCCATTTTGTGAGTGAAGTATTCCTTTAAATATTCTATTTTCAAAACTGCCACCTTATGTGTTCCAAAGGCAAAACAGTACACACCAAAAACAACAACAAACCACAAATGAAGCAGTGCTAAGAAAAGAAATCACTACAACCTCAATATGGTTCCCACATTTTTTCTTAGATATTGCATATTGATCGTTGCTTGGCCTTTAATTATTTGTTCAAATGCTCAAGTGTGGAGACGTCATTCCTCCCAGAGACATAGTTCACAGTGTCCATATGTGGAATTTCCAATCATGTCTTTGTTCTGCGTTTTCTACCTTTGATCAATACATTTCATACAATCTAATCTTGTAGGAACTCATAGAACAAAATCAGATGCAAAAAAAGGCATTGTTCACACATGCTAAAATATTTGATTCAAAAGAATCTGTCTGGATATTTTTTCAATGCTTCTGTACACAAATATTACAATCAATCATGAGATGACATGATCACTGATTAAAAACACCAAGCTTAGTCTGTTTCTACGAATTAGTTCCTGTTTCATGCATCATTCTTAATGGTTATGGTGGTTAAGAGAGAAGATTTACAGTAGCACTTAGCTTATATCTACTGTTGGAGACAGCAGACTTTTAACATGAGCCAAACAGTAACCAGCAGCTCAGTTAAAGATACTAGCTACCGTGAGTTTTACACCTAATAGTCAGGAGTGTCTGGTAGTTAGTGGTTGAAAAACCTTTAGGCAGCACCTTCTAACCAGCAGCTAACTGGTAAGAAGTCTTTAAATATTAACATAGTGAGTTAATGATTGCCTTTCTGTAACATTATGTGATCAGTTTAACTTAGCTGCTGCTGCTGGTCCGGGTCGGGCAGGACTGGCTGTGCCTGAAGCGCATGATGTGTACAGCTGTCTGATGCCACCAGTAAAACATCACCACCACCAGTATGTGCCACAGCTGGTGGCTGGCGCCAAGGTAGTTCATCTGGCCTGGAAGCGGAGGGGGAAAATGCTCAAAATCCTATTTACATATTGCTTTTGTTAATTGTCATACTTTATTCACAATGTACAAGAATGAAAATATAATTGAGGGGGAAATTTAATACGACAGGAATGAGACCTAAACATGTCAGTCTATCCTCGTCCTCCTATACACACAACTCACTGTCACACTGTGATGCTTTACTGGGACCCCTGAATGGAAAAGAGCCACCATTAACATTATGAGTAACACCTAGGATTTTCCCACCATGACAAGTCAAAATATCGGCAGTAAAAATGGGCCATCAGCACTGTGCGATCACTGGTTAAGTGGCAATTAAGGAAATCATTAACAGTTCTTTGATTTTCCAGACCAGCTGACCTCACTCACCACTGCGGAAAGAGTGTAACAAATACTTCTGATGCAATACAGTGTGTGTTTTATCATTTCTAGTCTACTTGCACTACAGGGTATCACAAAATTGTTTTTTTATCAGTATAAATCAAATGTAAATGATATTGTACAACATTTTCTCGCTATAATAGTAACACTGCCTCTTTAAAATCTACTGCAGTGTAAATAATCTGTCAAATATATTTGACTTAAATGAAAATCACAGTATGAATCTGTCTTACAATGCATCTCTGATTCATGTTTCTGTAATTCTGGCTTCATTACATTGAACAATTCAGGTGCTGCAAACTTACAACATGTCCACTACCTTACCTTAAAATTTATTAACACACTGATCTTCTCAGTTTGTCAAAATTACAGGATTACAAAATGATTTGAGGTAGTTGTGACAACTCGGTTGCTTTATTTTGATGCTTATGGTAATGTAAGTGTTGTTTTCATACAATAATACATAGTGAAATATTTTTACTATTTACTTCTGAGGACAGATCCGTGAGGTTTTAGAGACGATGTAGTTTTGTTCCAGACAAGAAGGGTCTGAGCCACAGCTAAGCTCATGACAGAAACATAGCTTAGCCCCGATTTTCTGCTCGACAACAGTTTTTGGAACTACCCAACAGAACGCTGAGATCCAATTAGCACAAATCGGCACTCAAGCACTATGTGTTGACTGCTTAAAGAGACAAGCTGAAAGGCTCGTTGATGCATCGCAGACACTCCCCTGATGTCTAGCATGTTAGATATGAGGACCTGTTGGGGAAATTGTTGGCAAGCTACAGGCAGTGAGAGCACAAGACACAAGCTGAGGACAGAGAGAGCTGTGGCGCTTTTCATGCTGTGTGTGTTTGAGAGGAAGAGAAAGTTATAAAGAGAGAAGGAAAAGAGAAGGTGGAAGGTGGACTATTGGACTATTGCATGCAACGTTTTTGTGAGTTATCAGCCTAATAACTTATAGCAGAATGCTGCTTTGTCACTTTTGGACATAGTAAGCACCCCCCCCAGGTTTTGGTTCGAACTGTGCATCACAAGACATACTCATCAGGGACTCCTCTCAGTGAAACATCTTGATGTGTGTGTGTCATGTAGTGTGAAAAACACAACGTCTTTCTTTAAGACCCCCAAATACAAGACAGAAATTTGGTAGTGTGAAATGTATAGCAATATGACGTCTTTAAAAGTTGTGTAGTGTGAACTTTGCTTTATTAACAGACATGCAGTCACCTTAATTACTTTTTAAAAAGCTTTTTCTAAATATCTCAGTTGGTTTGACACTAACGCATCCTACTCCAGGCTCGTACACACAGAGGGACAGAGGAGAAAGACTCACCAGGGAAATAGCGTTCTGGTATCTTGGTGACGTAGAACAAAAAGGCAGATCCAGCAATCAGGTACATCACTATCACACGAGGCAGGAACAGCTGCACATACCATAAAACAAAGTCTGTTAGGCTGAACATTAAACAGTCAGGAGGAGAAAGTGCTGAGATTCATGAGTGAAATTGTTACATGATCACCTGAGGAACACTTAGTGCACATGCATAAGCTCTCACTTAGCTTGTTCTCTAATATAACTGTGTCTCCTGACCTTCACAACATCAGTGGTGTATCCTCCGTTGAGCCAGACCCAGTGGCATGCAGGCACCACGCTGATGCCAGCCACACAGCAGAAGATCGCCATTCGTATCCGTCGCCACTCGTTGCTGAGGTAATGAGGGTGGACTTGAGCACAGAAGACGGCCAGGATTAGGGACAGCACTGTCAGCAGGTAGACCTGTCGCCAAAACTGCACGACAGAAGAGTAAAGATTAAGTAGTCTAATCAAGAGCTTGAACATCTGTTTCTTTATCAGTGTAACATCTTGAGAAAAAGAAAAATTATCGAACAGTTTACGTTTACGCATTTTTATCTGCATCACTGTGATACAAATCGCCATCTTGAGTGCACTTACAGCGTTACAGTAGAAAGCATAGAAGAGCCCAGGTACGTAACAGCCCAGGATGCCAACAGAGATGCCTGCATAGTCCAGCGACAGCCAGCGACGGCAAGTCTTCTCTGATCGGTGGCATGAAAACAGGTGGTACCCCACAGAGCACAACATGCACACCTAAGAAGAAAACACACTGTACCATTACAGAGATATTGCAAAGGAACATCCAACACAAATTTATTTTGTGTCAGAGTTTTTCATGGAAATAAATCTTTATGTGTTACCTTTTAGGATTTTAAGGTCATTCTACTAACAAGATCAATTTATATGGTCAAAGAAATGTGTTTAAGGAGGAGGATGGGCAGGTAACACATACTACTCTATACACTTACTGTAAGTTGGAATCCACTGGCTTGTAATTCATGACATTAACAAGTTTCCAATCCCATCATCAGCTGCTACACAACCTATATCACAAACCATACACAGCTAACACAGACACAACTGAAACTGTCTCTACAATGAACCACTGTAGCTCTTTATAATACGATACACTTTGCTCCACCTATATAACAGTTACACCTACACACAGCTTACACACCTGGGTGGGTTGAGGTGAACTGATTGCACCTGTGTCAGGAAACGTGAACCTACATGAATCAGTTTGTTAGGCCATACATACTTTATTTATGTACAGTGCAGATACTCTGCTAATGAAGATGTTCATTGTAAACTTGTAACATAGTTCAATTCAAATAAACACAAGAAGTTTGTGCTCTAGAGAAAGGATCAGCACTCAGTGAATAAAAATACAGACACCTACACCTGTGGACCAGGCACATTCATCTTGTGTGGATGCTGGAAAGACAAGCAAAGTAAGTTTTACCTGGAAGCAGAACAGTCCTATAGCGTAGATGACGTAGTCCTCTCTGTTCGCTCCGGATGCTGGCAGTACTGTGGAGAGGTCGTTGACCCCCAAAGAGAAGAAGAGCAGGAAACCCAGAAGGTGGCTCCAGATGTTCACAGTCTCATTGGACAGCATAAAAATACTACAACAGAAAATAGGAAACAAAGATGCACATGTCAGCAAGGACAGTCTGTGTTAACACTAACATGCACCAGTGTAATGCTCATACTTTATAAGTTGTAAGATGTTTACATACAGCAACTCCATCTTAAATTCTGGAGCCGGCTGCACAAAACACCTTAAGTTAAGATTTTCTAGTAAAGTAAGGTTTCCTCAAAATAAAATCCCTTAAGTCTTCTTTTTAAGGTTTCCTTTAAATGTTCACTTAAGTATTTATGGTTTTATCCTTGACTTTGTCTTATATTTAAGGAATCCCTAGACCGTTGCATGAAAGACCTACCAAAGCAAGGTAAAAATAAAAACTTAAGGTACCTCTGATTCTATCTTAACTGCAACATGACTGAGTTTATGGTGATAAATGGGGAAAAAAAAAACACCCGAGAAAACTGTTCTGTGACCAGGAAAATCCGATGGATACGCTTTTGATTTTACACTTTAGATCTGACTGACTTAATTTTCGTTGCAATTTCTTCCTGTAATTGTTTTGTTTTGTGGTACTTGGGGATCAAATTGACTTTGTAGTTTTTGCTTTCTCTGATTGTATTCCTCCATGGCTATAATCTTTTCCTCCTCTATTAAGGTTTTCTTGTCTTCTTTTCTTCAGCCATTTTTTCACTTACTATAAGCCAACTTTGTGAGACAATAACAGGCATCACAAGCGTGAGTCCAGGCCAACAAACTTTTTTACTTAACTAAAGAAAACTTTTAAGGGATTCTGTTCAACTGGGTAAGTCCCTCAGCTAGTCACCCACACTCTCATCTCCTCCTGTTTAGACTACTGTAACTCTCTGTACATCAGTATTAGTCAGACCTCTCTCTATCCTGCCTCCAAGTGGCTCCTCACAGGTACATGGACGAGAGACCATATCACACCTGTTTTAGCCTCTCTCCATTGGTTGCCTGTAAAGTTCAGAATTGACTTTAAGGTTCTCCTGTTTGTTTACAAAGCCCTTAATGGTCTGGCCCTATCCTACATCGCAGACCTCCTAACCCCCTCTTCTACCCCTTGGTCCCTCAGGTCAGCTGCCCTAGGGCTCCTGGCTGTCCCACGCTCCAGACTTAAACTCAGGGGTGATGGTGCCTTAGCTGTGTCTGCCCCCTCCATTGACTCTTTAAGTCCAGGTTCAAAACTTACTTTTATTCATTAGCGTTTTGAGTCCTCCTGATGTGGCTTTCGCTGATGTGTGACGTATGTACCTGACAGTCATGTTGCCTCTCATGCATGTGTTTTAAGCATCCTATTCTGCTTCAGTCAAGGTGACTTGTGTTTAAATGTGCTTTAAGAGAGAAATTAAGCCTTAAGTGTCATACTTAAGGAAAAAACTTAAGGAAGGTGTTTTGTGCAACTGGTCCCTGATCATTTCTGTATGACTCCCACCTCCTCAGGCAGAGTTTGGAGGGCAGGTGGGCCCTGTAGCCATCTGTGATGTAGGGGTTTTCTTTGAGAAACAGGGGGATTTGTTCGTAGGTGTACAGTCTTATCCTCTGAGGTATCAACACCGGCCAGTGCTGGTAGCTGCCCAGCTCTATGTAATGGGCAGTCTTCAGCAGCTTCTGAGGCATCTTCAGCAGCATCTTGTGCTCGGCAGCTCCTCTGGTGCAAGGCAAGCTGGGGAGGGTAAGGCTGGGGAGAGAGGCACCTTCATGGAGGTCATTTTAAAATTAGCTTACAATGGTGAAACTGTTTTTGCAAGTGACATGATTGAGATTCAACGGCAGATAGCACTGCTAACATCTAGCGCTAATGACACAACTGCCTGTGTCAGTTAATCCCATTCAAAAACGCGTGTTTACATGTTAGCTAGCTAAAGCTAACGGTCATGTTTACCAACTATTTGCTTACCACACACGCAACAGCATTTATCTAGTATTTCACTCTGAAACAAATATGTTTAAAAAAGCAAAACAAAGATACTAACGTTTTTTTAATTCAGTGTCAGACCGTTTGGTAACTGTCAAGCTATGTTAGCTAGCAGGCTAAATTCCAGCTAGCTAAGTTCATGCTAACGTTGCTAGCTAGCCTGCTAACCTGCTTCACTGATTGAAAACAGGGTTACAGAGCTCACCATTAGTCGCAGTCCGACCGCCAGTATCCTTGTTCGCGCAACTCAGCCATATTTGGATGGCTATTAAGCTAGTGTTGCGATTAAAATATTACATTTTGGTAACAATAAACACACATCCTCAGCTTCTGGATAACACCAGCAAACCTGTCCTACTTTTTCTGATAGTAAACGGTGCGTTACCGCCGCCATGTGGTGAGTGTGGAGGATTGTACCTGGAGCCATTCATTCAATCTGAAAATAAAGTAATCTCATGAGCTTTACTGCAAAATATCTCTAAATCCTATATTAAATTAATGTCTCAAAGGGTTAGAATTAGGTCTCTCCTCTCTATTAAAACATTAACTGTCCTGCAGTGTATTTTATTGCAGTGGTTTGAGGCAGTTCCCAGTAGATATCTCCCCCAAAGCTGAAATAAAAAATCACGCCCTTGATGTTGGCAGCAGTTTAATTACACTGCAGATTGTCTGCTGACAGTAAGAATGTTTCTCATTTCATACACCAGACTTGTGGCTACGCCCGAAAAGAAATTTAATTTGTTTTGTCTCTGATGAAGAGATTGACCAGTCGTAAACTTAACCAGCAGTGGCATGAAGAAATACTATCTCTGCTTTTGTTTTTCAGCTGAGGTCAAAGGAAAGCCTGGCTGCCATGTCTGGACTGCACTGCTGATGTCTCCTTTCTGCCATCACTCCATTTAGTCTGGAAGAAACGAGACTAGCCCTCCTTCTGGCATACAGGTATCCAACTTTTCCTGTTTTAAATTCAGGTGTTAACATCCCATATCATCTCATTTCCACTTTGAATAGCTTTAAAGGAATGGATCACCCCCAAATCAAAACAACATATTTTTCCTCTTACCATATTTATTAATCTAGATTGTTTTGATGTGAGTTGCAGAGTGTTGGAGATATTGGCCGTAGAGATGTCTACCTTCTCTCCAGTGTAATCGGACTAGACACCACCCTGTGGTGCTCAAAGCGCCAAAAATAAATGAATTTGAGTTACTCAACAGCAGTTTCTCTTTCCAGAAATCATGACCCGGTTACTCAGGATAATCCACAGTCTGTGTTGTGAGCAATTTCGTGTAGGAACTATTTTCTCTCTACCAAACCACACCCCACCTTGTGGTCTTGTTCAGGAGTGAGGGTGGAATGGAGCGTGAGATGGATCGCCTGTTATGTGTGGCATCTGCAGTGATGCAGGCGCTGTGCTTGACCTTCGTGGTGAAGAGGGAGCTGAGCCAGAAGGTGAGGCTTTTGATTTATTGGTCCATCTATGTCCCTACCCTCATCTATGGTCATGAGTGCTGGGTAGTGACCGAAAGAATGCGATCATGGATGCAAGGAGTTTCCTCTGTTGGGTGGCCGGGCTCAGCCTTAGAGATAGGGTAAGGAGCTCAGACATCTGGAGGGAGTTCGGAGTAGAGCCGCTGCTCCTTCACCTGGAAAGGGGTCAGTTGAGGTGGTTCAGGCATCTGATCAGGATGCCTCCAGGGTGCCTCCTGTTGGAGGTGTTCCAGGCATGTCCCACTGGTAGGAGGCCCCGGGGCAGACCCAGAACACGCTGGAGGGATTACATATCTCATCTGGCCTGGGAACACCTTGGGGTCCCCCAGGAGGAGCTGGGAAGTGTTGCTGGGGAGAGGAACGTCTAGGGTGCTTTGCTTGGCCTGCTGCCCCCACGACCTGGCCTCGGATAAGCAGATGAATATGGATGGCAAACTACACCCACCAACCAAACCACTGTGCAGAGGGAAGAGTGCATCTGCTGTTAGCTTTACATTGTGAACTGTCACAAGCATAAGCCTCTCATCCATTAGCAGATGCACACCTCCTCTGCACAGTGATTCGGTTGGCGTGTGTGGTTCAATAGAAAGAAAATAGTTCCTACATGAAGCTGCTCACGACAAGGTCTGTGGATTAATTGGATCATGATTTCTGGAAAGAAACATTGCTGTGGAGCTTTTTAATTTATCTATTAAGTCTGATCTTTTTTTCTCTTCTTTTTGGCACTTTATGCACCACAAGCCGGGTGCCATCTGGATCCATTACATTCAAAAGAAGGCAGACATCTCTTACAGCCGATATCTAAAATACTCTGCAACTTACACCAAAAATATCTAGACTGATAAATAGCACTACAGGTAAGAGGAAAAATATGTGTTTTTGATTTTGCAGTGAACTGTCCCTTTAAATTTGGAAAAAACAATTTGATTTGTAATTGTCTGACCTTGATTATCTGCCTTATGACCATTACTTGGTTGTCTCTTTTTCCTATACATATTTTAAGTCTTTATTTGTTTTAAACTGCACACTTTGTGTTCATTTGAAAGGACGAGAGATAGAACAATGATTGGAGGAGACATGCAACAACTCTGCCTTCCAGTCCAACTGCTACACCCAAAAAGTAAGGCACAGATCACATAATCTGAAACAGCCATCCATGAAATATCCAAGGGGGATCCCTGGCTAGCACAGGATTAAACAGAATAGATACAACTTGCTGACACAATGACTTTGGTATGTTATTATTGGAGTTGTTTACTGTCATGACTTCATCTTGCTTCAAAGTTGAAATTAAACGTACTGGGAAGCCACAGGCAGTCATCACATTGAATCGCAGCGAACACAATGAAATATATAATTACAGCATTACACCACACACGAACTCCTGGAATGTGTTGATGATAAACATGTAAAGGTATGAAAGACAATTTTGCTTTCAACATATTCAATGCTTCTGCCTGTAAACATGATATAGTGTGCGTTTGAGGACGTGGTCATGTTCCAGTGTTCAAAGGACATGCTTGGAAGAATCAGTAAGCCCAGTCCTTCCTCTTGAGACAAAGGAGTAATTTCCTTTGGGGATTCACATTTTGGATCGGACTCATGCAAAGCAGCAAATCACTCTGACATACCAAGGGCGTTGTGTTAGCATATTCAATTCTGCTTTCCATCTGCAACAGATTTACAGGAACACGATGCACTTGTTTATCATGAACAGAAAAAAAGACATCAGGCAAACAGTACATTGTTAATTTTGCTCAGTGATTTATGACTCAATGAAAAAATTACTGCAATAAACCACTGCTGGGTTGTTCATTGACTGACTGTTATTAAATCTTGACACATGGCACCCCCTATAACGCCACTTTTAACATATGAACAAAAGGGGATTCATTGTTTTATAGGAGGGATATGGCTTCCTTTACTTCTGTTTTAAAACATGGGGATATTTATGCCTCACATACTTTCTTTTGTAGTTATAATTAGTCAGCTGAACCATCAGTCTGTCATTCTTTGTATTGTTATCTCAGTCAGTCGCGATGCCAGCTGCTCTAGCTGCTGAATGTCAAGTCTAGATGGCATCTGCCACACAGGAAGATGAATGAATTTGCCTTCAAAATAAAAGCAAAGTGGTGTGAGATATAGCATATAGGAATAACATTAGATTAGATTTTTTTTTCATTCTTTTATCATTCATTCGTTTTCCATAACAGCTTATCCTGTTAGGGGTTGTGGAGGGCTGGAGCCTTTCCCAGCTGACATTGGGTGAGAGGCAGGGTACACCCTGGACAGGTCGCCAGACTATCACAGAGCTGACACATAGAGACAGACAACCACTCACACTCACATTCATAGGAATAACGTTAAATCAAATAAAATCTTTTCATTCTTTATTATGTTGTTTTATTTTGTAAGGGTGTAGGTTTCATTTAAACATGGCGGAGGGTTACACATATGAGACAAAGGATTTGGGGAGCTGCCGTCAGAGAATTTTGATACTCAAATACTTAATTTCCTGCATTCTGAGGAAATATAATGCACCAATTTGCGCCTTTTCTGCATCAAGTTATGGCATAAATGTCTTTAATTGTGTCAAAATAAAAGTCCTCCACAATTTCATGTATTTAATGGGAGAGACAAACAGACATATTGTAAATATGTACCCCAAAATCTACACCTATGTTATTTTGACACCTATGGTATTTTGTAACATAACATGTATTTAATTAAATTACATAATAGGAATACATTTATGTAACTGCTTTACAAACTACAGTTTAAGCTTTTTTTGTATTTACTTTATTCATAGATAGATAGATGGATAGATGGATAGGTAGGTAGATAGGTAGTCTTGCTCACCAGACCTTTCTCAAGAAAAGAAAGGTCTGGCTGGGCCGACTCTCACTTTGAGATTGGAGAAAAAAACGCCCCGGCTGCTTGTATTTCTTTCAACCAATCACAGTCGTTCTGGGCGGTGCCACAGCAACGGTGCGGTTGCAAAAATATTGCCGGGGGGAAACAGGTTTTGGTGCAACACGCCCACAAAAATATCGCCTACAGGACGCAAACCATGGCAGAAAAATGGCTACATCCCCGCAAGATCAAACACCGCAAAAGTTAGTAAAGGACGTGTTGAAAACTACAACCGGAGGTGGTAGAGCAGGACTTCAGTGGCTGATCTATGCAGCGAACTTCCGCCCACTCAGACTAGTAGATAGGTAGTTTGGTTGGTAGGTTGGTTGGTTGGTTGGTTGGTTGGTTGGTTGGTTGGGTGGTAGGTAGGTAGGTAGGTAGGTAGGTAGGTAGTTTGGTTGGTTGGTTGGTTGATTGGTAGGTAGGTAGGTAGGTAGGTAGGTAGGTAGGTGGGTAGTTTGGTTGGTTGGTTGGTTGGTTGGTTGGTTGGTAGGTAGGTAGGTAGGTAGTTTGGTTGGTTGGTTGGTTGGTTGGTAGGTAGGTAGTTTGGTTGGTTGGAATGTCGGTAGATAGATAGATAGATAGATAGATAGATAGATAGATAGATAGATAGATAGATAAAAGTACATATATAGATATACCTGAAAATGTAGACTATACTGTCCAATTAGAATCTGACATTGTAGCATTATACTTTTCTTTATGGTATCATTATTATTGTCTTTTTATTATCCCTCTGTATCTTTATAAACTATTATTATTATTATTATTGTTGTTATTAACAGCTGTTTTAATTTTAGGTGCCATATGCAACTGTCCTTTATCTGCCCAAATGAAAATTGTAAAAAGAAAATAACATGATGTACAATAATTTATTAACGATGTAGTGGTAGTATTTTTCTGCACTGATGTTTACAGTTTAATTTGAAGGATCCTGGAGGAAGTCCTGCTCTGAGTGTGTTGCTGCTGTGTGACAGTGGTGTGCAGCAGCTGTAGCAGCCCTGCCCCGTTTATTTCATTATCAGAGTGCTGTCAGAGAACCCACATGTAGCCTACTGTTTCCACCCAGCAGTGATTCAACATGTGAACCACCGGGCTGATGCTGTGAAGATGATGACAGACTCACAGTTGCTGATTTTTGGGATTTCATTTTTTAAACAAACACACTGCTGATATGAAACACATGGAATATGGATCTGATATGGATATGTTGCAAAATCCTGCTTTTTCTAAGTGTTTGCGTGAATTCATCGTCGCATGACAGCGAGGACGCCTCTTGTGATGGAGCATTTGATATTTATTTTGTCCTAGACAGGTGAGTGAATACAGTTTGCATTGCATGTGTTTATTTGAGGGAGCCAACAGGGACAGACCAGTATATTAATTTAATATTTGTTACCTAAGTGCAGAGACACACAGAGACTCTGTCCTCTCCATGTATGGCTGTGTTTAGTTCCCATGTTCCTCTGCTGCTTCACTGCAGGTTTGGCTGAGTTTACTTTAATATTTTCTGCTCTGAACATCAGAGTTTGATGTGTACACTTGGAGAAAGCTCACTTTTACAGCCTCCAGAGGCCCTCTCAGTGTACTTTGTTGTTAATTATTAACAAACCAAGTTCTTGATAAACTCTCCAGCAACAACAGAGTACATCATCTGGTCTCAGTTTATATGCAACAACAGAATATACTGGCAGAAATGCAGAAAATATAAGCCATACAAATATCTGGTTTACCTCATCCATACACCTCCCACTGTATACACCCTTGTTGTTGTCAAGGTCAGGCATGCTTGCTGTTAAATCTTGTTGTTGATGCTTCGTGTGTGGTTGAGTGTTATTTATCACCCTGGTGCTGCCTGTTTTTGCAGGTCAGGCAGTGTGTTTGGACACTGGCATGAGATCTATGGATTTGTGGAGCAGCTCACCAACAGGTTTGTCAGGTAAGCAAAGAGGCTGTTGTGTCCCTCTCTTCTCCTCTCATCCCCTCCTCCTTAGATTTTTGGGATTTTCATACCATAAATAGCCTCAGAAAAATGCAATAATACAAAACTTTATATAGCTCAGTTCAAAAACAAGTGAAAAAGTGCTTCACAGACATCCAAGCATATGGAATTTGAACTACAGTCATATTTAAAGTGATGAAAAAAATACTTTTTATACACAGAGGAGTCGTACTAGGTCTTTAAATTATAGTACAAACAGTAGTAGCGAGTAGAAAGTAGGCCACGTCTATTTCGGGCAGCAGACATCATACAAGGCCACCAACTGCTCCAAAACCCCTCTGGGTAATGGGGCAGAGGGTGTGTGTGATATCTTTAGGTTTAATGAGAGGTTGCTAAATATGAGCAGAATCATTCAGCCAGATGTTGAAGGTGGTGCTGACCACAACAGGCAGTCCTTTACCCTTTCACAGCCTGGAGGGTAGAGAGAGGAAGTCACAGTGGCGAGGTTAGGGGTTCAGTTTTCAGTGGGTGAGAAAAGCATCAAGATTGTCCCGTGCTGTCTAGTGATTCGGGATCAGTAACAGAATATGCAACATTATCTTCTTCGTCATGTTATGTATTGTTATGTAAAGGCCTGGGGTGAGCTATTGCTTCTATAAAGTATTTACCAATGGCAATATGAAAATTATAGACACATCCCAATGTAAACTGTTTTTATTAACATGTTCTTAAAGCATTTTCTTACGAAGAAACAGGCCCTCCCGGCTGCCTGTGTATAGACGGTTGCTATGCAGTAATGTATCTGATTATTTTCTTTATCACCCCACAGTCCCTCCGCCTCACTCCCCGCCACTAGTAGACTACTTTGCCGAAAGGAGAGCGGACAGCAGTTCTGACATACCCTCAGTTAACAGCTGTAGCAACTCGAATTTAGCCAGGAGATTTTTTTTCATGTAGCTAGCACTGCTCAATCCACTAGTTAGGCTACCATGGAGGTCAATGTTGACCTTAAAGGTGGGCTTAGGTGGACTATTCCCTCCTCACACATGTAGTTTACCTTTAACTTGATGAAGTGGGTGGCCCAGAGTGCTTGATTTGATGTATCCATCCATCCATCCATCCAGTATATATGTTGTGTCATGTTTTATTGTGGCGGCTATGGTTTGTCATGTCGTATAATGTCATTAGATTAGATTCAAGTTTACTATCATTGCAAACAGTAAGTACCAGAACAACAAAATACAGATTTAAAAAAAGAGTAAATACAGGGATAATAATGCATTGTCATTGTATGTCATGTTATGTCACTTTCATTGCCATTGTTATCTTATTTCATGTAATCCTATTGCGATTGATGTTTACATCCTACTGGAAATGTATTTTTTGGTCCAGTCAAAAGCAAAGTAATACATAAGTGGGGTGGTCAAGACCACCTAAACCGAGACCAAGTCATGACCATGACCAGAGTGTATCGAGACTGAGGCAAGGCCAATACCAAGGCAGGGTGAGACTGAGTTATGACCAAGACCAAACCAGTTTGAGTCCCACACTGCATCACACATTAACAATAAAATGTGGAACATGCACACCATAGGCACTCCTCAAAAAATGATCTTGAGGATCCCAAATTCCCATAAAAGCACCCAAGATTCCTCTTTATTGTTCTTTATTGTGGTTTGTCATACTGTATATGTGTGTAAGTACTAATGTATCATGAGAAATGTCTTGATAAAATTATCAAAAGGCATTGCAGAAGTCAATTTTATGTGGGAATTTTCTGCTAAGGACCTGGAATTAACATAACCATCTTTATTCAACAGTCATTTTTGTACAGGCAGTTAAGTGATATCCTCACAGTTGTGGTCTTGACCGGTCTTGTGTCAAAATCCCAAGTCCTCTTTGTATGAAGCCAAAACAAGACTGAGTACAAATGTGGTCAAGTTCAGGACGAGACCAAGACTAGCACTTACAGGAATCCTCTCTGTTGACACGAGTACCAAACCCACTTATATTTTTTTTACCTTAAAAGATACAAACCTGGTTTCAGATTTTACGTGCTTTTTTACTGCAGATAAGATTCACAAGCTTGCTGTATGTGTGTGTGTTTCAGTCCCAGGATGAGGGTCTCCTACATCGTCTTTTCAGCCAAAGCGGTCGTAATACTGCCACTAACTGGAGACAGGTGCGGTCCTTTATTCTTTGTCCTTCTCTGCCTCACTCCCCTAACCCATCTCCCTCCTCCTCCTCCAAACTGAAAAGTAAACAACCAAACACAGATAACCAGATCACACAGAAACTGGACTCGTATCGGCCTTTATTTTAACTGTGTTGTACTAACTTGTGTTTTGTGATGTGGCTTCACAGGTCTAAAATAGACGATGGTTTGAAGAAGCTGAGCCAAATTAAACCTGCTGGTGAAACTTACATGCACGAGGGCCTGATAGCGGTAGGTACACTTATCCATCATGAACCATTGTTAACACACTAAATTTGTTTTTGTAATAGCTACTCTAAAACATTTGAACAACCAAAAAACTTCAGTGCGTTATGATCCTTGAACCTTGTCATACTATACTGATTTATTCTCTTAGATAAAAAAGTAAAGAAGATGATATGTTAAGTAGATATTTCAAGCAGTAGAGGTCTGGCAACCGAGAATGTTTCAGCAATCCACAACATACAACATTTTTAGTGTCAGTTTGATTTCAAAGCTACATGTGTGCACAGTGTGTGTGACCTGCACTGAGTGTGTGTCAACATCCACTCTTCAGGTGTCAGAGCAGATGAAGACACAAACTTCGCCCTCATCCACCATCATCATTGTTTTGACTGATGGCAAGCTGGAGGTTTTCCCCTATGAACTCACCGTCCAGGAGGTATTAAACACACACACACTTCAGGGATGATAATTATGATGGTTCATCTTTGTATTTTTTGGATGTGTCTCTGTGTTTTCTTCTCCATTATTGTTTTATCAGTGTGTTTCAATGTTGCACAATCAAAATCAAGGTTGTTTGACACATCCTCATGCTGCTCAAATTACTCTGTTGTTTTACTGAATTACAACACTCAGTGTCAAGAAATAACAGTTTCAAGGGGTGAACTGAGCGGGTTGCTGCTTGGAAAAAGAAAAATATCTAACCTACTAGTATGTTTTGGAAATGGTGAGTTTTAAAGGGACGGCTCATCCCAAAATCCAGAAAAATATATTTTTCCTCTTACCTGTGGTGCTATTTATCAGACTAGATTGTTTTGGTGCGAGTTTCCGAATGCTGGAGATATCAGCCATAAAAGCCTCATTTCCACCAAACACTTTCAGTATGGTACCTTTTGAACCAAAAGTAATGCTTCAGATGTGGTACCTATACCCTAGTGTTTCTGATGCAAGCAGTACTCTTAAATGTGGGCGAGGTTGTTGTCACTCACTGCTCCTTCCAGCACTCACTGTATTTCCTCCTTTATCAGTCTGCAACTCGTTTATCGTCCACAGAATGAGGTTGTACGCTGACATTTTCAGAACAAAATAAAACAGGCTGCAGTGAGAGTCTCTTTCCATGGGATATTTAAAGGTAGCAGGTGTATGCATTTAGTCCTTCTCAGGCAAGCTCAGGTGTTTAGTGTTGCTGTAGCCCACAGGAACAACACTCAACACTTTTTTTTTCTCAGAGTGAGGAAAAGTGAGAGTGAGAGCTGAAATTAATATAAATGCTCCAAATAATATAAAAGATCCACTCATTACTAAAAGTAATGTCATACAAAAACTAAAGTAACGGTCAAAGTTGTCACAGTGAAATTTAAGGTGTCTTGATGGATTCACGTCATCAACTCGGCATTGAATAACATTTCAAGTTAAAGTTCCACCTTAAAAGTTGCCAGCAGTCGACCCAGTGAATTAAAGCTATAGTTGGTAATGTTGGAGAGCTAGCAAGATTTGAAAGCGGCACCTCCTCTAAGCTCCACCCCCTCCTCCCCCTCCCGTCAGTGCTCCGTCCAAAGCCACGGCCCCACACAAACTTGAACGTGCATGGAGTCAGCAGGGCAGAGGAGAGGCGAGTAAAATAACAAATCCCTCCGAAGCAAACAAATAATTACCTGTCCAACAGAAAGACAGCAACCTCTGCATCACTTTTCAGGCCCTTCAGCTCCCTCAGTTGTTTCCACCGTTCAGCTGCACCGATGTTGACGTCTGGTTTGTCCTCTCGCTTTATCCAAAGGATGTTGACGTCTGGTTTGTCCTCTCGCTTTATCCAAAGCCTTTTTCGTCGCAGCCTTTTCTGCCTTCGACTTTCTCTTCTCAGCCTGTTTAGCGGGGCGAGCCGTTACAAGTAACGCTGGAAGTGATACTGTTGGCTGCATTTTCTCTGCCATTGTTCAGCAAACTCCTGCTAACTCGGTATTTCTGCTGAGGAGTGTGCTCAATATTTCCGGCAACGGTGACATGTGATGAGTGCACGCAGGGAGGAGGGAGGGAGGGACGGAGGGGGGCTCGGGCAGGACGAGACATGAAAGCATCTGATTGGTTCTTTCCATTTGCACCGAATGGCAGGGATTGGTCAGAGTTTTTACAGGCCTGCAGCTGCCACAGAGGTCAGATTTTTTTCGTTCCTTTTTCTGAACACATTATGTATTATGTGTGTGCAACTGTACCTTTTGTTGATGTGTGAATAAACATAAAGATAAACATAAACATAAACAAACATATTGACTACTCTCAGGATGGAAGGACCATTTCACCCAGTGTAACAAGAAGTGTTTCTGAACAGGATTACCAACTATAGCTTTAAGTAATTTTTTCTCAGACTCCAGCTGCTTCAAGAGGCAGCAAAACATCCTTTCATTTTATAGTTACAGTTTACTTATATAAATAAAACTCTCCACAGTATGAACAGTGGTTACATGAGCCTCAAAACCAGCCACAACTCAGCCCTGAGCAGAGTGACCGTCCTCTGTTGACCAATCAACAGACTGCAGTGTTCACAGCTCCACCTTTTAGTGCCAGATTTGTGTGCTAGGTACCCCAACAGAAGGGGGACCTAAAATGGGGACGGTACGGAACGGTTCCAGTGGTACCATCCACAACTTTTCACAGTGGAAATGGAAATAAAGCGTACTGAACTGAACTGTTGCTTCTGTGATGATAACTGATCATAAACTTGGGATCAGTGTGTCAGTAGAGGCACTTGACTCAGGACTTTCACTCTCTGTGTTCCCAGGCTGACAAAGCCCGAGGGTTTGGAGCCAGAGTGTACTGTGTCGGGGTCATGGACTTTGACCAAAAACAGGTAGGAGGACTTAATTTTTTTCTCTCTTTACTCTCACTCATTCGCCTCTGAGAGCCGTGCAGCACTGTGAGAAAGCACACATCTCTCTGCTGCTCCTGATACTGTTGGTTGTTCAAACACTGAGGTTTTATTTGGCTTTCTGTGTTTTGTGTGTCAGCGCGTGTTAGGTTGTGGTCAGAGCTTCAACGGGCTATTGTTCTTGGCCCAGATTTATTAACACACCTTGACCTCATTGCTTAGTCTGTTTGAGTCCAGCTGAAACCTCCTAAGGACAGAGCGGTGAGCAGCTGGTAGGGATTTATAGTTTGTGGTTCATGCTGCATTTGGTTTATGTAAAAACATGGAATAGTTTTTGTAAGGCGGCATGTTTTGAGTTATCATATCCTTGAAGAGACTTCGACTTCTTCCTGTGCAGGTATCAGGTTGTTGAAAGGGAGCATTGTGTTCAGAACAAAGAAGGATGAAAGGATGAAAGCAAAGGCTGAATAAGAATGAGCCCGAATGTCTTCTGCTCACTGTGTTGACACTAGGTCATCCATAATAAAATCGACAGTGCAAAGAGAAGGACTGTAATTACATTTGTTGAGAAATATGATACTACAATATTTCATTTAAAGTGGCAGTCTCCACCCTAAATCATCCCTGCATTAGTGCTGTTTGGTTTGCTGTTGCAGTAGCTTTAATGATATTATTGTGACAGTAATGATCTGTATAACAAGTATTAATAAGCACATCTGAATGGCTTCACAATTGTACAACTCATGACTGGGAAAGTTTTCAGTAGTCCACGGGTGCAGGCGTCCCTCTGCCCGGTTACTGACCGAGTGTACTCTGTGGTCTGAGGAGGAAGTAATTACATCACTCTCTAATTAAATAATGCCAGGCAGGCTTCCTGTTCTGCTATCATTAAAGCAGGAGATGAAAGCTTCAGCCAGCTGTCCAGAGCTTTCATCTCCTAGAAACAGACCTTCCCTCCCTAAACGCTGCTGAAGCACTGAAGTGAAACAGGCAGAAGACCTCCCAAAGAGGCAGCGAGAATTAACACCGAAATGTGAAGTTCTTCATATATAAGCTCTTAAAATTAAATGATTTTGAAGAAGGGTAAACTTATCATTTTTGTCTCAGCTTGCTGACATAGCAGACGGCACAGAACAAGTCTTCCCAGTGCTGTCCGGGTTTCATGCCCTCAAAGACATCGTCAACTCGGTGAGGTCACGTCACATGTAATAAAAACATTAACAAGCACGCAGTGTGAGAGTGACATCACACTTACAACCTGAGTCTGTATCTTCCACACAGATCCTGAAGCAGACATGTGCAGATGTTTTCACAATAGAGCCGTCGAGTGTTTGTGTGAATGGTAAGTTGTAATGTTTGAATATAATAATGCAGCAAAAAATATGATGTAAATAAGTTATATTACTATGTAAAATGCATTTAGCCACACTAGCAGTGTGTCTCCACAGCAGTGATGGAAATGCAGTGGTGGAATGTAACCAAGTACATTCACTCAAGCACAGTACTCTTTTGAGGTAACTGTACTTGAGTATTTCCATTTTCTATTAATATTTAATTCTACTCCACTAAATTTCAGATGGAAATATTGTACTGTTTACTCCACTCAATTTATCTGACAGCTTTAGTTATGAGTTACTTTTCAGATTCAGATAATACAAAATGGGTTAAGAGAAGACTATTTATTTTTGTAGTGGGAAAAATATAAAAAGTAAATAAAGTAGTTAAAATTAGCACCACTTTTACCATTATGTAACATTTAAGTGTATTAATATTAGTATTGGGCTACTACTCTTCTGAAAAGGGCCACTCTGCATAATGAGTACTTTTACTTTTGGTACTTTAAGTATATTTTGATGCCAGTACCTTTATAGAATAACTTGAGTAAAATTTTAAATGCAGGCACTTTTACTTGTAAAGGGGTATTTCTACACTGTGGGATTGTCACTGAGTACATCCTTCAGCATTGTGGAAACACTCCCCACAGGAGGAAGCCTAATGCCTTTGGTGCTCCCTTGACTTCCTATTGTCACTATGAGGTTGACAGTGATGGCTATTTAGCGCCATCATCAGGTGGACAATTAGATTTGTCCATTAAATTGGTTAATGACCAGCTACCTGCAAAACTAATGACAGTCCGATCAGCCTCAGCTGTACATTTTGTTGAATGTTAATTAGTAAATGTTATGCATGCTAACAAGCAGGGGCGATTCTAGGATCAGAGGTTTAGGGGTGCTGAGCACCCAGAGAGCTGCCCGGCCAGGCAAGATAAATTTCACCGTTTTGTACATTTTAACTCAATTTCATTCCCACATTTGTGAAAGAAAAACACTTTTTGGGAAAGTCTGTGACTAAACCATCAAATCTGATAAAGGTTATTTAAATGCTGAGCCACAGCAAAAGAGGAATGGATTGGAATCATAAAAGAAACATATCGTAACCCTAATTTCTGGTGGAAGACAACTCATTTTGATACAGCAGCTCCTCAACATACACATAAACAGTATGTATGTTTCTGGAGTAAACCAGCCCCCTATAGTGAGCACCTTGGCTTTAATATTAACACATGCACATGACACAACAGCTAGCTTCTCTCATTCCAATTCAAACAGAGGACAGTGGTACTGACCACCTGTAACGTTTCCTAGCTAGAAAAAACGTCAGCTAACTCCTACCTGACAACATAAACAGTGACCTACGATTAAATGCAGCAAAAATGAGGACTGGTAATGATAATAATGTGTTGGTATTGAGTGGTAGAAGTTAGGAAATGTGTCACATATCCTGGTTTAAGCCAGGTACTTACACCACTACTGCATATCACCCACTCTGGAAGGCAGCACATTGCTCTGTGCAGATAGAGCGCTCAGAGCCAGAGTCGGGGAAAGGTGGGAGGGATGGGGTGGAGCTGCTGTATTTTTGTTGTTAAAATATTATGTTTGAACCAAGTACTGTATGGTTTTGACACTTTTCTAGCTTGTTAAAAAAGGTCATAAGTAAAAAAAAAAAAAAGAAAAAAAATCTCAAATTTTAGGGGTGTTGGGATTCAGTTTAGGGGTGCTTCAGCCCCCCCAAAAATGGGCTAGAAACGCCTATGCTAACAAGCTATTCAATATATATTTTTCTTGTGTGTATTTGAGTTGTATAAAGACAAAAACGATCAATATAAACTGAACTGGACTGAACATTGTTTCAGGGCGGATCCCGCATAGTAAAGCTTTAATGATTGCTGTTTTTATGTGCTGCTATGTCACTGTTGTGTCATGTGTCTGATGTTTCTTAGAGTCTTTCAATGTGGTGCTGAGGGGCAGCGGCTTCAGTGGATCCAAGAGGACAGAAAACATACTCTGCTCCCTCACTGTCGATCAAAACAGATACGGTCAGTGAATGCCACACACTCAACACACTCATGTCCTACACAGTTGTGCTCAGCAGTCAGCTGATACAGCTGGCCTTTGGATGCTAACGCTAAGGATGCACCTATTTTAAATGTTTACTTACCAATGAAGCTAAAACGTGTGCCCCCTTTTACTGCAACACACTTTCAGATATGTTTATTGTTTATTTGGATCCCTATTAGTTGTTACCAAGGCAACAGCTACTCCTCCTGGGGTCCATGTTACGGTCATAATGAACAACATAATCTGATAACAACATCTATGAAGTGAAATGCGATACGATGTGCAGATGTCTGTGCAGCAGTGGAAAGTCAGAGTCACGACGACCAGGAACAAACAGTGGCTGCTTTTTATTGACTTCAGCTGGAGAACAGAGGACGCATTATGAGACAGAGCAGAGGGAGCGAGGACATGCTCTCTGTCCCGTTAGACTATTAACAGATCGACATCCTCTGAGAGGACATGAAGGGATAACCCATGACTGTGTCTGAACTTCCTCTTCTTCTTCAAACCAGCTTGTTTTATCCGTGTTTATCTTCATATGTGTCCCTTTAACGTTTTTATTCAGGCTGTGTAATGTGTCTTATGGGGGAAAATGCACACACAAAAAAATCTGAACATATATTGCAATTAAAAATACTTGCATAATTGTGTGAAATTAGATCATCCATCCATGAGCGATTGTCTTTAAGAAGTCAAAAACCAGTGTGTCAGAGTGCACAAAGAGGCTAAAATTGTTTTGCAAGTGAACGTGATGCTTTTTTGTTTCCTTTAACAACTAAATTATTAGTAACTTGTGTGTATTTTTTTAATATCTGTGATGTTTTTGTCCAAAAATCCTTCCTTTACAGGCGGTAACACCTCTCACAGTTTGTTTATCTCTGTTTCTTCTCAGACCAGAAGCCAAAAGTAGTCAGAGACGGCTATCTGCTCTGTCCAGCTCCTGTTCTGCACGAGGTCGGACAGTAAGTCAACACACACGCGCACACACAACGTGCTCATAACAGCGTGGAGCTGTAAACAAGCTGCAAGTCTTGATGTCAGCACAAGGGCAAAAAAACAATTAAAAAATGTAATCACAATTAAATTTTTGTACAGTCACAGTTTAGCATTCTGGTTCTTGTTATGTAAATATAATGGCGTATTGTTGCAGTTGCCCGCAAAATAAAACAGTAGCCACAAGAATTTCTTAATCCACAGCTGAGAAACCACGCTCGTGTTTGAACACCGAGAATAGCTGTCCTCTCCGTCCTTGTTTTTCTCTTTCTTCTTCCTTTGTTGCGCAGTAAAACCCTTGTGATTAAAGTTAGTTATCACCAACGGCTGTGAGTTTGTTAAGTAATACTTGTAAATATCAGAGTCATGAGCATCTCCGTGCCTCATTAGCCTTTTCTCTCACCGGCAAGCCAATACCAAGCCTGTGTTTACCTTAAATAGAAGAAGAGATTAATTTTTGTGTAAGAAAAGTCCAGTTCGGGGAAGTAATTCGGCATGACATCACTTTATAGCATCACTAAGAAGGCATTTCTCTGACAACACAGGCTCGCCCCAGGCCCATAAAGAAAAAGCATCATCAACTAATGTGAGGAAACATTTCACAATGCTGATGGATAATTAAGGCCTCCTTTGCAGTCATGTGAAAGGAATACTGACATGTTGAATGGCTTTTCTGTAAGCCAAATTTATCAGTTTCAATCACCAGGCCTGTGCAAAAACAAGAGCTTGAAATTAGAAAGTCAAAATCTGTCGTGTGTGTAGCAGAGAGAGACACAAGAACAATGTTTACAGTAGAACTATCAGCAGCAAGTGTTGGATGAACTGAAGCCAGTCTGACCAGAATATCTCTGTGGCATTTAGAGAGTGAGCCAAAGCTACATTTACTTTACCGGCTTCAAACAGCACCCTCTCTCTCCCCCCACTCTCTATCTGTCCCCCGTCGCCTCTCACTTTCCATCATGCCTCACCCACTCTAACACTCCCTCCTCACTGAACCACTCAGGCATAGTTGGATCGTTTCTCAGGGACAAAGCTCGGTTGAGTCCAAGTCTTAAAAGCTTGAAGCAAA
This sequence comes from Epinephelus moara, assembly GCF_006386435.1. NCBI lineage: Eukaryota > Metazoa > Chordata > Actinopteri > Perciformes > Serranidae > Epinephelus > Epinephelus moara. The sequence goes on along the minus strand of NC_065514.1, from coordinate 14,573,929 downwards.
CAATAACTAAAATGGCAAAACAAGGAAGTCTGGTTTTAAAAATGATAAGAATATGAATGGCAAAGACTTCCTTTTCCAGTGAGTCAATGTTCTTGGCACTAATGGTGTAAGAGGGTCGACAGGGAATCTGACAGGGTTACCAAGAAACACAGCTATGTGGCAGTGCTTCTCACACTTTGTGGCTGTTAACCATTTAAAGGGACAGTCCACCCCAGAATCTGCTGTTTATCAATCTAGATTGTTTTGGTGTGAGTTACCGATTGTTGGAGGTACTGGCTGTAGAGATGTCTATATAATGGAACCGCATGGCACTCAGCTTGTGGTGCTAAGAGCGCCAAAAGAAAGATTTAAAAAAACTCAACAGCAGTGTCTCTTTCCAAAAATCATGACCTGGATACTCAAAATAATCCACAGATTTATTGTGAGCATGGGCAGATTATGAGACAATGGGCCCCTGAGCACAGACATGCAAAAGGCCCAATACCTCTTCGATATAGGAGTAAGACACACAGACTTTGTGGTGATTTTGCCTCTTTTTTGGACACATTTTTTGTGTCTTTGTGGTAATTTTGTGAGCTTCATGTCTTTGCTTTGTTTTTTTTTGGTCGTTCTGTGTTTTTTGGTAGCTATTTTGTGTCTCGAGTTTGAGTCTCTTCTTGGTTGGCACGTGTTACTTTGAGGGACATTTTGCAGATGGAGGCTGCGAGGGGCCCCGACACCTGGGGCCATGGTTCAGAGCAGTTTATGGAGGAACTATTTTCTTTCAACCAGACTACACCACCACGCAGAAGGAAGTGTATATTTACTCATGTGCTGTAAACATTAGCTAGCTCAGTGGTGCTAGGTGAGCTAGCTGGTTCCCTCTGTGGTGTGATTGGCAGGTGTAGTGCAGTTGAAAGAAAATAGTTCCTACATGAAACTGCTCACAACAAGGTCTGTCGCTTATCTCGAGTAACTGGATCATGATTCTGGAGAGAGACATTGCTGTTAAGTTTTTCAAATGTATTTTTTGGGCGCTTTTAGCACCATCTAGTTCCATTATATACAAGAGAAGGCAGATCTCTCCAGCCGATATCTCCAACACTCAGTAACTCACACCAAAACAATCTAGATTCATATATAGTACTACAGGCAAGAGGAAAAACATGTATTTTTGATTTTAGGGTGTTATTTAATAGCAATAAATCATTAAAAATCCATATTTCCCCCATAAACAAACACATGCACCCTCTCACAATGATCCTCACTGTATTTACCTCCATGTTAAAGGCTTAATGAACATGATTTGCAGCTGGTAGTAGGTGCGCAAGAAGTTTTTCTTCTTCTGATTCTGTCTAATAATTGCAGATCAATTGAAGTGCTGGTTAGCCTGAACAATGGGCAGTCCTACATCTCCAGTCCCATCACCATCTATGCTACAACATGTGTGAGTATCAGCCTTATAGTACCAAAAAAATGCCCATCTTCCTTGATAGGTTGCCAATAATTACAATAAAATGACAGTATTAAAACAGCTGCAGTTTGCCTTGTAGAGCAAAACAGTCTTTTACCCATCATGCTTCCCGTAATAGCTAAGGAGGAAAAGTATCTCAGAGTAAGGACATAGGTATGGCTCTGTCATCGGTGCCAGTGTAATGATAACATAAGATACATAACCACATCTCCAGGTGCATGGTGTAATGAGTGTAGCTGATTAGTGTGTGTTTATTGCAGTCAGATGGGACCTGGGTGCTCTGGTTGCTGTTGGCTCTGCTGCTGTTAGTGGCTCTGGCTTTATTTTGGTGGTTCTGGCCTCTCTGCTGCACAGTGGTGAGTTTATACAGTCTATGAATGTTGCATGTATATGTCCAACCCTGGCCTCGTGGAAGCACGAACCATAATCCAGTGCTATTGTTATTTATGGATGTAGCCCACAAGTTTAAGTGCTGCAATTTGACCAGGGTTACTGTGGTAACACTCCTACTCTCGTTGTCCATAGGCAGTGTTAAGTGTTTTCATATTGTTTCTTACAGGTGATCAGAGACCCGCCCCCGTCTCGCCCACCTCCTCCACCTCCTGTCATTGTGAGTAAACCACATTTCTCTTCTGTCACCACAGCAGGTTTCTGACGTTTGGGTTTTACTACATGTTGCCATTTTGGCAGTGGCTGCAGTGAAGAAGCAGAGTAAGGATTTCTGGCACAACCTCACACATCTGACGAGGTCAAACTCCAGCATCAGCAGCTATAAAGAGCAACTTTATAGAGAGACCAGTGCGTTTCGGTTTTTAGCCTTCATCGGAGTAGAAGTCACTCCTCGTGTATAAAGATGTTCTCTTGATGTTTGGTACAAACCTAAATTACAAACATACTCCCTCATGAAAAGCAGCCTCAGTGTAGAGCCTCGTGTGAAACACAGTTTAACCAAAATTCAAACATGCCTAGTTGAGTTCAGGCAGGTTTACTGTCTCCCTGCACAGAGGAGGCTTTGTTTGTCAAGTGGTTTCAGTGAGATCAAAGACAAAGGCCCAGTTTACACCTCGTGTTAACATGCGTCTTGGGTGATCTGATGATGAGTGGACAGCTCAGAGTCTGTGTGTTCACGACTGGCATTAGAATGTGTCTCCACATGCATCTGGAGTAACCACTTGTGGTCGGATCTCACTTACCTGCTCTACATGCAGGCACGCATAGTCTTTGTTTGCAAAGACCAAATGTGATGTTTTTAACCTGCGGGAAGCAGCAATGCACTTTGTCTGTCTAGTGTGCTGGGAGGAGGAAGAAGAAGAAGAAGAAGATGATGATGATGATGATGATGATGGTGATGAAAAAGATGATGATGAAGAAAAAGAAGAAGAAGATGATGATGATGATGATGATGATGAGTATGATAAGGAGGAAGATGACGATGATGATGATGATGAAAAAGATGATGATGATGATGAAGATGATGATGATGAAGAAGATGATGAAGAAAAAGAAGAAGATGATGATGATCATGATGATGATGAGTATGATAAGGAGGAAGATGATGATGATGAAGATGATGAAGAAGAAGATGATGATGAGTATGATAAGGAGGAAGATGATGATGATGAAGATGATGAAGAAGAAGATGATGATGAAGATGATAAGGAGGAAGATGACGATGATGATGATGATGATGATGATGAAGAAGATAAGTATGATGAAGAAGAAGATGATGAGTATGATGAAGAAGATGATGATGAGGAAGAAGAAGATGAGAAGGATGATAAGCAGATGATGATGAAGAATATGATGATGAAGAAGAAGATAATGATGAAGAATAAGATGATGATGAAGAAGAGGAAGAAGAAAAAGCAGAAGATGATAAGGAAGAAGATGATGAAGAAGAAGAAGATGACGATGCTAAGGAAGAAGGTGATGATGATGATGAGGATGATAAGGAGGAAGATGATGATGATAAGAAAGAACAAGATGATGATGATAATGAAGAAGAAGATGATGACGATGAGTATGATGAACAAGAAGAAGATGATGATGAAGATGATGAAGAAGAAAATTACGCTGAAGAAGATGATGAGGAGGAGGAAGAAGATGATGATAATGAAGAAGAAGATGATAATTAAGAAGAAGAAGGATGATGATGATAATGAAGATGATGATGAAGAAAAAGATGATAATGATGATGATGATGAAGAAGATGATGATGATGAAGATGATGATTATGATGATGAATAAGAGCACTTCCCATGAAGAACTTTACAAAGACCTTGACACACTGTTCCTATGTGTCAAGGTCTTTGTCCCTCATCTTCATCAGTCTAAACACATGGGGTCTAATCTTTGGCTGGTTCCAGCAGAACAAACCACCCAAGATGTCTGAATCCCTTGTGACACATCTGTTGTTGTTTCACACTTTCAACTGACAGTCAATGTAATGATGACATATCTCCGCCTACACAGAGGCGTCAGTGTGGCCGCGGACACATTAGCATACGGACTGCTGAAAGAATGTGGCCATGTGTGGCCTGGGCCACCTCTGAATGTGGTCTGAGTGTTTGGCTCTCAGCCCGCATTGAAAACACATCGGGTGACATCACAATACGGTGATTTTCATTGTGCTAACAACCGCCTCATTTCCCTCACAAGCGTTTCCCACTCACATCTTAGCTCCACCCAGGTAGGGTGTGAGAAAGATGCGAGGAAGGGAGGTAAGGACGGAGGAGCTGAAGCTGCCAAATGAGAAATCCTTGGTAATTAGAGCTGTCCACTCTTAATCCAATCACCCAAGATGTTAATACCGGGTGTAAACAGGGACAATTTGTGTTTTATTGCCTTTTTATATGATGATGTCAGAGCTACATTTTTTAGCAAATTTGTTCTACATATCTGAGGTTGGATAATCAGAGCTGCATTTCAAGCATTAGGAAGGGAACCATTTCTGTGGTACTCTCAGGGTCTCGTTAGTCCATGTGGGCTGGGCACTTATGTATGTGCACGGCACGATATAATAAATGACCTAACTGTCTAAGTAACTGCAGCTGTGTCTGATAGGCTGCAGCAAACACACACGCACCTCTTATGTGCTATCATTTAAAAGGTTAATAATATTACACAGGGCGAGCTAACTTCTTTCAAACTTTATTTAAATGTACTTTTGTTTTCCAGGAGGAAGAAGATGTTTCGCCCAAACACAGGTGGCCTACAGTGGACGCTTCGTACTATGGAGGCAGAGGTGCTGGAGGAATCAAACGCATGGAGGTAGATAGAAATACATAATGTAGTTAGGTGTTGACAAACAAACACAGATCATCTGCCAAGAACAAACAGTGTGACATCTGTCATTTGTACATGTGGTCTACAGGTGCGCTGGGGGCAGATGGGGTCCACAGAGGAAGGGTCACGGCTCGAGAAAGCCAAAAATGCTGTGGTCACTATGCCTGAAGGAGCGGATGAGCCCTTCATGCCCCGACCCCCTCCACGCCCTCCTCCCGTCTACACCCCCCCACCACAGTCTAAATGGTACACTCCCATCAAGGTGAGACTCTAACTTTATTAATCTCCACTGACTTTATCACATATGTGCAGATAAATGTTATGTATATCATTCTTTGTCTGCATTTTGAACTTGTATTCAAACCTCAGGGGCGTTTTGATGCGTTGCGGGCATTACTGAGGAGACAATACGACAGAGTGGCGATCATGAGGCCGACACCTCAGGACAAGGTGAGAAACATCTGCAGTGTTTCCCCCCAAAACAATTAAACCCTTTGAATGACAGAAAACACTGCTGTTTATCAATTCAGAATTTGACTGTAGTGCCACCGCCTCATATAAAGGGCAGATGAGGTAGTTTGGCACCAGGAAACATTATCAACAAAACGTTTACTGGAACAAAATGGTAATGAAAGCTGCCGCCTCACAACAGGCTCCCCTCCACCTCAGTGAATGGCACTGGAATCTACCACCTGCCAAGTTAATTAGGGGGTGTGCACTGAAATCACACAAAATAATTAACAAACCATTAATGCAAGAGTTACTGTAGTCATCACAGTTTCCCTGTGGGCACCCATACATACCAATGAGCTCACCTTATGTAATACAGTGTCACTTACTGCGGGACTGTCTCACCTATCCTCCTTCATCTTAACAGTGTCCAGCCCCTCACTGCTCTCAGGACATAATGAGGCAAACCTGTTTTCACTATCCCTGATTAAGCAGCTGAGATAGTCCCAACAACCCAGGCAGAACGACAAAGAACGTCTCCCCACAGATCATAATCCAGTAAACCTATAAAACATACCAAACAAGCTTGTGTCATTTATACAACTTGGTTGATAGTGTATTAAAACCTGAAACATTAGACTAAGCAGACACAAGAAAACACTGTTAATGTTGGGAGCAGGGCCCAGTGGAAAGGTAGAAAGGTAACCTTCTCATAGAGTTGTTTATTCCTGCCAGACTGTCTGCAACCGCCAAGAAATAACAATGTTTTTGCCAGTTAATTTGAGTAGAAAATTGATCCACCCTCTTGACTGCACAGTGATTTGATTAAATAATTACAGAAAATAATACAGCCCTGTCTCCCCCCTCTAATTATCTACGCAACAAATAACAGCTCACTGCACACACAGAGTCGTTCTAAATAAATCTAAATATCAACACTTACAGTGTGTCGCCAAACTCAGCTTCAATAGGCCGCAGAACCTCCAGTGTTATAGGAATGTTTTCTTATTACAATGGTTGCTGATTTGATTTTGATGATTTATCGTCATATTTTGTTCCTGTGGTCCTTCTGATGCAGGCATGATGCTCAAACATTAACAAGTTCCTTCATGCATAGACAATGCCACTGTTTATTTTTCTGAAACACTGGTTCCCAACTGGTCCAGATTTCTTATTTACTTGCACTTGGACATGTCATAAAGCTAGCTTGCTGTCTCTATTAAGTAGCTATCCATTAGCCACTCCCTCTACAGCAGGAAACAGCACTTCAAAATAAAAGCTCTGTGCCAGAAATTCACTCTACTTAAAAATTAAGTGTGTTTTTTACAAACTTGACACGTTCCTGAGTCACTTGCGGTCCATTCGAAATGTTCCCACGACCCACTTTCGGACTGTAACCCACCAGTTGGGAACCACTGTTCTAAAACATATTCTTCCTGATGCTAACTGTATTTTGTTGGTTCTGTTTTCGCTTTCTTTTTCACTTATTTCTCCATGTTGTTGGCTGTAATGCTGCTACATTTCAACCATAGACAGTATATAAAAATGGACAACATGACAGCTACCCAAAAGTGAAGCCAAAACATCGCCCCCTGGTGGCTGGCTGCAAAAGCGATCATAAACCCCACCCCTCTATGTTAGCGGACAGGAGAGGGGTCAATTAGTGATGGCCTCATGAAGCCTCATGAAGCATTTTCTTTATTTTCTGAGCCCACTAGATGGCACTCTTGGTTTAAAGAGAGGGTCTCAAAGAATGGCAATTCAGTGTGTTTTAAACCTTTTGTTGAACAAAAAGCGCCATCTAGTGTGCTCAGAAAATAAAGAAAATGCTTCATGAGGCTTCATCTGGCCATCACTAGGGTCAACTAAAAGATTGAAGTACACATCAAATAAATTTTTCCCAGTGATGGTTTCTGAAAATGGTAGTCTGACATCATGACTGACAGCTGTTTGTGCCAGTTGATGTGCTCACGATTGGTTGGATGGCATTAACTTGATACTGCAGTAATCACTACTGCACAGACTCTCATTTTAGATGCGAAGCACAAGGAGGCAGCTGCTGTATCTGGGATATTTTGGCTTCATTTTTGCACAGTAGGAAGGAGTGGAAATGCATCGACCATCTTAATATACAGGCGGTGCTTCTCAAAGTCAAGGAGGGATCCTCAAATGGCTCGCATGGTTTAATTTAACACATAACACATGCATCACCTCTGGTTTGTTTGTGCTGTTTTATATCATATTGATTAAAATCTGCTGCTCAGTGTGATCATCATCTGACTGTAGCATCTGTCTTGTGTTGTCTCCAGGGCCGCTGCATTAACTTCACCAGAGTTCAGAGTCACTGATGTTCAAACACGAGGATCAACACTTCACTTTATTCCAGCTTATGGCCAAAGATGACTGAAATGTACACTCAGAGATGATTGTTTGGATTCAATGTCTATTGTAAATAAATGTCTTTACTTATTTCCTGCTGTTTTTATTGCATTTATTAATCTATAACCTTTGTTGTTGTTTGTTTTGGTGCATCAGTCAAAACCAAACCAAAGACACATTGTTCAGTTGTCCTGTTTATTTGAAAGAAAAAATATAATTCTCTTTTCACAAAGACCTTCAGTACGAGTACCCTGATCGGTAACACAAGTGATACACAAAAAAGCATATATGAGAAAACACTTAGAATATGAAACATACAATGAGCTTTATTATAAAACATAATAGCATCACGTTCGCTCGTAGGCAGATTTTAAAGGATCACAACACACTCATATCATCGCCGATGAGATGAAGAGGAGGGTGAGGTCCCTGTTTGCACACACACACACACACACACACACACACACACATCAGACCCAAAACACTCCTTTATCATACATGAACTGGTGTTGTTTTAACAAAAATAGCTTACCAATACAGAGCCAGCCAACCAGCAACAAGCTCACGGTGAGATCTTAGAGAAAGTACATAAAGAAAAACATATTTTTTAAACTTCTGATACAAAATACAACTTAATACTGTAAAGAAAGACGCCTTAAAATTGGTGTCACCAAATCCTATAATACAATACACAATACCCACTGAAGTGCATTTGATTTAACTTGCATGATTAGCATGATGCTGCTGACACTCGCACAATTTTGCATCACCAAAGTGCACGCGTCACAAAATGCTTAGAACCAAATAGCATGATTGGTGAGTACAGTGTCGGTAAAATGTGTTAGGGAATATGTAGCTGCTTGTATTATGTGTTTCAATGACATCAAAGGCTTGAATGACGTGGAAATAGCCGTAAATTGATGCCGTGTGCAAACTGAGAGAAAAATGGGTTGGATGTTATTGCTAATGATATTATTACAACCAAGCACTCAACAAGACAACACTGCAGACAACACCACTTCTAAAAGCAGCTGTTAGCCTGTTATTTATAATACAGGTCGATGCTCTTCCTCTCAGAGTGCATCTCTCTCCTCTCTCTGGGGTTCCTGTCTGAACTCAGCCAGGATGTCCGCAGAGAAGCACTGCTGATGTTGCAATATATCCAATCAGGTCCACATCCGTCTTATTTAGAGACAAAACTGGTCCTTCATGCTTGCTTAGCATGAGTCCTTCTACAATATGTTGTCGCCATGATGGAGGTACTGGAGATATGAAGAAAATCCATGTCTGACTTTTTCTGCAGTCGCCTGAAGTCCTCTTTGTAAGTGTCCTGGACAGAGGTGACGTTGAAGAAACACAGCTGATCCAATTCAGGGTGATTCAAAACTGAAGCATTGAGTTCCTTTGGCACCTGATCAGTTTCATCAAGGATTGTTCCAGTATCTGATTTATAAATCATTCAAGCTCCTTGTAAACTCAAAGCCCACATATTGTAATATATTCTGTTTATCTGTGAGAATTTGGGCCCAGCTGCGTTCACTGTCCAAGACCTAGAGTTGTAAATTGTGAAAATGTATCCATGAGATAAAACGGAGGAACCTGTAGCTTTAAAATACCTCGTTTATTTACACTCTGCAGAGCAGAGGAGATTGTCGCTCTCTTAGGACCGATTCTCTCGATGGAGAAGGGACGATCTGCAAAACAGAACGTAGATTATTGTTATATTAATTGCTTTAATACATATTGTTGAGGTGGTTTGATAGGTTCGAGTGCCTGTACATCTATGTGCACACCCACCTAAGAGACCTACGACTGTCTTTCTCCATGTGGTTCTCAGGTCCTTCGCTCTCGTACGAGGCCAGGTGCAGCTCTGCAGTGAAAAAACAACAAGAGTTTAATTTGTTGCCACATTTCCTTCCTTCCACATCCTTGACTGCAATTTATACATGATTGGATTAATGTGGAGAAGATTGTGTACTGACCGTCTTCGCTGAAGACTGGCGTGGTGACAAGGTACTGGAGGATGCGGCGGTCTCTGTCAAACGGACAAATCACCTGACGCCAAACCAGGAACTCGCTCACCTGCTTTGCAAGCTCCCAAAGTTTCTGTTGAGACACAATGACATCAGACTTTATTAGCACTGGCACTACTTAAACAAGACACATCTTTGTCTTGCAGATCCAGGAAATACACAAAAACGGTGTCTACAGATGTAACCAAGTTGAATTTAAGACTTTTTAAGACCTTTTTTAAAAGAAAACAAAATTTCATCGCTGTCATAAATGCTATTTATCATTGCAATATTCAGAGAAATACCACAGGTAAAAAAACATATTTTCCCTTGGTCTGTCCAATGATTGTCAAAACTCTGAAAATAAATTTAAGCCAATTTAAGACTTTTTAAGGCTTTATATTAAGAAAACTTAAGACATCTTAAGACTTTCTAAGGACCTGTAGACACCCTGAAAAACCATTAGGACCAAAATGCACAACAAAAACCTCTCAATGGAATAACAGTTTCTTAATGTCCTCTGAGGTAAGAGGAGAGGGTGTAATACTCTTGTTAGCCACATGGGGGTGCCATTACATCACATGTGCAAGCCTAATCTCAAGGCCTTCGCTTTTCTGTGAATGCTGTAAATGTGTAACAGTTACATAATGTCACAGTCAGTGATCAAATCTTAATGTGTTTAAATCAGCTTCTATCTGTTAATCTTTCAAACAGCAATCTTGTCAAAGGCACAGAGCTCTACCTGATTCATTTAATGCAATTTTGTCATTTTAAAACCAGTTTCTTAAACTGTGGACTGACCTCAAAGTTGATGTGCCCGTTGGTCAGCCTGCTGGCACAGCCTTCATTCAGGAAGTAGATGTCTTTAATGAGGAGACTGAAGAAAGGAATCACAATCTGGAAGAGAGAGACGATATTAAGGTTATATTAACATTTTAACTTCAGGACATTGTTTTGTTTTTCTTCCTACAGGACTCCTGAGTGCTCTCTTACCTTCTCCTGGCTGCTGTGTGCAGTCTCAGACCTCTGGGTGGCACCGCGGAGCGCAGTACGGTAGTTGCTGAAGTTACTGGATGGGTCCATTTGGTGCTGAGTGAGGTCAGACAGAGCAGACGTTGATCAAACACAGACATGCACAAAGTTTGCACACATGAACAAGGTGAGGATCCTACACTGACGTATGCTGGGTCTTATTCTCACCTCCAGGATTTCAAACTTGTCCGTGTTGACTTTACTCCAGGTTTTCTTTAGTCTGGCGACAGGACTCATGTTCATCCCAGCTGAAAGACAGAGACAGTATTGAGTATACAGAGTGTTTGCAGACACAGACCAAACACAAAATGACCAGACTGGACTGCATCAAGACTCCACTGACTCAGTTTGTACTTCCTTGGCCTGTAGGCCAGCTGGCAGTGTATTTGTTGACTTTATTGATTCTGATTGTTGGCTATTCAACAGAGAAATGGTGGGAACTACAATGCACTTCATTCCCCAGAAATCACCTGTCATTCAAACAGTGTATGTTTGCTGCTTTGAATTATATGTCGCTAAAAGTTTCCATATGTTAATTGACAAATACTCACTGATGATGGCCATGAGGGAGTTGAAGTTGCCAATGTTGAAACACTCCTGAGCCACATCAATGAAGAACTCTATGATCCGTGCTCGGTGCTTCTTCTTCACTGGCTGTAGGGAGAGAACACAACAGGAAGTGAATCACTTGATCAGTGGTCTAAATGGCCAACTGGGGATTCAAAATAAGGCATGGATGAAAACTGAAACTGAAACCAGCCAATGAACGACAAGACAACAACGTACCATACAGATCTCAGTGGCGACCAGGTAACTCAGCCTGTTGAACCAGTTGACGTAGGCCTCCAGGTTACTGGTTTTACGCTTCCGGAAGAAACCCTATGAAAACATGAGGGAGATAACGTGGTCAAAACACATGCAAGTCTGCAGAATGAAAGAGACACAGTGTGATGTTAATGTTTTTCATCACGTTTCTGTCAGTATTCTATTGTTTCAGGGACTTCAGTCTTTTAACAAGAGAACTGTGAATTAAGGGTGGAAGGAGACCAATGCAACGCCAAGATTTGATCCAACTCAAGTTTCTTTTATCTTTGAATAGGGCCGCCCTCTAATATTCCACCAAATGTTTGTCTCAGCACTTAGCACAATCATTACTGCTTTGCCGACAGCGTCATTAACAGGCGGCTCGCTCAGTGTGTGACGTGCACTTGTAGATAAAATATAGGCCTATATTAATGAAGGTTCATTAGTACGGTTTTGTATTTCTCTGTAATGTAGCACAGTGTTAACAATGTTACTGATACTATTCTTTCTCACACCTTCAACTCAAACCATTGTGTTGCCCCGCCAAAAATATATCATTTAATAATTACATTAATATCGTAAACATGCAGGCGACTAGTCGACTACTGGTCCTAAATGACGACTATTGGGCGACTAGGAAAATGTTTAGTCGGGGGCAGCCCTATCTTTGAATACTTTCAACCAGGTCATAAAAGGAAACAAAATACTCAAAGTACCGTACTAGCCTTTTTTTAGAGCTTTCAATCACATCTCATGATTTTCCTCAGCAGATGGTGTTTGCTAAGAGTTCTAATAAAAATTAATCATTAATAAAAAAAATAATAATAATATTAATACATAACAAATGCAAACACTGAGCAAACTCCATCCACTGTGAAAAAACAGGAAGATGCAGATGAGGCTAGGAAGGTTTTTTTTTTTTTTTGCCATTTAACCTTCTTTTAGCATTTGGGGCACACTGTAGTCCTTTCTTTAACAAAACCTGACAAGACAAACTCTGATTATGATATTCTGCAGCATAATTTTCTCAAGAATATCCAAGAAATACTTTCACATAAAAAAAGAGCTGCTGTAATTTCCTTTGCAGATGGATCTTGACAGCCCTCACACCCACACAACCTGTGGACCTGCTCAGCAGAGTCTGTGACGTGTCTGTTATTATTTCCATCTCATTTCCATCTGCTTTTGGGCCTTTTGGTTTTTCTGCGAGACACACGGTGGTGAACCTGTTTGCCGGGGGGCACTTCTATATAAATAAACATTAGGAAAGCGCTGTATAAATAAACTTGACTTGGCGGTGATGATGTAATCCCACGGATTCACGGCTCTATTAAATGCTTACACAACACTGGCAGCCCACTCCACTCGAAACTTCCCCTTTACACTTCAGGACCCCTTACACTGACTCAACCGCTCTTTTATACAAAGTGGGTCTTATATAACTGGCGCAGCACCGGTGAGGACCGAGAAGCGGCTTGGTCACAAGCAGCGGCTGAAAGCTTGTTCTCAGCAGTGCTGATTGAAAGCGACCCTTCAGCTGACTCACAGGACCACTTAGGAGGGAAAGAGCCCTTTAGATACACTTAGACGTACGCAGAATGGCTCTTTCATACTGTGTTTGATGCATTTTCAAAAGCTACATTAAAAAAAAAAAAAAAAAAAGCTGAACAAATTCCCAAAATCTGCCAGAAGCATCTTTCATGTGGTTTCTAAAGCAAATTAACTCGAACTGAAGCAGACCACAAATTACACTCAAAGCAGACCCAAAACGAAGACGCTTGAAATCAAAATAATACAGGATGACTTTAAAATGACTGCAATCTGGGGCTTTCCTACATAATTTCTTTGATGCTGATAAGGTCATGCTGCTGTGTTCTTCAGCAGCCTTTACAGAAAGGTATATGCTGCAAGCCGTAGTAGAAAGCTCTAATAATTTAGGATTCATTTACATCAGCCACATTAAATACTAGGGGGAAAAAGAAAACAATCAAATGAGGGACAAGATTAAAGGAATACTTCACCTCATTTATGAACATTAGTACTTCAAACATTCATCCCATGTTAAACTGAATTCATGAAAAAGACTTGTTTTCTCGCATGCCTCTAAGGTGAACAAAGGATCCAAAAATGGAGAAATTTCATGATGAATTAAAGTCATCGGGGGCCATGTTTGGGAACAGTAAAAATATATCAAAACATCAACTCTCACACAACTCGTGCAGTATAATCCAAGTCTCATTTATCCAGTCATATGCTCAGTACTTCCCAAACAGACACTCCTTATTAACGGTGAACTGAACAGAAAGTGAAACGTATCGATGCTTCCCTTAAAGCCAGAGTCCATTGACAAAAACACTAATTTTACCTCACTGAACACAGGAGCTGCTGGTCTACCACTGCCTCGATCTGTAGTTTGTTTGTGTTATTTTGTGACTTCACTTATGTCCAAACTAACCTTAAAATACTCAAGTCACACAATAACATAAACAAACAATAAATAAATGTGGCATCGACAGAACAGCAGCTTCCGTATTCAGCGAGGTGAAATTACGGCTTTTGTCAATGGAGTCTGGCTTTGAAGAGAGCGATAAATTTCACTTTTTGTTCAGTTCCCCTTCAGAGAGGGCTGTCCGTTTTGGGAAATACTGATATTAATATTAGACTTGGATTATACTGCATGAGTTCTGTAAGAGTTTGTAAAACAATGTTTGGTTATAGTTTTGCTGTTGTTAAACGTGGTCCCCTATGACTTCAATTCATCAAGAATTTTCTCCGTTTTTGGATTCTTCGTTCACCAGAGGCATGCAAAAAAAAAAAAAAAAAGTAAGTTTTCTTTGTGATTTCAGTGTCACCCAGGGTGAGTTGTTAATATACAAAATGGTCATTTAGGAGGTGAAGTATTCCTTTAAATCCAAGAATTATGTGTCCTGGTTGAGACGTCAGGGTTATGTTTTATGTCCTGATTGAGATAATACAAAACTGAAACTCAAGAGTACCTTATGGTTCTCCAGAGGATCCTTCATGGCGAACGTCTGGATGAACTCTTCAGGACCAATAAAACTCAGTCTGTCCTGCAGGCAGAGAACAGAGAGAGGAAACAGTCAGTGCAATTATATATAAAAGGAGGATGTAGGATGTATTCAAAAATAATGATATAGAAGACCAACAAGAAGGAGATTCTTGAGTAAAACATACATGACAACTAAACTGGAGATGATGATGAAAAAAATCTGTGCAGTAGGAGAGCTATAATTTTAATAAAAAGCCACTGCAACAAAAAAGCTATATAAAGAGAAACACACTGACAGCTACTTAAAGTGGGCTGTAAAACTGTTTTTTTTTTAGATTAGGATTGCCAAAAAACAGCACAACTGAAAGCAATTTAGCTTCATATAAAATGAGTATTAATAAACTTTCTATATGTACCGCCACCGCAAAACAGACCACACAAAGGGATTTATGGGAAAACAATAAAACTAAGAAATAACAGTCATAAAACAATAATTCAATAACTTGACACATGAGCAGCACATAAGGAAAAAAAACCCACCAAAATAATAATAAATTCCCTAAATTTAGACGGGTAAACGAGCCTGTTAAGTAGTGATCACATGTCACGCTTCATCACAGACACACAACTGCAGATTTGCCTCCAAATGTCACAACAGATGGTCACACAGGAGACGCATGACACATTAATAAGACTCCCAAATCTCCTCTTACCAGTTCAATGTGTGTGAGCTGCTGGGCCAGGATGAAGGGGTCGTCGCACACGCTCATTACGTCGCTGCGCTGGCCTGAGGCCTGTTTGCTTTTTAGGGAAGCGGGCCGCTCCAGCGCCACGGCGTTGAGAGCGGCGACGGCCTCCTCGTACTGGCCGAGGGCGGATAGCCGTTTGATGAGTCGCTGGGTCATCTGCTGCATGGCTCGCCAAGAGTACTGGAAGCATGACAGAAACGTAACACAGATCATTAGATAACAGGGCGCTTGACTAACACAGAGATCACTGTCATGATACATGTAGAGATTTTTGCTGATTACTTTAGTGTGGCAGCCTGGCGTGCTGATTTTAGGCTGCCGTTAGGACAATATAAGTCATAGACCTGTCACTTCCTGGTGGTTTTTCCTGCCACAAATCTTGTGGTCTTGTTCTAAAATGTAACTACGATGAATACTGTATCCTACTGGTGTAACAATCCATTGATCTGGACTGATGTATCAGTCAATAATCAGTGATCCAATATCATAATCTTTAATAACACCATTATTTTCAAAATTCCCAAGGCACCACTGCGTCACCATCAAACAGCAGCAGGCAGATAATGGCAAGAAGCCAAGGAAAAGACTAGGAGGATACCTTTTCCCCTCTGAGGAATAAATCGGCAGTCAAAATATTTTGGATTTCAGACAAAGTATGGGTCAACAGACAAAGCACAGGCTGTATTGTAACAATGCTGATACTAGATAAGATACTCAGGAAACATGACAAACCTGGCCGGGCTTACTCATCCTGCTAACTTGTTGCTCTTGCTACAGCAATATTAGCTGCTCTGTTTAAACAATGTTTGGCTGAAAAATGTGCATGCAGGCTAAAATTCGACCATGCTGTTCTGTCAGGGCATGCAGTCACTTAAACCAATGGTGGGTAAAAAAAAAAAAAAGCATAAATAATACATGTAATTTGTTAAGCTATGAGTAGGGGAAAAGTCCCCTAGCCACTAAGCTAAGCTAAGCTAATAATGGTGGCTAGCATAAAACAGTTGTTTTGTCTATGAATGTTGACAGTTTATTGAGCCTGATTTCATATTTTTGTTAAATGTTCTTGTCTTGCCATGTTTTATTTCTAAGTAAACGTTACTACATTTAACCTTTTACAGTTTTTTTGTTTTTTAAGATATTTTTAGGGCATTTTTGCCTTTAATTGATAGGATAGTGAAGTGTGAAGGGGGGAGAGAGAGAGAGGGAGAGACATGCAGCGAGAGACCACAGGCTGGAGTCGAACCTGGGCCGCTGCAGCCACAGCCTTGTACATGGGGCGCCTGCTCTATCCACTAAGCCACCGACGCCCCAACCCTTTACAGTTATATACAATTATTCATGTGTTGTTTTTTTCTTTCTTTCATGGCAAAATGCGAACAAAAAGGGGTGGCAGCTTCTTCTGTAACAGATTGTGTTAAATAGGCATATGATAATATCATCAGCATAAACCACCACACACTGAACTGAACTACTGTGCTTTTATACGACCGAACGACGCGTTTCGCCCGCAGCTTCTTCGTCGGGCTTCGCTCAACAGATTCATATGAGCACTCACAGGTGTGCTAAATAAAAATGGGTCACATGACTTAGTATCACAGCTATTTCACTTTTCTTTTTCAATATTTTGTCTTTCACATTCTTCAAAAACATCTTTCAGTCATAAAGAGTACAACAGTTACAAGAATATGTGATTTATCCTCATCCCATTGTGTGGATGACTGAGACAAAGATTTTATAAAGAAAGATAGACTGCGGGTCCTACTTATTATCTTATATTGATCCCAGGCCCCTGAATTATATCATTGTGGTACCATGGCAGGCTTTGTTTTATCAGCAAATATCATATCGTTGTCCAAAGAATCAATATAATATCATATTGTTGTGAAACTAGAGATCTACACCTCTTACACTAACACTGACCTCATCCCCTCGGGCCACATGGTGCGTCATGTCCTTGAGGCAGCGCATCATCCTCTCATCCCTGAAGTCATACGGAAAGGTCTCCGTCCACTCGGTCAGCAGTTGCACCAGCTTAGGTGCCACCTCACGGAATCGGATCTATAAAACATCATACTGCATGTTTATTATCACTGATGTAAAAATTATATATAACTTTATAGCATTTGAGGATCTAATCTGTTCTGAGGCAAAATCTAAGCCTCCTGACACAAAAGCAGTTTGTCTTTCTAACACAAAATGCTGCTATTATCAGTTGTTTACTTCATCGTCCCCATTAAATGTGTTCCCTTCATTTTTATTTCCCTCGTGTCAAGTTGAGCCATCTGTCTGCCTGGAAAATTCTTTGCTAATGAAATAGTCAACAAATATTTCTCTCCCAAAAAAGAATTACAGACGTTTGTGTCTGTGGGTGAGTGTGACGATGACATGGTGGGTGTGAGTTTGTGTGGGAGAGAAATAATAGCCGCTCGTGTGTCATCCGCCCACCTTATCCAGCAGGGCGTCTCCAGACCGCTGCTGCTCCACACACAGGTGACAAACCCTCGTCATGAGCTCGTAGGGGTGCAGGAAGAGGCGTGAACTCAGCAGGAAGGTGAAAACATACGACCTCTGATGAGCAGAAAACAAAACAGCTCTCAGGACAGGAAAGGACGACGCACACAGGACAGCTGACATCAATCCTCTGACAGTGTAGTTTGTTTAAACTGGTACTTACATCAGGGTAGTAGTCAACTGTGGGAACCAGGTGCTGGATCAGCGCCTCAAGCGATGCTGAAACCAAACTGTTGTCATGGTAACACATCTCCCCATAGCTAGCAGTGACGCCATGTCCGTAACGTCGGCCTTTCGCCACAACAGAGTTGTTACGAGACGACTGCTCGCTGCCGCTGCTGCTGCTGGTGTGACGGTACGCACGTCCAGGACAGGAAGTGCTGTGCTGCCGAGGGCTGTGAGGCTGCGGTGAGGAGTACGGGTTCTCCGAAACCGCGCAGCTGCTGCTGTAGTGGTGCTCCTTGGCAGTCACAGAGGAGACCGATGAGCTCCGATACGAACTGTGAGGCTGCGGTATGTCGTAGGGGTTCTCCGCGGACGTGTAGGCACCGTTGTAGACGTTTTCCTTCGCGGGCTTTGGGGCGGTGCCGTTGCGGTATGGGCTGCAAGGCTGAGGGTGGTTGTTGTTGTTGCCGTAAGGAGCGCAAGAGCTGAACTTTCCGGCGTATGGGGTGGTGGGAGGCATGATGACCTGGGGGAAGACACAAGAAGGTTAGGAGAGGGTAAGATGGATAAAATCAGCTGTCATGGTGTATGGAATTTTAGGACAGGATGTCAGTATATAGCATGAAGCAGTTTTGCTCCTTAATTTGCAACATACAGTGGTTCCCAACTTTTTGTCTACGTCACCTAAAACAAAGCAATGTCAACTTGTGACACCTTGTTCATGTGTTGGCAAGGATCTGGCGATACGATATGTATCATGATACAGGGGTTACGATTCAATACTGTACGCAAGGCAATATATTGTGATTTTTTTTTTAATCTAATTTTTGGAAAAATGTCGAGCATTGCGCACTTTGCGAATCTGCTCGTTACATAGTCCTGTGTTCTTTGTGTTTATGCTAGTGACAGGTTGTTAGGTTGGAGTAGAGTCAAATGGCTACAGATAGATTACAATATTGACGAATCTAGCAGTCGGGGGTTTGAACACAACACAAGATGAACAACTGCCATGAATCTTTGCATGTAAACTATCAATTAAAAAGTGATACTGTTGAGGTAGAGCGGGTCGTCCACCAATCGGAAGATCGGCGGTTCGATCCCCGGCTCCTCCAGCCTACATGTCGAAGTATCCTTGAGCAAGATACTGAACCCCAAATTGCTCCCGATGGCTGTTCCATTGGTGTGTGAGTGTGTTAAGAACTGAGTAGCAGGTGGCACCTTCTATGTGTATCTGAATGTGACTTGTAGTGTAAAAAGCGCTTTGAGTGGTCCCATGACTAGAAAGGCACTATACAAGTGCAGGTCCATTTACCAATATTGCAACACTGAAGTGTATCAATATTTACTTACACCCCTAGTTTGCACTTAGTTATGAGCAATTTGAATCATTTTTGGCAGCCTGAAGGGGTAAAACTATCCAGTATTTCACAACAAAATTGCAGTAATTATAGATAAGTCTGAAAAATAAACATGATTTTGCGTAGCAGAACATTTTTGATTCTGAGTGAAGACAAATTATTAACGTCTCATAGTGAATTTTGTCATATGATTGTGCCTAAAATGAATAAGACAGATTATTCTTTTTCCTCGCAGATCCCAAGCTGACATCTTCAAACAGATTTTTGTCCAATCAACAGTCCAAATCTCACATTGATTCATTTTTACTAATTAAAAAGCAGTGAATTCACACACTGAAGAAGGTGGAACCAGCACATGCCAAACACTTCTGTTGATTAAGCTTCTGTTGATTAGCCAATCAATTATTTCACTTGTAGTTTCAGGAGTGGCGTTGATTATTAAACTGAAAAACAGTCATCATGCTTTATAGTTATGTTCTTTCTACATAAGGTATTCGGGCATCAAGTGTCTCCTGTAGTTTTCCAGCTACTATACTATGACACAACCCCCGTCCTCGCTTCCCGTGGATGACGTTTAAGCTGCGTTAATGTTGTGAAAGTATTCGTTTGAGCAACTCAATCACACAAAGGAGAGACTAAGAAGTGTCTGTGAAAGTAATTGCACTTAATCACATAATGTTACCCCTCCTCTGGTGACTGTTTTGGCTTTGAACTGTTGAAAGATGCCTCCTTGTGAAATTCACTTGCCGTAAAAGTAATTTGTTCGTCAAGTTTTATTTTACAAATATTTTTCCCACTGTTTCCTGCTTTACTGTATGCTTCAATAGGTTTCTGAGATAATTTTTCAGCGTCAGGGTGGCATACGGGTAAAAAAATAGGCCAACAGATGGATGATCTCAAGAGAGCAATGATTTTTTTCGTCTTAATGGTGTAGATAATTGGATTTGGGGAAGGTAAGCTGATCCCAGATCACCACCAAGGCGTGCTTTAACTCTGGAGCCTTCTTTATCCTGCTACTGTTGTCTGTCTAGCAACCACATGCCAGCGTAAATGAAGCCTCACACACACACACACACACACACATGCCCCACACAGCGACGTATACGCATGCACGTATACTGTGCCAGAAAACAAAAACCCTGCAGGAATCCAGCAGACTTTTGTTTGTCCATCGCAGCGCCGACAGAGGAGTGTCTGCCTGAGCCAACATCTTACACACACACCCATGGCGCCTAGCCCCATGCCGGTATAATCCAAACACACACACATGTCACACATAAACAAATGATAGCTTGAGCGACACACACACACACACTCTTGTACCACAGCAGCTGGCGTCTTGCCAGTGTAAGCCAGTCCAGTGCCAGCCCGTCTTCTGAACTCTGTGATCTGTGCCTGCTGTTTTCCTTCTAACTTGGTTATAAGATTACAGTGGCTCTACCTTCCTTAAATTACAATATAATACAATCTGGTGGTCAAGCTAAGATAAGGAATCTATTGGATAATATTTACTCCAGTGTTTTGATGCCGTTCTTCAGTCTCCGAGCTTCTGTTTGCACTGAAAGGTGACCTCGCACAAATGGAAAACGCGTCTAAAAAATTTCAAAACCAATCTCGGTTTTTCCAGACTGACTTCCTGAAAAGTTGACCCTTTGGATAGTTTGCGGCTTCCATGCTCGCAGCACTGAAATTTTACTCTCTCTAAATCATAGGTTGGACTCTCTATGGACGCCCTAATGATGGCGTTGGGAGCATAATTTCATATTGAGAGCATTGTTTAAATTCTCTTGTTTGTAAACTTTGAAAAAATTGCAGCCTTACAACGGGGTTTGATGTGGTAATCAAAGTACAGGAAAAGGCAGAAATGTATAGTTTTGTCAGAACATTGTACTGACAAAACCACAAGGGTACGGTTTCATGTGAGCAGGCTTTTTAAAATACTTTACAAGCATTGCACGCTTTGCAGTGGATTTTCCCTGCAACTGGTATCCATCTTTTAAAGTGACACAAGTGACAATATTTCCTGTTTGACAAATGGCACAGACTGTAGTGTCTGGTGCCTAAAATGCCAGGACCTGGTTCATCAAAAGGCAAAAACTAATTGAGCGTTTGAAGGAGCTGCAGCCAAATATCATCTGCTAATGGTGTTAAACCGAGGAAATTTGTCTAAACTGCTTCAAAGAGACATCATTTGGCAGTTTTAATGGATTTGACAGTTGTCAAATATCCTACTGCATGTGAATGCTGCCTTTGTCCAATGTTATTTTTTTACCCTGACAGGAATAAACTGATTAGGGGGAAGTGCATTTGTTTTGCAGCTGGACTGGCTTCCTCCTCGGATCCCTGAAGATTAACAGACGCACTGATGACTAACTTCAGTCCGGTTAGTTCCAGAAAACCACCTAAATCTTTCAACCTTTCTCAGACTGTTTTTCCCTAAATCACACAATGTGGTTTGAAAAAGGTACACCGAGCTACGCTGAGGCCAGTTATACCAGGAGAGGGGGAGAACGAGGGGGAGGTATTCAACAATAGAGGTATTATCTATCCTGTCATGGCATTAACAACCGCACAAAGACCCCCAGGAAGAGATCAGAGCAGATCACAGCAGATCAGACGCACACAGCAGCTTTCACACACTCTGCTCGCCACCGTCAGGCTGTGTGACGCCCCTGTCTCTGCACGAACCGAGGCCTCATTTTCACATCAGTCAAACCGGTATTAAACAGACTTTCTTATTCTTCTGCAAGGCGTGAACTCTCATTATACCTTGACAGATATCATCTACAGTGAGGTCATACGCCATAAATCCACACTTTTATATGCTAAGTGCAATAAAGGTGCAAGAATCTACCTTGGTGACTTTGGTATAGGAGCATATTGAAACTCACGTATTGACATAAGCAGACATTACAGCACGTGGCTCAAGGATGTCAAGCAGCTCTCATGTAGTTGTGCAAGCACTCTGCAGCTAACTTGGTCAGCCAAAATTGTCCTTAATCATGGCCAACTGACCCCAGAGAGCATCTAAGTACTCTGACCCAATGTAATCACTGCTGAAACCCCCTGACGCCTAACCACGACAGGAGCCAGGCTTTGTTTGTGAAGTCTCCTGCTTTTGGTGATGTCTAATCAAATCTGAGGCCTTTAAGCAAAGCTAGAAATACAAGCACGTAGGTTAACATAATGTGGACACATGGCATGACAGAAAAGCACCTGATAAGTTGAGCTGTAAAACAATTTATCAGAGTAGTTAAAGGTCAATGTGATGCGATGCTACCTTTGTTCTACTTTGTACCTTATGTACTTTGAAACTAATAAGTCGCAGCACGTAAGGTGTGGGAGCAAGACAAGCATGTTCGTCTGTGGAAAACCCTTCACAGTCAGCTTTATTTGTAACAATAAATGAGGTTAAAGTCCACGCTGTGCATATATCACTCACTCGTGGTTTTGTCAGAGCTGCACACTAGACAAGTTTTATATGTACAACAGTTAACCCTTTAACAGAACTCCTGTGAAGCCAGTAACCTACACAGGAGCACTTGTACCAAAGAAAAGCAAAGAAAGTCCATCTTTCTTTGGAAGGAGGACTCTCAAACTTCCATTTGTTACTTCCTGATGGAGGAGAAGTGACTACACTTGACTTGAGAATGCCTTTAAGCCAAGTAACATAAATCTATGATGTCAGTCTTATCTTAATTCTGTGAGGACGTACCTCAAACGTGGCTGAAGGAACTTTCAAATAGCCTACTATCAGACCTGACTAATTTTTACATCTTCTTGGTAACTTTGCCAACACAAATTCTAGGTTTGATTAGCCAGTGTATCATCCCGCTTTGTTACCTGTCACCTAGCAACACCTTGCACTGATTCTGCTATTGAAATTGCAGCTGGGTTTTGGTGCATTTAATGCAACACCCTTTGTAGTTGGTCAGAATTTGACCAAGGATTCTTATATTTTTCTGCGCAGGAAAACTTCTGAATATGTTGGTAACAGGCATCATTGTTTTCCTTACTTTGAATCTCAGTCTAACATGGGATACTTTAAGTTTTTTATCGTTTCACAGAAGCAGAAACTAGCCAACAAATCAGAGGGCTAAAACAATTACTCAATAAATCAATTAGTCGATTAAAAAAAACGTAATTGGTTAATTGGTTTCAAATTTCTCATGAATTTTTTGGTTATTGAACTGTTGACCAAGCACAGCAAGACATTTGAAGACTTAGGCTAACCCTGGAAAAAAAGGAATTCGTAATGGCCATTTTTCACTATTTCCTGACACTTTTAGGGCCTCGACACGCCAAGCTGACGATTGACCGACAGGCCATCGGTGAGTGTCTGTCTCCCTTGTTTTTGCAATGTATTCTGCACTGTTGGCACTAGTTGCCCTTTGTCAGCTTTTTTCAGCCAATTCAACATCAACAAATTTGCGTCAGCCTGTTTTGGCAGTTCAGCTCAACTACGAGAAAAGAAATGGAAGTGAGGAAAGTAAACAAATGGCTAAAATCAAGAGGGAGTGAGATTGAAACAATGTTGTTATATAAGATAAGGGTTTTTTTAAGCAACTGAGCTCTTTAACAGACAAGGTTCGTAATTGTGCTGTTGTTCATTAGTTTTGTCAATATCAGGTTGTGTTGATAATGTGCTAACTGGCTAATTAGCGTCTTCCGGTATCCCTTTTTGAATGATGAATACAGACTGCCGCAACCTGCTGGTATGGAAAGTAAATTCCTCTCACGGCGGTGCAGAATGTATGTGCTAGTTGGCCGTTAGCTATAGTCTTTGCGGTGTGCTCATGTGCAACTTTTTGGCCAAGACATAGGCAACCTGAGGTGATGTAATAGGCCGGCCTTTGTCAACACTAGTTCGGATGTCGGTTAGGTGTCTGGGCCTAATCAAAAAACATTAACTGTAAATGAATCAAACTTGAAAAAAATTCTTAGTTGTAGCCCTACTTCAGTCCATATACTTAATGGATTTATCTGTCTCTTCTTCTGTGTTTAAGAACATGCGAAGACAAGCATCGGTCGAGATGTTATTTAATTATAGTTGGTTGTCCAAGCAAAAGAACCTGCATCCCCATAATCCTTTGTGTTTGGGGGTTGTTTCCCTTTAATAACACTGGTATTTCTCTTGAGGTCACCATTACTACCACCCCTAAAGCGTCATCACCACCTGACCAAACTGCTCCACTCACACTGTCACTGTCAAAGCACCAGACGCTGGGACCCACTGACCACTTTAAAAACATGCACCTGCGACTAAATCTGATCTACAGGCAAACAGAGCCGGATACAGACACCATGTTCAGATTGACTCAAGAGATAGCTGGACTACAATTCACCCACTGCTTGTCCTGTTTTTATCTCGTATTCCCACTCACACTACGCTCAAGCACGCATTTCCTTGTGTGTAGGCTCCACGCACACACCCACAGGGTTAAGACACACAAGCACACACATACACACTCACACCTGTCCCTTGTATGATCTGGTAGGCTAGTACAGTATTAACCTAGTGTCAGAAAGGATAAAGACCCATTATCTCCTCTGCTGCTGGGATATAATAAACCCAAGCTTGTGTAAGGGGGCTCTCACACGCACATTTTTTCTATTGTCTGTAAACCTACAGATCTCACACGTTTTTTAAATTAGGATTTAAGTTAGAAAAATGAACTTTTAGATCAGTTGAAGCCCAAAATGCTGCTTGTGCTCACACTGCCTTTGTGTTAATCATTAAATAAGTCAACCCATTTAATTTAAGGTTTATTTAAGCAGCCTGTCATGTCAGTGTGCAAAGTAAATGGAAAACTGAGGCGTTCATTTCAGCAACTTAAGGGACCACTGGTTTATTTAAAGGTATGCAGAGGGAATAAGGCTGTTTTAAAGTCTGTTTGGCCAGAACTACACACACTTTCTCATTCTTTCTTCTTTTCCCCACAGACACATAGACAATCTGTTAGTCTCTCTTACACACTCACATACACACACACCAGGCCACCATGCCTGGTCTACATTATGGGTTTCTGACTGAGTCATAACACAGTAAAAGTAAAAGCTGACTGTGAAAAACTCATGCTGTGTAAACCACAGTCCCATCACAGGTGCTGGTGAGTAACGTGTGTGTGTGTCTGACAGCCAGCCTAATTATAAACACACATGGGTGATAAACAATAACAACAACAAATGGAGCTGAGAGGGAGAAAATAGACATGAGGGAGGATGATGATGGCAGTGTTGTTTCTTTTTTTTTCCCCCAAATATCACAAGACTGAACAAAAGCTCTCCATGCAATATGGTTTTAAGTTATGAGATAGAGTTAATTATACAGGATAAAGAGAAATTAGCGATGTTAAAAAGCCTACATGAGTATTATGAAGTAAAATCTTGCAAAAATGTATGATTATAAATGTTAATTTTGTACAGCAAAATGTCTTTTAATTATATTAAACGTTTCAAAGGGTTTAAAAGCAAAGTTTAACACAGTAAAAATTATTTTCTGATGATAAAGCTTAATTCCCACAACTTTATAGTGTCTATAAATATCCCCATCATCCACACCCTCACTAACTTACCTCTGCTGTGATGCAGCCAAATGTCTGAATCTCTTTCAAAGGCAGAAACAGTTAAAAAAAAAAGCGATGAAACAAAACTATCCACTCTTTGTAATCTCCGCTGTTTGTCCTCTGCACGGTGTGTAACACACAGATAAGTGTATCAGCAGTGTGTCTGCTCCCTGCTCTCCTCCATTGTGTCTCCGCTCCTGATATTTGAGTCAATTTTGAGACCAGCAGCGCTGTGTTGAGCCTCAAAGCGAGGCGTATTCAAATGACTTCCATATAGCCGGGAAAACTGACCAATCGCAGCGCGGGGGCGGGTGCCTCTAGGGGCGTCACGGACCAATCGTAGCGGAGGAGGCGAAAAATCGAAATCTCCGGGGGTTGTGATTGGCTGGCTCGCATCCCGTCGACTCCTTTCTTTTCAACCGCAGCCAGGGGGCCGTGAATGTTTTTGTTGGAGAGCTGGAGTATGGAAGGTGTAAGGTTTCCTCCCGGAATGTGTGTGTATGTTGCTGTAAGTTGGTCCCACTGACTTGAAATCAGGAGTTTGTGAGAATATGAGCTTCTAAGCAGTTAAATTTTGTGTTAATAAGATTTAATATCGTGCATTACGTCATTAAATACACTCAGTATAAGTTGCTAGTGGATTCAGGATGGCTGCACACAGCTAACCCTCCATTTAAAAGAATATTTGCTAGCTATTCTGTAGTTCTGTGGTTCCCAACTGGTCCAAAAGTCACTGGGTCACAGGTCCATTCTTATCAGCTTTGTAAAATAAACACACTTTATTTTTAAGTACAGTGAATTTCCAGCACCAAGCTTTTATTTCGAAGTGCCATTTCCTGCTGTAAATTGAGTGGATAAGGAGCATCTACTGAACAAAGCTTGAGACATGGCCAAATGAAAGTATGACGTAGAATATATTAAACTGTGTGGACCTTCAACTAATGACTAAGGAGAAATCTGGACCCCGTGGGTGGACCAGATGGGAACCATTGCTGTAGTCAATGGCTATTGTTAGTCAGATGATAGTTGTGAATTAAAATGGGTTCAAAAATAGTCTAATCATTGTTACATTGCTTTTGCATATCACAAATCATCAGCCTACTGCAAACCTGTACAGTTTTTTTCTTACCTGCTTTACAGGTTGCCATTTATTTCAGCCCTGAATGGAAGTCAGATTGCAGCGGGCGGATGGCATCTTGAAATCAACTCTGATAGGTAATCCTTGACAATGGCTGTTGGCTTAAAGCTGCATTCATTTACACATTTATTTAGCCTAATTATTTGTGGTGAACTGTGCCATGTGGCGAGCTGCCGTGCAATGGCCATGGGAAGCTGCTGCAGCCATTTTAATTCTTTGAAACCAACACGTTTTGACGAAAGATTCTTCATCAACCTGATGAGTCGAAACGCGTTGGTTTATCCATGTATTAATGAAGGATTTTTAACTACAGTCAGAGTACCTAGGATGCACTTTTCGACGGCCTGCCTGTACTATGGACTTTTACACTGAGTGAGCTGGCTGGTCATTGTTTTTTTTATCTTCAGATCAACTTTATTTATTAATCTTTATAATTTATCTTATGTGACTATTTGCCCCATCCTTGAAGAGCACCTGATTTTTTTTTACAACTAACTACACTGGCTATTTTTTCTCACTAAAAGTTGGCAACTTTGACTTTTAGCAGTGAATTGCGGCTTGAAAATCCCAGCAGCCAATCAGTAAGCAGAGTCCTGTGACTTCTCTGACATGTTGATTTATGTTACAAAGCATTTCTTCCTACCTGAAACACATTAACACGCCTCTCAGCCACAGAAATATGTTATTATTGCGGCGAGCAGCACTGCCAAGCCACTGCTTGGTGTGATTTTAGTGTTGTCTCATGAAGGTGTTATGGCAAACATGTTAGCAAATAAATGTCTCCAACAAGTGGCAACCTCCAGGACTGTAAAATGAAGCTAACATGAAAGAGACAAAAAAGTGCATTACCTGGAATGGCCACTTGAGGCTGGCTTCAGAAGCGAGTCAATCCCTATAGACCCCTATGTTAAAATGCCCAACTTTACAGCAGAAATAAACATGTTTACAGACTTATATAAAAACGGTTTTGGGAAATTATCTATAGAGGAGGACGAACTTTTATATAACTCACCTGAGTACATATTAAAGGCTAGATTTATGCAAGGGCGGGTCACTTTGAGTGCTGTCTGTCGATAGTGTCCTCAGCTTCTCAGTGACATCCAGCCTTTGCTCCTCCACAGCACCAGTCTCTCATCCAAATATGGTCACCTCTGGCTCAAAAAACCCAGGATGTCAATGTCCGCAATGCCAAACTTGAGGCTATGAAACGGGAGTCCACAAACCAATGGGTGACGGTACAGTAGCTGTCACTATATCGCTCTATAGAACTGAGAAGAAGTGCAGAGTTTGTTGATAATTCTCTGTGGGTTTGTCACTATGAGCAGTGCCTGTCATATTACACAGTCATTTGGACGATTGTTAATATGAAACGTACTGGTTAGTGCAGCTTTAATTTTTTTGCTATTTGTTATTGTTGTGTGGTAATGTAGTTGAAAGCAAGATTTAATCAACTTTTGTAGGTTGTCTGTGTTTTGGTAGAAAGCTCCAACATCCAAGATTTCAGTTCCACATATCCCATGACATGCAAATGTTTGTGTAAATGTACGAACACACTCGCAAACTGCATTTTGTCACACAAACCAGACTGTTGCTCACAGGTAATTACACCTGGTCATAGCTGTTCACGCAGGTCCTAAATCTCTAAGTGTTTATTGGTAAACCATCAAATTGTACCTTTGAGTACATCTATAAACACAGTTATTGACTCTCGGTTGTAGTGTGTACACTGTTCAACGCAGCAGGCAGCGAGGGCAAAGTGGTAATTTACTGGAGTTTTCTTTATTTACAAGAACTGCATTAATTACATGTTGTCGCATTAACTTTTTTTATGCAAGAATTAAGAAAAACACTCTTGGTGACGGTGATTTTCTTGATATCCGATGGAGTTTTGAAAGGATTTAACAACCCCACAAGGCTGGAGGAATTACTCCACCCATAACACAATGTTATCCTTAAATTGGAGTGAAAACAAGAAGATTATCTAACGTAGGTTTTCATGTAACAACAGGAATATGCACAGTTAATCCTGTTGTGCTTGTGTACAGTGTTTCTGTCCTATGTGGGTCTTTTTAGGAGGCAGGTTTAAAACAGGTTTCGTAGGAGCAGAATTCAGCTTATATTTCAGAGTACGAAACACACCTCATCTCTTTCTCTAAATGTTTAGAACATGCTCTCTAAATATATATACCATGCTCCCTCCAACAGTCTAATTTGACCTAAAATATGGTAATTAAAACAAGGTGGGTGCACGCCATACCCACCCCCTCAACTGCCACCGCACCGCTGCCATCCACCTCAGCACAGCCCAGTCCTTTTTCATTGCATAAACATCAAATTACATAAACACAGCGTTTAGATTTACAGCACGGCCAGGCCCTGGCGTTGTGGGCGGCGCTCATTTTTTGATCACTGACGCCTCTTACATTCTGACACATCACCGTTCGGGCGAGAATAGCTGATCTCTCAGTGTTACAGGCTGCGGGGTTTTCTCATTTTCAATAACCCAACTCCTACACCAGGCGCCCAAGCACACAGCTTCCGGCTGTGTAGTAAGCCCATGCACACACACACACGCACCTCCTTCCGGTGATACTTGACCGTGGCGACGCTCAGTGAGGGCCCTCGTGAGATTTGGCCTTTCGATTGGCTGCTGGACGCCCACGACTGCAAGAGTGCGGCTGAGGAAGAAACCCTGTCAGAGTGGCGTATGAGTTAAAGGATGTCAGTGTAAATAAGATTAACCTCAGCTGGTGGTCACCATGACAATAACACCACCACCATTATCCAAATATTTCTTTTATGGATGTGTTCGGCATACACTTACTTTTGTTTCTTATGTCTGTTCATAAGGTCACCTGTCTCTTTCTGTTAAAATCTTCAAATGAGGCCAAAATGTTCAAGAAGTAATGGATGCAAAGATTTTATGTGACCTTTAAGACCTTTAGAAACCATTTTAGAAACTTTCTCAGGCTTAAAACTGCTCCCAAACAAAACAACAGTCTTACACATTGTCTTATTACAAGAAAGACTGTATTGGAGAAACAGGAGAGGAGCTTCCTGCAGGATTCAAACCGAGGCTGCATGGTTCCAGAGGTGTAATTGGTGATATGAAAAGGTTTTTAATTAAGTTAAGGTTGTTTCTGCTTCCTGTCTGCCCACATTGTGTAGCTAGACGACCGTTAGTGAAGTGAAGGTAGTCACGAAAAACTAATCTGTGTCTAAATGCACAGAGCAGTGCGGGTGTTTAGTACAAAGGTCGCTTTGTTTTAGTCCTGTATTTATGGAAACTACGCCAGAGAAACACTCATCAATTGCCTACGCGTCTTACAAACACTCAGACAAGATAATGCAACAGATGTTTTTTCATCTGATGCAACACAACAATAAATTCACTGTGAATCACCTAAAATTAAGAAATAAGTAAGGAGCAGGTGTTAGCTTAAGTGAGAAATGTTTGTGATTCTTTCATTTCACTGGAGATGCACCCACATAGGTGTAAGTGATTATTATATGTCCCATCTGACAGTAAATTAAGGAGGTAGTAGTAAAATCAGTCTGACACCACTGAGCAATGAAAGACTGCGCTCCAGAGAAGACATTTCCCAAACCAATTATAATCTCTGAGAACTGTGACTCACTTGAGATAAAACAGTTAGCCAAATGTGAGGAAAAAAAGCACAGAAAAAGGTGCAGTGCTGGCGTATGTCTATCATCCACTGTAAGTTTATAAGGGATAATGTACAGCAAGCAAGTTATCACTGTAAAATAAAGCCTGGTCCAGAAGGGTGAAGCAGGTCTTACATTACCCTGAGGGGGTTTATTTCGCTATAATGGGCCGCTTGCTGTGCATTATCGCACCCATTACGTGGCTACTTCCTAAAAAAAATCAATAATTTGACTCAAAATATTGACTCAAAATGGGTTTTTTGCTTCTGCTAAGCGTCTGTGATCAGACTGTCATCATAGCAACACCCTTTATTTAAAGCAGTTGTCTGCTATTCAGAAATCATACGTTGCTGTAATTACAGTGTTACAGTGTTTTAGGCTACCAGTTTATTAGGAATTCAATGCAACCCACAATACATTAGTGTTACTTTATCAAAGTTACCGTATTAAAGTGGCTGTAATTCATATTTTTATATTAACAATGGAGCACATCACTGCTTGTGTGTGAAATGAGTCATGAAAGGAGTGATAACCCCTCAGAGAATCATCACTCTGCATTTTCTCTCATTTCTATGGCGCTTCTTTCAGCCAACAAAAACACACCAAGCAGCGGTGACGTGCGGCTGGATGCAATAATATTGTGTTTCAGGCAGGACAAAATTCTTCGTAACATAGGTCAACATGTTGCAAGGGTCACAGGACTCAGTTTACTGAATGGTTGCAGGTCTTCTATGGCTGCAGCTTGCCGCCATATGTCAAACCAGTGGTTCCTAACTTGTTGAGCCACGGGATCCAGATTTGGCGGCACAGTGGTGTTATGGTTAGCATTGTCGCGTCACAGCAAGATATTCCATGGTTCAAACCTCTGGGTAGAGTAGCCCCTTGTTGTGGAATTTGCATGTTCTCCCCGTGTCAGTGCTGGTTTTCCCTGGGTACTCCGGCTTCCTCCCCCAGTCCAAAGACATGCAGGTTAATTGGTGACTATATTGGCCGTAGGTGTGAATGTGAGTGTGGATGGTTGTCTGTATCTATGTGTCAGCCCTGTGATAGCCTGGTAACCTGTTCGGGTTGTACCCCGCCTCTTGCCCAATGTCAGCTGGGATAGGCTCCAGCCCCCCTGCAACCCCCAACAGGACAAGCGGTTACAGAACATGACTGGCAGAAATTCACTGCACTTAAAAATAAAGTGTTTTTTGCAAACTTAACCTGTTTGTGAGTCACTTACAGTCCATTCATAATGAACCTGTGACCCACTTTTTGACTGCGATCCACCAGTTGGGAACCTCTGAGGAAAACTATTCCTAACTTTAAGTTTGGCCGCACTTTACCGCAGAATCAATGGCTGCAGCTTGGAGCAGCCTCCGCAGCTTTCAATAGCTATTGCGCGACGTCTCGCCGCAGGCCTCACTTTGCCAGTACTTGGTGTGTTTTTTGCATAATTATTTTGGTTCTTCGGACTGCAACGTAACAGCTTTAGTTCCCTCTCCCCGCTCCAAAGTGCCTAACAACAGGCAGCTTTTATTAACGAAAAATCTGTAAATGCTAAGCTCTAATGCTATCTGCTCAGATATATGACGTTTGCAACTAAGTAGTATAGCATTTAGCAGCTAGAGAGTCAGATGTCTCTTAGAAGATGGTAGCGACAAAAGGAAGAGCTTGAAGTAGAGTGAATATTGGACTTTATCAGTTGGCCTGAAATACAACTCACCATGCTGCTAATGCTGAGGTGCAAGCAACTGATTGCTAACAAATCATGATGGCATACGACCATGATTGTCATTCTATGTACTACTGCATTATATAGAATGGTAATATTTATAATACTTTATAATTTTGTCCCATTTATTTACTTCAGTTTATCTGTGGGATCAATAGGATTTCTACTTTCTGCTTTGAACCCTGTTTGCACAATATAATCCTGTTTATTCCCATCTCTACAGTATAAAAAGGTCACACAGCTATTCCTTTAACCTACATGTTAAAGCATTTACAATGAATACATTTAAGCTCAACCAAAATTCCAAGGATCATTGTTCAAAAGCTCCTGACTGGCAGCATGTTTTGAATTTCCAGGAAACGGTGACACAAAACAAATGATGTCAGCCGCCGCCACAACCAGCAGAAGCAACAGACCTATGTGCTGTAGCAAGTGTGGGTGGGATTACACAGTNGGGGAGAACCCGAGAATCGGGGGAAGGGGGGGTATAATGGTGCTGGGGCAAAGAGGCGGGGGGCTTTTGTGGTGACATTCTTTTCTCCGAGGAATGCCTGCACTTGTATATCGGAAAAGTTAAAGAGAAGAAATAATCCAGAGCTGCGTAATTAAACCAACCTGCCTCAAATCCCAACATGTGCATGTATGTGCGTGGAGGACCTGAAGGAAGAAACATGCTTGTAGACGGCTCAGGTTTAGAGGAGTAGTTGATATGTGGGATATATCAGGGAGTAGAGGGAGGAATTAGGGGGGAGAGGAAGACGGGTGACTCACGGGCTTCCAGTAAGAGGTCTGACTCAGCTACTGGAAGCCCCCTGACCCTGTCTGGAGATAATATGCAGCCAATAATAAGTGTTTTTTACTTTGATGGAGAAAAGAGAGATCCCAAAGGTCATAAAATATGGAAAGTAAGTAAGGGAATATGTATGGTAAACCGCTCTCACTACTTTCACTACTCTTGGGTTAGGGGTGAAAAAGTGCATATAAACTGAATAATGCACAGTATTTGGATTATTTTTATGTGTTTCAACAACATCAATTTCTGTCACTGGAGAGACAACAAAGGAAAAAATCCTCTGACAGATTTTTACACATTTGTCAGCCAACTCAACAGGCATCAGATCAGTTGTAAAGATGCTTTGACTCATGTGCATTGAGCTTATGTGCATCGTTATATTCTTCGTCATCACCGTCCCTGTGAAAAGAACAGGAACAAAACAAAGCACGCTATTCCCTATTCACTCGTACCGCTCTGCTGTTTCTTTGAAGGGATCCAGCTTTCTGTTAAATCTTGTGACCCGTGAATTGTGTTGCTATAGCGATATTTAAAAAAAAGAGACAGAGAGTGAGAAAGGGGATCACTTTCACCCACGGCAACAGCAGCCATGTAATGACAGGAAGTGCTTTTCAGGTGCCCCATTATGAGTCAGGTTGGCAGACAGCTGATCAGTAGACGTACGCCAACTTTTGTAGCATTTAAAAATGTTCCTCTTTTTTTCTTTTATTCTTTTGGTTTGGCTTTTATTTAGAAAGACAACAGGGAAAATGCAGGTGTTTGATTATGTAATTGATGACTAAGGTTTGAACGTCAATTGTCAGCTGTGTGTGCTTCCTCCTGCTGTCAAGAGCTGATACGAACACGTGAGGAGGCATCGAATAGAGCCAGAGGAACTGTCGCGTATCAGATGTACCCCATAATGCTTGTTTTAGTGTTTTCTGTATTTGGTTTTGGTTTTCACTAATAGAAAACTGCACCACAGCTCACTAAGAGAAGGGCCATTGTTGTCACCTGGATATGTGCCCTAAACTAAAAGAGGAAACAGAATTTATTTGGTGCAATCGCACCCTTAAGGCCCAAACACACCAAACTGACATCAAAGAACTAGTAGCAACAAAGGCCAATTGTTGCAATGCCTCATGCTGCCTGTGTCTCAGCCAAAAAGTTTCACATGAAAACACCGCAAAGCCTGCAGCCAATGGCAAACTAGCATGTACGTTCTGCGCCTCCATGAGAAAAATTAGCTCTCCATTGCAGCAGGCAGCGGTAGTCTGTATTCATCATTCAAAAAGGGAAACCGGAAGATGGACAGGATGGATTCAAGATGCTTGTTAGCTAGTTAGCACATTGACAACTCAACCGGTTGTTGAACGAACAAAGGATATTTTCTGTGTGCTAGGGGAACAATAACACAAAGAGTTAGGTACTGTTACTGCTGAAGAGCTCAATAGCCGAAAGAAAACTTACCTACCCAGCCAACATTTTAATGTGGGGCCCAAACTTGTAGTAAATGGACTTAAAAATGGGCCCAATATGGAATTGTCCACGGGTTACATAATGACCCTATGCCGTTTGCCCACATGGGTTGTGCTATGGTTACCTGAGCACCAAGTGAGTATGGGTCTTATCTGGGGCCCACTTGGGCGAAGTCACCCATGTGGGCAATTGGCATAGGGCCATTACGAAACACACATTGTTGTGCATGGGGCCCACATGAAAATGTTGGCTGGGCTGTTTCGATCTCAAGCTCTCTTGACTTAGTTGTTTGCTTTCCTCACTTCATTTTCTTTTTCCATGCACTGAGCTGAACTGCCAATCAGATGGCTTTCTCTCATTCAGCACCTTTACATGACGTTAAAGAAACAGATTTGTGTTAATCCAACTAAAACCAGACTTTTCAAATGCATGTTAACATGTTAGTCCAACTGAAATCGTACTAAATCGAAATTCTTAAGGTCAAACTAACACACCCAGATAATGTGATTGGGAGTCGAATTACTCCTGCAATTAAACAGTCAGTCGGACCTGAACTGGCCAAGGCGCTTGGCGCATGCTCCATAGTTTCCGCCCGGCCCTTGACCCGAAAGTCAAAAGCATTAAATGTGTAACAGAAGAAGAAGCCGGTAACAACATCGTGAAATCTACATCCAGAGCCATGTATTTTTGTACGAACGAAATATACAGAGCTGTTAAGTTGTCAGCCATGGTACCAGTATGCAGCTTGCTAACCACAGCTAATTCGTCTGACGATTGTTTGGTCTTTGACGTAATAGGTCAACCGGAAAAAGGTCCAGTACTAACAAGCTGAAGAGGGGCATATTGCCAGCACCAAAGTCAGACATACTCAGGTCAATAAATCGATTCCCCTCCAGTGCTTGTATACTGGGACAAGGACAGTTGTCCAATTAATTACCCAATACCCATAGCTCGACTTAACTATACATGTAAACGTACTGATTGACGGGCTCCGGATCCGGGTTTTTGGTCAATTTAGTATGCTGAAATGGCAAAAAAGCCGAAAAGGGCAGAATAGTGCCAACAGTACAGGACACACCTGAAAAACTAGGGCCAAACACGCCCACCAATGGTCCAACATTGACCAATGGCTGACCATTTGTTTGTTGTGTCAGTGCCCCTAGTGAGACAAGTTACTTGAACTGAAAAATAACTGTTGAACAACACAACAAACTTAAGGGACTATCTGAGTGAAGCCAAAAAGAGACAAACCCCTGTTTTTCATCCTCTTCTTCCTCCTCCTCCTCCAGTTTTGGCCCCTCCGCCTCTTTGTGTGGGACTCCTGTGATGGTTGCTGGTGATGGATGATAGTCGGACAGAGGGCCTGTTTCCTGGATGTGCCCTCAACTTCCATGTCACAGACACAGATATCCTCTGAGGATGGGAGGTGCGCATGCACACACATGCGCATACATGACCCATATTCACACACACACACACACACCTTACATTTTCTCTGTATATAACAATCTTCCATTCCTTACACTGGCATAGACTTCAAGTTTTTGGAGCTTATTTTTCCATTTTTTGTTTTTTCGCCTGAAGTTCAGAGGTGTCAGGCACTTCTTAGAAACACCTGACACCTCTGTGCATCCATGGAACATTTGAAGTCACATTACAGCACAGTGAGCGTATAAAATATGATGAGTACCTGTGAAAAGACATCAAGCAGGTGAACCCTTTCACAAACCCTCCTCAGGCTAAATGTTCTGCCAAAAACTACAAACTTGCTTCCAACAAATCTATGAAAAACAGTGTGAATCACAGCACAGAAAATTCCAACAGAGATGGAGCCTCAGTTAAGCTGTAGTGTGCTGACAGCCAAATGAAGCAGAGAAGAAGAAAGACAGTTTTTTTTTTTTCAATTTTGTTGATGAAACTTATTTCATACTTGTTATGTAAGAGCTCCTTGATTTAGAAAGAAGCTTTCTCGTTTCTTGTGTAAGTGAAATATAGAACACAGAAAGTAAAAATATTAGGTGACATCTATCTTGACTTTTTTGGAAATGCAACTTCTTTTTTTTCCTCTTACACTTTTGGATTTTGGTGACTAAAAATACAACCTATTAGTAACACTCGTCAGAATTTTGTTTTGAAAACACGTGTGAGCAATTAAATTGTTGTCGTCAGAGTTTCACTTCTTTGGAAACTTGCACAGTCATGTGTGGGTGAAATGGCAGAACTTTTTTTGTTTCCAAAGATAGTCGTTTCACTTTATATACAAGTGTGGCTTTATTGTTGAGTTGTAATACAAAGGTCAAACACTGGTTCACGACTCCTCTCTCCTGTGTCCTTGCCTCTTGGTCTCAATTATCCCTCCTCTCATGACCCTATTTACTGTCTAATTAAAGCTGACAACTCATGAAAAGCAAATATTTAAAAGGAGTCAGTGAAAGAAACCCATGTAACTGTTATTTTTAAAGAAGCGGCGTAGGCACTCTCGCCTTTCTTTCAGCTCTATATCTGTATGAAGTGCCCACTCTGCTGTTTCCCAATCCTTGCAAAACACGTTCAACTCAATAGATGTCTGAGGTGGGATGTGAGCCGCCCACGCTCTTACTAAAAACAAAAGTAAAGATACATCTGGGAGTGAGCGTAGACTGCGAGTGTTTTGATTTACTTCTGTAATTTCACTGCAGCTCCGGTGGTTTTACTGTAAACCACTCCTACACTGTCTGCAGATGTGGCACTGGATTTAGTGGGAGGGAATCCATGTGTGTGTGTGTGTGTGTGTGTGGATTTAGTGGGAGGGAATCCATGTGTGTGTGTGTGTGTGTGTGTGTGTGTGTGTGTGTGTGTGTGTATGCGCGAGTGTGTTCTGCAGCATGTCCAAACCATATTGGATTCTTTCAAAGGAATTCTGTTGGTGTTTTCCAAGCAAACTGACTTGTACTCTTTTACAATGGTTGATCAATCACTCCGATTCTTTTCTCAAAATGCAGCAAAACTAGTTTTTGTCCTTCTCCGTTCCTCACAATGAGCAAAACTCTGCACTCATTAGTGGTGTTAGCAATGTAATTGTAGACATCCTGTAGACATACAATGACTGATCAATCCTGCTGGTTTGGAGAAATCTCAAAGTGCAACAAGGTCTGATGCAAGAGACAAAAGGAAGCCAGGTCTTCTGTCTTTGAGTTATTAGCAGCACAACCTTGTCGCCAGTAAAAATGTTGGCATTGTATGTTTCTACAAACCACAGATATGTTGCATTTGTAGGTTATAATGGAGAGAATACATTTAACTTTATGTTTCTTTACGTTTCAATAACGCAATGGTTAACAGGTGGTTATTTTGAGGCACAAAAACCATGTAAGGAAAAATCATCTTTTGTCTTAAAATACCTGGTTTTGGTGCCACAATCCTGGCATATAAGGCCGTGATGACTTGGTAAAAAAAAAAAAAAACACTCTTTGTGGCACTATCCTAGTTGGAAAAACAGCAACATGCTGCTAAAAAATACAGATGTTTAGTCGCTAAAAAGCAGCTGGAAACACAGCAATGACTTTGTTATTTGCTGCTGTTATGGTCTCAAACAATGGTCTGCAGCTTGGCAGGTGTCATGCCATATACCCTCCTCTGCATGACAAAGTCAGCTCATATACTACATATAGGAGCCAAATATGTTATTGGGAGGTTTGCTTCTAACTGTGTAATTCACTGTGTGGGCATTGGGGGGCGCTGTACTGTCACCTGGCGAGTTCAGGTATTTTAGGATGTCACTATGGTCATCAGGTGTTTGACCCAGAAGGGCAAAAGGTTTTTGACTGCTGTGGCGCTAACTGCCGGCGTTTTCTTTGTTTGATCAGTTGTCAATAAATCAGAATAAATGTTCGTTATAATGCATCAGAAGACCAGCGTCCAGACTCCTTTACTGAGCATCAAGAACGGTAACGTTAGGGTGAGAAACCAGGAAGTGACCGAGGCGCGTCAACCAGGTTACTCTGGGTCAAGCATCTCAGTAGCTTGAAGTATAAGACTTAGCTCCTATAATACTACATCATTTTATAACCCTTAATATGGTATAAAATGTCCATGTAAGGTATTTGTGGTTTGGAGAAACGTATAATGCCAACGTTGTCTTTTGGCAACTGGCCCAAGCAGCGGTGCATAAGGTCTTTACCCACAACAGGAACCAACACATTCTCACTCTGACCTCGTCACATATCGATGTTTGGTCATGGACTTTCCACGTCCAGATATGACGTGAAAGGTACCCTGGGTGCGTTGGTTGTTGATGTTCTGGGACGCCGTGTCAAGCTCTGCCTGTTACATGCATTGTCTTCTTTCAAATTACACTTCCATTTTCAAGGAAATTTATCGTTATTTAAACGCACTACGTCACTACAACACTGCAAATTGATGTTTTTTTGTTTGGCAACAAAAACACGTGGTTAGGTTTAGCAAAAAAGAACAGGGCTTGGCTTTATAATCTTATGGGATATAAACACGAACACCTCTCTCCAAGTCAGTGTTTGTGGGCCCATCAACCACCCGCCCCACTTGGACTTTCAATGCCTTAACTTTCATTCTTGACACACCCGGTTCCTCCCTGACACCGCCCAGCGCTGTTAAACCAGTACGGCGACTGGTCGGGTATCGTGCTAATGCTAAAGGACTGCTTTGTTTGTCATTGTCTGACGCCACAAGTCACTGCCCAAGTGCTGGATTTCGACGACTTCGGAGTGAGACTGGATTGTAGGAACTCATCTATGATTTCACATAGAAGAGGAAAAACAAAACCAAATTTCTTTGCTAAGAAAGATGTGACAACAGGTAAACAACACCACATACATTTTTCTGTGTTCATCATGTTCAAATAGTTTAGTGTAGTAAGATTTTGGCCACAGTTTAAACAGAAATCAAAACTTTCTGCCTATTTTTTGCCACAAGTTGCAATGTTTCCGAAGACATGCAAACTTTGGTTTCAGGTATAAATATGTAAACCATTGCTGAAAATGTTAAACCCTCTCTGCAGTTTCACAAGGCCATTTGTCAAAACATTACAAGTTAATTCTATACAGAGGCTCCATCTGTAGAAGTGGTGTTGCTTTGCCAATCAAAGTACAGTGACTTAATTATATAATAATACTGCTTTGTTGCACCATGGCCATTAAAAGGTCTCGTGCAGTGTTCATGATAATCCAGGCTACATTTCAAACATTTTAATGACTGCTCAGTGCTCGTGTCATGACCCTTATGTAGACATTATTTACACATGTCCATGACCTCATTATTTCCCAGAAATGGGGAATTTTACCTCTGACTGTTTTTCTTGTTATTTCTTGCATTATTTGTCTAAAACCTCCTAAATTTTTGTGGATGATTTCATATAATGGATTCAGCAGAGAGCAGAGTGGTAGTCCTTGTCCCCACCTGGTCCTCTTATTCGTCTACAAGACAACTGACAGTTGCCTTTTATTGATTATCACATTGTGCAGTGAAGCCAACAACATGAAGTTCCTAACTAGTCAGCTCATTTCCTATATTGCAACCCCATGTTATGCCTAAAACATCAGCCCAGTCACCAGAAGAAAATGTTGGCATTATACCTTTCTGCAAACCACAGATTTGTCACAGTTGTATGTTTCATATGACGTAATTTATGAGATGGCTTTGTCATCAGGAGGTGGAGGAGACAGTGGATGGTGTGTCACCTAGGCGAGAAGCCTGCCTCGCTGCAGACCACTGTCCAAAAACCAACAACCAAGAAAACCAGTTGTTTTTTAGCGAGTCATTGCTGCGTTTCCAGCAGCTTTTTAGCCACCAAACATGGGTGTTATTTAGCCCCCCATCGCTTTGTTTCCATTGGGAATAGGGCCATGAAAAGTGGTTGTTTACTACCGAGACATCCCTACATTTCCAACCAGGATTGATCCAACAAAAGCGGGTATTTTAGGCCAAAATATGAACTTTTCTTAACCATAACCAATGATTTTTGTGCCTATATATAACCACACCTTAACCACAGAACTGAATGTAAAGAAATGTAAAGTTTCAACATATTCGCTGCATAATAACATACAAATATATTATATTCGTCATTTGGAGAAATATGTTATAATGTTCTGGTCATTGGATTTCAATCAGTTTGTGCCATTTTCAAATCACATAAAAAAGTTAAAATAAAATGTGTTGCACTTCATATACATTTTCAAAGAACCTCGTACAATAACAGCAGAGCACTTCTATTTTACCACATCCTTCACTGTGACCCAGATTCCTTATGTTTAACCAAAGACTGGAGCAGCTGGTCACATTCCTTTCATTCCTCGACATAATAAGATGGATGTAACATCTATATTCATCTCAGTGACCAAATGTAAACAGTCGACTCCAAACGAGAACAATGCAAAGAAATCTGAGGGCATCCTGGACTTTCTATTCACTCTGTCAAGGATCACTGAAAAACAAACTTGTTTTCACCCAGAAGCCGCATTGTTTCTCCACATGTGTTGTTGTGCCACTGATGAATTCAGCGTCCAGTGGAGCGCCGAGCAGCTGAAAGTGTTTACGCTGGCCTTTTAGGTGCAGGTGCACAATCGGACCCGAGGGAAGGAAATGGAGGGGAGGGGTTTGAATGTGACACAAACAGGAAACCAGCTCTGTGTTCCCTCCTG
The DNA here is from genome assembly GCF_006386435.1 of Epinephelus moara. NCBI lineage: Eukaryota > Metazoa > Chordata > Actinopteri > Perciformes > Serranidae > Epinephelus > Epinephelus moara. Next base: position 14,532,727 of record NC_065514.1, on the reverse strand, counting down.
CTCAGTGGTGCACACGAGAGGTTTATTTACCCTCGTGCAATCTGTGTCATTGGCTTATCCAACACAATATGCTCCACCAGGAGCTTACATAACACAGTGGTGAAAGACATTAACCCTCTAAATCCACTTCTGTCATTCTGAAACCTTTTTAAATCTCTTTGATTGATCATATTTATCACACAGACCTTTTTGTGAGGCCAGATCAGAGTTAGGATTTAATGGGAGGTCTGGGCAAAATGCCAGTGGAAGTTCAGGAAATGCCTCTTACAGTCAAAAAAAAAGTGATAACAAAACCCCCCTTTTTAACATGTACCCATTTGTATCTGTACATATATAGGTCAACTGTCCTCTTTGTCCCATATTTGGCGAAAGACCAGACATGTCTTTTTTAATGTGTTCTTGTTGGGAGAAATGAAAGTAATTCAAACCTATAACAAGCAAAAACTGCTCTTGAACTAGTGAAACTGTTAGAGCCACGTAGCCAGCAGTCAGGTTGCAGCAATAGTACATAAATACCAGTCAGTGCAGACTAGTGGATATCAGTAAATCATAACTTTCCAGCAAACAACAGGAAGTTATAAAAAGCCTCAGAGCTACAAAGTTTAAAAAAACAGACACTTCTAAGTTTAAAAGTTTACTGAAGAAATGAGCGAAATACTCAAAAAAATTAAATCCTCATACAACAGTTTGTATGATAGCTAACAAATTAGCACCCCAGGAATACTTTTGCATACTTAACATAAAGTTATGTAGGTTTAGGAAAAAAGAATGGTGACGACGTACCTTAAACTAACTCATAACCCCCAGTTTTACTTTAAACTAACTCATAAGCCCACTTATGGTATGGTACCTTTGGAACCAATCCGCTTAGCGTTTCCAACGAAACAGTACTCTTTCATGTGGACGAGATCACTCACTGCTCCGTCCAGCACTCACTGTATTTCTTCCTTTATCAGTCTGCACCTTGCTTATCGTCCACAGAACGGGGTTACATGCCGACATTTTCAGAACAAAATAGAACAGGCTGCAGTGAGAGTCTCTCTCAGTGGGATGTTTTTTTTTCAAACGCTTGAAGATCCACTTCTTACTAAAAGTGTACGTCATCCAAGAGAGACAATAAAAACTAAAGTGATGGTCCAAGTTATCATATTGAAATTTAAGGTGTGCTGATGGATTCACATCGTCAACGCTACATGAGTAACGTAACAAGTACACGTTCCAACTTAAAAGTTGATGGCAGTCAGCCCAGTGAATTAAGTTATTTTTTTCTCCAAAAACATCCTGTCATTTTATAGTTACAGTCTACTAATGAAACTCTCCACGGTATGAACAGTGCTTACATGAGCCTCAAAACCAGCCACAACTCAGCCCTGAGCAGAGTGACCGTCCTCTATTGACCAATCAACAGACTGCAGTGTTCACAGCTCCACCTTTTAGTACCAGATCTGTGTGCTAGGTACCCCAACAGAGGGGGGACCAAAAATGGGGACAGAACGGTTCCATTGGTACCATCCACAACTTTTCACAGTAGAAACAGAACGGTTCCATTGGTACCATCCACAACTTTTCACAGTAGAAACGAACTGAACTGAACTGTACTGCTTGGTGATGGCCGGGCAAAAATTTACTGGGTTTCACACAATCTTTAACAGTGGTCTCCTGGGGGAAAGTCCTACGTTGTTTGACCCATTTATTACACTTGCCTCCTTATGCAGGCTTTTAGACTTTATACTATGTCCTTCTTTAGTCCTGTCGGCGCAGTAGTCATGTGGTTGGGGCCTTCCCGATTAAATGGGTTATACACAGATAACTGGCCCATGATCACATGGGTTATATACGAATTATGGTGCATTACTTTTTCGTAGGTGTATGTATGAACAGTACATGAGAACAGCCTGTTTTCATTTTTAATGATTGTTTGCAGTGATGATTGAGCTCGTCTTCAAATGTTTAGAATTTAATCCTCAAGGTTTATTCTGCACGTGAAGTATCTGTTCAAACTGCTACCATATGTAGGAATATATGCACAAAGAGAAGGGTGTGTTTTCTTTGTGTGTGTGTCCGAGGGGTGTCCTTAACGGTGTGGGAACAGGTCCTACCCATGTACAGGAAAGACATTAGGAACAACATCAGTGCTGGGAGGGTGGGAGAGAGACAGAGTGAGGGAGGGCCGGGGTAAGGGGACTTTCAGGAAAATGAGGAAACGAAAGGAGAACACCCTCGACTTTTCATTCTCACAACAAAACCCCTCCCCCCTGTCCCCTCCCCACTCCCCTCCTCCCCCTCTTCCCCCAACAAGTGTGAAGTGTCCCTCCTCAACAATAAGTGCACTGCAGTGTGGAGCAACAACAAATAGTGCGTCACTAACAAGTCACGGCAAACATTCCTGCCTGTCTGCGTTTGCATGTTGTGCATGTATTACGCCGCTTCGTCCCAGACTTGAGAAGTGTTTTGGGACAGACAGTTTGTTATGGGAGGGGTCATCTGAATGTTTAGCTCTAATTTTTTTCTCCAAACAGTACAGAGTGTATCTGACTGACTCAGGCACAGTTGTTTTTGTTGTGATCCAGCTATCATAAGATCCCATAAAATAATTTTGGCCTGGAGGATGATTGGTGTAATCCTCCTAAGTAACTGATACCAGAGGAATAGTAAAACAGTTTGTGAGATACGCAATACTGCAGTTTGAGTATAACAAATGTTTTATAAGTGGTTATTTTACAATCTTTTTTAAGGAATATAAACAAAACAAAGCATAAAAAGCCGCCTTAATTCCAGTCAGACTGCAAATCATTTCTGTGTTTATCCAACTTGATTTGAAAGATGTTTCGTAAGATTGAAAATGGCCTCAGTTCTTAGATGAGCGTGTAATCCTTTAGTTGGATGTAATGGTTTTAACGTGAAGATCAGTTATAAGGGACGTAACGTTTTCATACATAAACAGTAATTTGTGACCTGGATCTGGGCCACAAACAGTCGTTCTGTAAACATCAGCGTCAAAAGGGAGGGAAGAGTTTGCTTGTTATTAGGGTGAAGTGCCACTTCAGCTCCTCTCATGAGAGTGATTCATTCCTGTAGAGAGAGCAATCAAACAGGAATAACAAAATTTACAGTAGCTTCCATGAGGTGTAAAGGAGCAAACTCAGAATACATAAGAGCAGTATTGCCTATGGGCTATAGACACGTTTAGAGTTTGTAAACAGTGATTACGTACATAAGGGTATACATGCAATATGGTAACACAAGTGTGGCAGAGTGCAATAGCTTGGCAAGCTATGTAAGGACATTCACCACCAAAGATCCCAAATGCTACCAAAACAGTGTGACTTTGATAAATTGTACCAACTTCCAGATTTGTGTGCTTTTAGTGTGTTTAGAAGACAGTAGCAAGTAGCAGATATACACATGTATTTGGAGGAGAAACTCTAAGTGTGCACCTGCAAAAAATTACGTACATACAAGTCACTAGATTCTTACAACTACATTGTCTGTGGTCATGTACAGATCCCTCTTGCTGTGAGGCGACAATGCTAACCACAACAAATTTTCCTAGTCAACCAATAGCCATCATTAGTTGACTAGTCGCCTGCATGTTTACAATATTAATTTAATTGTTAAATTATATATTTTGGGCGGGGCAACACAATGGTTTGAGTCCAAGGTGTGTCAGTAACATTGTTAACGCTGTGCTACATTACAGAGAAATACAAAACCGTACTAATGAACCTTCATTAATATAGGCCTATATTTTATCTACAAGTGCACGTCACACACTGAGCGAGCCGCCTGTTAATGACGCTGTGGGCTAATGGGCATGTAGCTACTTCCATGTTTCAGATGATACGTCATGTTTGTAGTCGACCAATGAAGATGAGTTTACATATCACCTTGGGTTCGTCCTTCACCTTCTCAAAATGATCCCACACTTTGGATTTCCTGCCCAACATGTTATTAACTAGCCTGTGGAATAACCGCAGGTACCAGCCCTGGAAATTAACGAGACTCCTGTCTGACTGCTGAGCGTGGCCACTTCCTGTGTCTGTCCTTTCAATTAAATTCCCACATGGTCAAGTCATATATTTCTGCGACTAAGCAATCAATGAAATCTTACTGATGAATGACATTTCTGGTCGACTAACGTTTAGTTGACTATTAGGGGGCAGCCCGTAAAACACACACAAGAGTTTATCTCGCAAAATTTCCAAACAACTCAACAAGCAGTAACACTTTCATAGCCTGCTGACTTCACAACATCTTCATGTACAGCAACTTTCAGTAAACCGGGGATGAGAAGTGATGAGAAGAAGGACAGTTCACACGATACCATCTGATTCATGCAGAGAATGCTTTCTGGGTTTAAGTTCATGTAGTGAATGACCTCTGTATTAGAGTAAAACTCAATTACAAGCCCCCCAAAATTAGACCGTTCGAGAGACAACAATAGCTGATTCATATCTAACTCACTTAATGATCAGGTTGCAGTTTAACCTTCTGACCCCAGTTTTTGTCCATGAGTCTCTTTGGTGGCCTCTTAAATAGTTCAACTTTACAATTGGCTCTTTCATATATCCTTCAGACGGCCTGTCCTCTCAGGCTCACTGTTGTTTTTTAAAAAAAGACATGACTTTCTGGAGTTGTTGTACTGGTTGTGCTAGTTTGGCTGGTGACGATGGAATCTCAGAAATCCAGGTCTGAAAACTATCATGAATGGATCTTGTCAATGTGGTTGTGTTATTGGTGTAAAAGAATATAAATAATAACATAAGCTGTCAACAGTTTGGTGTATTTATTTACTTAGATCAAATTAGTCATTCTTTATTTCATCTTTGCATACTGGTTAATAACTGTGGTGATAAATTGGTTGTGAATATGATTGAATTACTGATGAAAAATAGTTCAACTTTAGGGCTGGGATGACTTCTCCCAATTCGATACAATCACAATACCACACCAGGTGCCACTCCTGTCAGCTAACAACAGGAAACTGAGGCTACAGTTCACACAGGCTCACCAAAACTGGACAATAGAAGATTGGAAAAACGTTGCCTGGTCTGATGAGTCTGGATTTCTGCTGCCACATTCAGATGGTAGGGTCAGAATTTGGTGTAAACAACATGAAAGCATGGATCCATCCTGCCTTGTATCAACGGTTCAGGCTGCTGGTGGTGGTGTAATGGTGTGGGGGATATTTTCTTGGCACACTTTGGGCCCCTTAGTACCAACTGAGCATGGTTTAAACACCACAGCCTACCTGAGTATTGTTGCTGACTGTGTCCATCCCTTTATGACCACAGTGTACTCATCTCTATCATGTCAATATGGACCAAAGTCTCTGAGGAATGTTTCCAGCACCTTGTTGAATCTATGCCACAAAAAATTAAGGTAAAAGGGGTCCAACCTGGTACTATCAAGGTGTACCTAATAAAGTAGCTGGTGAGTGTATACATTTCCTGAAACTTTAACTGCTGCATTTAACATTCCCTGCTCATCAAGCTATTGCAGTGTTTCCCATACACCACAATATCAGCACTGACTGCCACATATTGATTTTCCTTTTCTTTTTGTACTATTCAAAATGGGTAAAATCTTTTTCATTGTAGAACTGGATGGATTTGAAAAATTCTTTATTTTCAAAAGTGTGATACTTACCCCTGCATTTGTCAATACATTTTAAATGGAGAGGTCCAGTGTGTAGGATTTAGTGGTATCCACTGGTGAGGTTGCAGAACTGAAGCTTGTCCTGTGTGCCAAGCGTGTAGGAGAACCATGGAGGCAGAAGTATAATCGTGAATGGACCTATCTAGAGGTCCATAGAAGAGGACCCACTCAGTATGTAGATGTAAATGGTTTATTCTAAGGAATGAAATACAGCAATTCTGATTTTCAGGTTTTTATAAACTAATGAAAACATAGTTATATTATTATATACCACTTCTGCTAATAGATGTCCCTAAATCCTACACACCTGACCTTTAAGTTAAGAGGGATTTTCCACACTGTGTGTTCATTTGAAACACACTGTGTGCTTTTAAATAATGTCTCAGCACATTGAATATTATGATCATGTTTTTAGCAGCACGCTGTTTTTGTTTTTTTATTCCTGGGATAAAAAAAGCACCATCCTCCAATGAAAATAGCTTTTAGTGAGGGAGCTGTACACTGAGAAATTGTATCACCATAAATAATCCAGTTAGACGTTGCATGGGAAAAGATCACAGGGAGAGAGCAGATATTAGCGGTGGGTACAGCACATGACGCGTAACGTACTTCCTGTTTTTAAACACAAACAAGTCTGCTCTTAAGGCCCACTGGCGAAACACAGGAAGGTTTGAAATGTTAGATAATCGACCAAACAGGCAAAGTTGTAACAGCACGTCACACAGATAAACTACCGTGTCCCGTGTGTGTCATTGGTCACATGTATGAATGGAGTGTTGTCTGTTCAATGCATGCAACAAGCATCTTGAAGTCCAGCTTAGTGAGTGACACAATGAACCTAATCTATCATATCTTTGTCACAGTTTGAGCACTTGTTGTTTTGACTAAAACAGAAGCAGTGACTCAGATAATGTTTTGCTTAGAAGTCTTTAACAACGTTAAATCGTCTGATAAGCTGCAGGGTCAGATGGCTTGGCAGTGAGTCAGGCCGCCAGCTGCTGGCAGCCATTGTGTTTGGGGACTGACCTTTGTCACGATGATGGAGAGGAAGAGTCAGAATAAGAGCAAAACAATCCTCAGCTGAAAGCCTGACATTGTGTCAAGGGAGCAGTGTGTGTGAGAGAGAGCGTGAAATGTTGCATGTAGCTTGTGAGGATTTTGTGGGAGTAGGTGCATGTATTTGTGCGCCTTTGCTCGTAAGCTTTTTTAAGTGTAAGTTTTCAAAGTTACCCTGAAAGTTAAATTCAAACAAAGATTAAGACATAATTTCCTCATGTACTTGTTTTGGATGAGTTTTGGAGGACAATCACGACTTACACGTGTTGATAGAGCTGATCATTGCAAAAGGAAGCCATGCTTCTTCCATTTCTTCAACTTTCCATTTTGGACAAAAAAAACCCCAACCTAAAACATTGTGAGACAAGCACAGGTCATTTCCTCCCATCCGTTCCCATCCGTCCTTCTCTGCACTTTCCCTTCCCGTCAGTCATCACTGTAAGTGCTGATCTTGCAGATGTCGTCCGTCTTTGTTTTCTCAGATGTCTTTGTTTTATAGATTGGTAAGAAGGAAAGGAAAATTTAAGTAATTGTAAGACGACAGTTGGGATTTGACCCTCTAGACCCTTTGTTTTTGTAGGTTTGCACACTTTAAAGTCTTCCAAATTTTAATCTCAAGACTATTATTGAGGTGTAGTGTTAAAATGACCATATTTTGTAATCTTAAAGGTAACTTTTTCCATAGTAGACATGTGGACACGTATTAGCCTGCAAAGCAGCACAGGTGTAACTAATAACATAAATGATATCTGCATTCCTTTCGGTCCAGCCTGTTTAAGGCCCTGGTATCGTGCACTCACCAGGAAACTTCAATGGAGCTGAGCCGTCGTTAATGTTATTAGTTCCACCTGTGCTTTTCCTGCAATGAAAAATCAAAGGCCTCGTCCAGACTGCCAGCCCAAATCCATTTTTGCCATATCCAAATTGTATCCAGATTGATTTGTGAAAGTCTGGACAGAAAAAAAAAAACATTAGATGTTATTTTTGCAAATCACTTGGAGGTGGTTTGAAATCAATCTGCCAATTGTTTAAGTGTACATGGAATCATACAAGGTACAACTCCAGTGAAATGCAATCGTGTCAGCTGCCGCTTCAACTTGTGCATTGTAATTTAGTCCTGTTTGCCTCCTCCTACACTGTAGGCTGCAGCTTTATAACTGTCCATGTTTCCAGACTGGCTGCAGTGCGTGAGTTAATTGCATCCTAGATGGTTCTGGTGTTTCATGGTTTCTGGTTGAGGAATGATTTAACCGTAGTTTTGAGGGCTGCTGTCATTGGTGTCATTGGTGAAGTCGACGGTTGTGTCCTGGAACATGCTTCAAATTCTGATTGGCTCCATCTCTCATGTCACTGGGGGGATGCATAGTTGTTTGTTTATGTATTCTGACCTCAGCAATGCAAATCCAATCAGATTTTTCCAGATGCACCTTAGTCTGAACGGTCTGGCTGCTCAAATCGATTTTCAGTGTCTTTTCATTACTGTAACACTGAGCAGAGCTTCTCCAGCTGAGCTGCGTGCACGAGTCTGTCTCATCACCAACAACTGAACAGTACTGATGAGAGAAAATCTGACATACTGGGCACCATAGAAGTTAGCTCTGGGGTTGACGGTGTCATATGTGACATTAAAGTTACTATTGTTAAATATGTCTTTAAAGGGATAGTGCACCCAAAAATGAAAATTCAGCCATTATCTACTCACCCATATGCTGAGGGAGGCTCAGGTGAAATTTTAGAGTCCTCACAACACTTGTGGAGATCGAAGGAGAGAGGGGGTAGTAACACAACTCCACCTAATGGAGGCTTACGGCGCCCCAGATTCAAATGTCCATTGAAACCTCAAAATATCTCCGTACTGCTCGTCCGTAGTGATCCATGTGTTTGAATCTAGGGCGCCCAGCCTCCATAGTTGGAGTTGTGTTGCTACCGCCTCTCCCCTTGGATCTCCTGAAGTGATGTGAGGGCTCTAAAACTTCACCTGAGCCTCCATCGGCATATGGGTGAGTAGATAATGGCTGAATTTTCATTTTTGGGTGCACTATCCCTTTCAGGCTGCATGTGACAGACGTACATTTTTTTTAAGTTGTTGAGAGGCTAACATTAGCCTTTGTGCCATTCCAACAAGGGCTCTGGTGCGATTGTGCCCCTATCAGTAGATTCATAATCCAGCCTTAAACTGCGGTGTCTTTTTGGACACTTTGTAAAAATGAATGATAAATTCAACACTGAATGTCTTCTGTGATTATTTATCCATTTTTTGCGTTGAAAACAGTTGTTGTTAGCCTTTGATCAGGATAGAGGCAGAAAAAAGCGCAAAGAAAAGAAAAATGGTAGGGAAGTTGCAGTGGGAATTTTTACTCGACCAATTACAGACATGGCAGATGATTAAAATCACAGACGACCTCCACAGTTATTACAAATCACAAGACAGGGTCAGACAGGAACAAAATCCAGCCATTGCGTTTTTCCTTTTGATTGGCCCACTGCTACTAGTGTCACTGTCACTGGTATCACCTGTTGGGAGGTCTTCAGTAGCGGCCTCTGCTTGCCTCAGTTCTCCACTAGAATCCTCAACGGCCTGCAGATGCTCATCTGCCTTTGACGTAACTCTTCCCTTCTCTGGTACTGCCGGCAGACTGTTGTGATTATTATCACTGTTGCTGTCATAAACAGTTTCACACTATCAACAGTTAGATTATTTTTAAATAGCAGCATCAGCCTCAAGTAGTTCTAGTTTCTTTTGATACTCTAACCTTCTCTGCTCAAGCTTTTTGTTGTTTGGCTCTGTTGCTCATTTTATTTGTAGCCTATTTTTATTTCAATTGGCCCTTCACTAAGTCCCGCAACCCTGGACGCAGACTGACCAATCATAGCATAGCACTGGGCTAACTCAGACCAGGTATAGCCAACTGAATGCCAAACACCGTACATCTGCACACACTGTGATGCCACACAGCTGGTTCAACATCAGCAAAGTTTCCCTTTATATTCATTGTCTTGTGTGGCGATCAGCAGTGATGTGGTGGTTCACTTTTACACTGTGATCTGTAGCCTATAGTTCGGCTTTAGCTTCTAACTATCTTTGTCTTTTTAACCTGTTGTTGCTGCTGAGTCAGTTTGACATCCTGGATATATCCTTCAAACACAGACTGTAGACCCCTCTGTCTGCTTCTCTCTGGAATCACTGTTTCAGTTTTCCAAAAATATGATCATATTTCTTCAGGGAGTGCAGTTAGTTACAGTGTGGGCGCCATGCTTACTCCAAAATCTTGTCGGACAGTCACAAAGGGGCGGGGCTTAGCAAAGGGTCAGTTGATCTGCTCTGTCTGCCTGGATTTCATCTATTTCCTGCATCAAATCTTCTGCTTGACCTCTGACATTACATGATGGACCGATCCACTTGAAGGTGTTGGGGGAGGTGACAATGGTCATTACAGCTGCACCCACCTTACAGTATAGAGAGGCTATTGACAATTTGGGGACTTTGTAACCCCTAATCAGATAGGCTGCTCCAACATCAAGTGGATCACAGCTGGCAGGTCTCTCTTTTTAACCCTACAATTTTTTTGTCCAATATTGCAGGGTGTGGCCTGGCAAATGCCACAAGGTGGGCCGGCCCATGTGGCATTTGTCAGAATTGCCCGATGGCCAGTCCAAACCTGTCACTAGAGGTGCCCAGATAAACCTAGTCCCATGCAAGTATGGCTTTAGCTTTATGTCTAAGAGCCTGAAACACCTGCGAACAGTCGAGAATAAATCCCAAACAAGACTGTCTTGTCGAGTCTGTGGTTGGCAAGAAGGAGAGGATGGGGAGTTGGTTTGTTTTCTGCTGGACAGTTCTGTTAGCTAAAGACACTCAGCTATAGCACTGCTGCTGTTTGTCTTTATTTCTTTTCTTTGGCTGATGATTTAATTTTAACTACTTTATATATTTTCTTGTCCTGTCTGTGATTTATATCACCTCTTCTCTTCATGTGTCTTATTATGTCTTCTCTGCTCTTTCAACAAGTGAGCTAAATAAAGTGGCTATGACTCAAAGTGACTCACACCTCAATCACTTTCGCATGTGGGCACACAGACAGACACACACACACACACACACACACACACACAGAAACACACACAAACAAAGACTCTAAGGTGTCCCCAAGCAAAGTAGCAGCTGGTCCCAGCATCATGTTGCATGTTTTAGGAGAGAAATATCAAGTATCTGAAAAGTTCCCCGAAACGTTTGAAGAGTTGCCTCTGGAGATGGGATACACACACACACATACACAAACACACTCACAGAACAGCTCACTCTGACTGTGACTACTGTGGTGTGCCTTACAACTTAATGTGACTTGTAGTTTTCAGGGATGGAGAGAGTACACCTAATGAATGGCTGACCAAGTTCTGGCCTCCCACGCACATACGCACATGCACTCCCGCACTCGACAGGATCAGATGTCCCAAGCTGCTCTTTGTTGAGTTTTGTTAAAATGCCATGATATTTAAACTAAATGCTAAAAATGCCCAGAGCAAAGAAAAACAGCAGCTTGTTAATTATCTCTGTCCTTTCTGCTCGAATGTCTGTTTATAGATCTCGACTCTCTAAACCTCTCCGACAGCCTCTTTCTGAAATTCTTCTGTGTCTCTTTCTCTGAGACTCTGGCCTTTCTCCACAGCTCTTTTCTGCCGCTCTCTCTCAGTCGCCTCTTATGCAACCAGCTCATAAATAGAAAATGGATGTGTCACTCAATTACTGTATTTATGCTGGAAATGGACTACAGGCTCGGGCCAAGGTTTATACCGGAGCCCACACAGGGTTTTAAGCCTTCTTCCATTAACTTTATTTTTACTCCAGTATCAAAACAGGGTGACTCATTCATCTCGGCTGCACAGGTGGGTAATGTGCTGCGCTTTTTGTTCTTTTTTTAGTGCCTGTTTAGCAACTCAAAAATCGATAGATCCGTATCAGACTCCACATGAAAATAGGAACTGACACATGAGCAAGCATGAACATGCGCCAAGACATGTGGGATAACGAAGGTAAGGAAGGAAGGAAGATTATTTTCATCAAGAGGGAAGCAGGTTCTGCTTTCTTTTCTTTACATGTTCATTTTAACACACGTAGCAAAGTGTTGGTGACAGGGTACGAACATGTAGGGACCCTTTAGGCCTGCCCAGCAGCTGTGTGGTGTGTGTTTGTTGTTTTAGCTGCTGCTGGAGTTAAATTGGTCCCAATCTCTTCCTGGTTTACGCTGTTTGGCTTCTCCTCAGCCAGGTGGTTCCTGTTCCCTACCTCAATGGTTCTCAACTTTTTTTAGAATTATGTACCTCCTTTGAATTTTTTTTTTCAGCCAAGTACTGCCTGACCAGTGCAAAACAATTTTGGTAAAAAAAAAAATTTGATTCAAGCCTGCGGCAAGCCTAATGTCAAACGTTAAACTGTTTAGTAGTGTTGCGTAGTAGTTTTGATAGAAAATTTTTGAGGGCAGATGGGCCTTTCTTGTCTAGAAACACAAACATTTGTTGCCGTGTCACTGTTTGAAAACTTTGCATTTTATATTGTTTGGCTCATGATCCTTATATTTATTTTTATTATTATCATCATTTTTTAGATAGGACAGTCTAAGTGTGAAAGGCGATGACATGCAGCAAGGGGCCCGTGAGCTGGTGCAGCAAGGACACAGCCTTCATATATGGGACGCCAGCTCTACCCGCTAAGCCACTGGCCACCTCTGAGTTTATCGAATATACACATTTTTTATTGCACTTATTTAAATAAAATTATTTAAGGAATTATGCATGACTGACATTTAAATAACATTAAAATAACATTTAAAAAAAACTCCCCCTGCAGTACCCCAAAGTACCCCTAGGGGTACCTGTGCCCCCATTTAAGAAACATTGCTCTACCTTTAACCATTCCAGTTACATAGCTCTAGTTGGTGTTCTGTAGAGGAAGAAATTCAAAGGGTAATGATCATTACAAACAGGAAACAATTTTATTCAGCTAGATGAACATGTTACATAATTTTCACGTGTACTTGTGCATGGAAAAAACATCTACACACATGGCTAGTAACCTACATGTGTAAGTTAAAAGCTTTATTGATTATTTGACTACTCTCAGTGTTGTAGTTTTGGTAATCATCTGTAACTGTAACATATTACTAAATACAACCTCCTGAATTTTGGGCAGTGACTTCATTTGTCACAGCTTTACCACTGTGTCTAAGAGGGCAAGCAACATAGCGAGACAGTGATAACTAACTGAATCCAATATATGCTTCATATTTCTTCATTACACCCAAGTAGTAGAGTTTGTTCCAACATTGAGGGGGACACATATGAAACAGGGGGTTAGGGGGATACTATACTAGAAAATTATGAGCACCAAACACTGAATTTCCTGCATCCTGGTCAGTTTTTATGCACAAATTTGTGTATTTTTCTGCAACAATTTATGGCATATGGTGGATTTGTCCTCTACATCCCCCTGAGATCTACGCAGATGATTGTATTGAGCATGCACACACAGCTATAGCACTTAAGAGTGGAACCAGAAGGTAGCTCTGCAATATCAAAGATAATTTGAGGACTTAAATGTATAAATGATTTAACAGGTTACACTAAAAACCTGTCTGATCTCTTGTGTGGTAAATCTATGTCTAGCTGAGTGAACTGTTGTTACTCATAAAAATGTTTTCATTAAAACATTTAAATTTCCCTTTAAAAAGAGGCTGAGGCCTTTATCATTTACAGCAGTTCTCAAATAGCACCAAATGCTAATAAAATATCTGCTGGAGTTTATAGGGTTCTTTAGCAAAACCACTTTACCCACAACCTTTATGTATGTGTGATTAATTTGTTTTTATTAGTGGAGAAAAACAAATGATTTGCACTGAGCACCAAGAATAACCCTTCAAATTGGTCCTGATGCACAGAAAAGATTAACTCTTTTGAAATGTATAAATTAGAGCTCAATATAAACATTCGGTTGTTTGATAGTTTAGCTCGAGAGGTTAAAAAAAGAAACTTAAAAGGACTTTTTCCATCCCAAAAGACAAGACGCTAATCCTCTCAGCGTGGGATCCAAGCTCATTAAAACACACCACCTCTCTCGTCATGAGAGGACCCGCCACCAGCTGAACTGTGACCCATTTAGGGTGTGACCCCTCCGTCTAAGAAACTGGGCTGCAGAGCCTTTTATTCAACACACCCTGGGAACTAAACCTAAACCCAGCTCTCCTCTCATGTGCGAGCCAAGCGGAGTTTGAATCAGCAGCTGAATAAAAGCCCTTATGTGTTCTTTCAACATTTTAATGGACCAAACCCTTAAGCTACAGCATAACAGCACATTTCAATGTGTGTGTATGTGTGTGTGTGTGTGTGTGTGTAGAGGTGGTAGGTTAAAGGGTGGGAGGGGTGCAGGATACAGACAAGGGAGTATGTCCTGCAGTTTGAACAATCACACCCAAGCTTCCACTTTACCTCAGTCAGCCACAGGACATTTCCCTCCTTTAACCTCTCGTTCCCTTTTACTTCCCCTCTCCCTCTCTGCTGTTGCACACTCCTTCCCATTCTTCACGTCGATGTTTTCTCTGTCTGTTTTCCATTTCTCTGTCTCTCATTTTTGCTCTGTAGGTCAATTCTGTCGACACTGTCGTTGCTGTATCTGAGTAGATTGTTCACGGGGGACTTGAAGAACAATTTAAAATCCATAATTGTCTTTTGTCTTAAGTATCTGAATGTATCATTAAAGCCACTAAGTGCTGACTTTGAAAATGTCAGACTTTGTTGAGGTGATATGTCAGCGAGGTAGGAAAGATGTCGTCTTGACTTGCTTAGTTCAGCATGGTGAAATACTGTTATTACTACCACCACTACCCAGCGACGCATGCTAGAAATCTCTTGAAAAGGTGGTGATTCAAGGTTATTGTGACATTCCTTAGACATGGTGGTGGTGGGTGTTCTATGCACAACCCGGTCTCTTTCCGAAGTCATCGAAATCCAGCGCTTGTGGCGTCAGACACTGATGAAAAAGTCATTCTTTAATGTCAGCATGATAGGCAGCCTGTTGCTGTTATAGTTTAATGGTGCTTACCGACATTAAGGGGAATTTAAGACAATGAAAGGTAGGTGGGAGTGGAGGTGGATGGGTCCAACAAACACCAGCTTTTACCTGGGAGAGCAGTATTCGCGTCCCGTCAGATTATAAAGCAAAACCCTGTTCTTTCTTCCTAAACCCAACCACGTGATTTTGTTGCCCAAACCTAACCACTGCATTAATTGTTGAAGGCAACAAAACATCAATTTGCATTGTTTTATGGACGTAGTGTGTTTATTTTGAAAGAGACTGTATGTAAACGGTAAATTTACTATAAAAACAAGTGTATTTTGAAAGAAGACAATGCATGTAACAGGTAGAACTTGACACAGCGTCCCAGAACATCAACAACCAACACACCCAGGGTACCTTTCACGTTGTATCAGACATGGAAAGTCCATGACCAAATGTCGATATGTGACGAGGTCAGAGTGAGAATGTGTTGCTATACAACATACAAGGAAAGGACAGAAACTTTGACCTTAGTCAGGAGGTGTGGTTGATCTCATTGCTAGGTATGACACAATATTTTCCCATGTATGATTTGTTGTCCTTTAGTAAGCCTTCCAAGTGTGGACTCTAGTGAAATTAAATGGACTTCGTCACAATATGAGACGGCGAAAGTGTTGTAATTGTTAGTGTGATCACTGCTGATTGGAGGTTGAGACAAACCCAAGTCATCTCCGATGCACTGTTGCATTTTTCCAGCTGCAAAATATCTTAGTGTTGTGGTCACTTTATTCCTGTCGTTATATCATAGTTGTGTTGGGTGGGAGCATCTGTGATGAAATCAGCCACAAACATTACCACTCAGGGGCCTAAATATAGACAGTGCAGGCAGTGTGGTTGCACTTGGGCCTGAGAGGTGGGGGGCCCATAGAGAAAGTGGGCTATTCAACAATGTGTTGGGTGGACAATGGGCCCTCATGAGTGATTGCCTTCTTGAAAATATGACTGTGTTCAAAGAAGAACTCTCATTAAATTAAAAACAGTGTTATATATCCTCATGAAAAGGAAAACCCATCTCCGTCATGTTTGTGTTTTCTTTATTTGTAAAATAGTCAATAGCATCTATGACGAAATTAAATGCTTATTCTAGGGCCCATCGTAAGTACGGCACTGTTACCATTGCACAATCTAATCTGTAGCATTTTATTAACACACTGTCATTCAGCGTTTGGAGAATATTTCTCTTACCTTTTTGTCTTTCCACCATTTTCTTCAGCCTCTTAAAAGTCCTTCTCCCTGCTACCACAGCATTTTGCCTTAGGACATGGAACGACAATCTTTTCTATCAAAAGAGCCATTTTTGGCCAAAACAAAACAAATGAATACATAAAAAATAAAATGCCTGAAGCTGCAAAAAACATACTTGAGCCTTATAATGAAGGTAAAAAAAAGGGAAAAACGCCAGCACTCTCAAATGTCCTTTTAGTTCAGTTTAATAATCCATCTTATAATGAAGGTAACACAGCCTATTAAGTCTAAATTAGCCAATAGGTCTAAATGAGCATTCATGAATATGTTTTCACAGATGTGGCCACTCTGAATTTGGCTTTTTATGATATTTTGGTTCTTAAACTTTGCAGTGTTGGTGGTGAAAGCAAATGAACCTGTCCACGCACTATTAAAATCAAATTTTTTTCCCCCTTGTTTGGATTTAGAATCCATAGCTAGCTTAATGAGGGCCACTCACTACCAGCCATTGCTATTGAGGTTTGGCACAATTTAGAGGAGAAGGCACCAGGCCGTAGACTGACAAATCCCATTTTAGATGACAAAATGTTAAAACATTTTTATATTGAGTGTATAGGCTGCGCAGTTTAAGAATCACTTTTGACCTTCAACAGTGATGAATGATAATAAGAATATTAAAAAAACAACGTTATTCATTTCCATATCATTTTTATGAAGTCATAGGGAGCCACTGAAGAGGGGCCAAAGAGCCCCATGTGGCTCGGGCGCCATAGGTTGCCTACCCCTGCCTTGGGAGCTCTCTTAAGGGCCAAGATGCTTTGTCAATAACTTGTATCTTTACCAGGACTTAACTTAACTTTACGGGGAAATTCTTAGAAACCGTGATAACTAAGAATTTTCGTAGAATTTTGTCACCTGGAGCAACTTTTTGTTCTACAAAGCTTTGTGAATACGGCCTATCCCACTTTACTCCTGATGAGAGGTGGGGTACAAACTGGATGGGTTGCCAGTATATCACAAGGCTGTGTCAGATTCATTTATTAATTTTTATGAATGTATTAATGTTATTTAACCATCATAAGACATTGGCTGCGAGATATAGATCATGAAATATGCATAATGGAAATAATTACCTTCTCACTTCGCCTACAAATGAATAGATTTACGAAGTTACGGTCAAACTGGATCCCATATGTATGACAGTCACGGCCACATTTTTTGGAATTGACAAATTAATAGATCCTTTAAAGAATGCCTGATCTCCTAACCAACTTAAAAATAATGTACTGGAATGTCTCCCAATTTGATAACGTATACCTCTGTTACACATCCCTTTTTCCCAATGTAAAATAGTTAAAGAAAGCTTTATAGGGAACACACTGTGGACCAATATCATAATAAATTGATTAACATCATTAGGGTATGCAGGAATTGGCAGCTACTGATTGTCAACAGTGTCATCAGCTTGGTGTTTTGCCTCATTATATTTGGGTTTTTCAGCACTGTGTCTGCATTTTTCATAGCATCCTCTTGGATGCATGTTGCTTGTGGTCTGATACGTGGTACTTCTTTATAAAGTGCCAACTTTACCTGAGCACTGTGGGGGTAAACAAACTTCCCAAACAGAAAAAATAACTAGAAAATAAGAATGAACAGGCAAAGAGCAGAGTCCCTGCAGAAAAATACGCTGCTAAACCCCTCTAGTGGGTCATTAGTGATGACTGAGAGGGATTACGTTTGTATGAGTCTATACGTTGTACTGTACTCATTTAGAAGGACAATGATGACAGGGTGTCCAACAGATCCCTTGTTATGGAGAGGTTGCCATGGGTAACACTAAGGATGCGCTCAATTCAGAATAAGTCTCATCCACACTGACAATTGTCTAACAAGACTTAAGATCCAGTCTCAGTCTCCCCATGAATAGGAACACAGACAACCTGCTGTACTATCAGTACTCTGTCTCTGTGTGTGTTATGATACCTCCCCCCTGTGTTCATGTTTGGTACTAAACCCTACAAGCTGAGGGGAGGATCAGAGGGTGGAGCTCCACCTCACTGCCCACAGGCACAGGTACATTTTTTTCAAAGGCTGTAAGCCAAAGCCAGCAAAGCAAGTGGGGGCTGTCTGGAAGTTGTCAGTGGTGGAAATGAATTCCAGTGCTGTGCAGTAATGACAATGGACGGCACGATGAAGCAGCCAGATGTTGCTCTTCACTAGATGCAAGTTAGATCATAAGGGCCTAACTAACAATGGGGAGTTTTGTGGCTGAGGTGTTTCTGCTCCTGCTGATTTCTGCAGGACACGTTCATGGAGGTAAGACGCTGCAGAGGCAAAATCACTTTTGCTGAGAAGGATTCTGCGGCAACATTATGGTTATGATTTGTTGCATTGCTGTGACAGGACTGGTGATGCTGTAAAATGGTTTACCTACAGGAGCAGGTTAAACTATGGTTTTTAATTGTCATTTATTATAGTTAACTTTAACATTCTCACACGAGCTGTGGGATCCCATCCATCCCCTTTTCATCCATAGACTTAGGACATAATGATATTGTTGTAAATGCAGTATCATTTGTACAACCTGTGACACTACAGGTGAATAAGGTGTATTTTGTATTTTCCTGAACTCTTATGTTTAGATAAGCAAATAAGGGATTGTGTAATTTGATTTGTGCTAATTTTCATAAATTTCCAAAACATATAACTGCTCACTGGATAAAACCAGGTTCAAATTTTTATTTTTATTTATTTTTTTGTTGCTGATATATTAGAGTCAAAAGCAATTTTTGGATACCAGAAAATACTGTCAACAGCCATAAAAAAAACAAAAACAAATTTGGCCATCTTTTTAGGAAAGAAATGTTATACAAATCAGGCTTTGAATTGTATATGAACAAACCCCTCTGTAAAAAAAAATATATATAATTAGAATTTTATAAAAATATGAATAATAATACTAAAGCTCTACAATATAGATATAAATAAAACTGGATTTTTGAAAAACTAATTTCAAGAAATTTGCCTTTTAAGATATGTACTGTAAAATTCCATACATTTGTAGACCAAAAATAAGACACTAAAGGTGAATAGGGTAAAAAAAAAATGTAATAATAGCTATCACAATGAAACTTCCCCAGTTGATTACTTACAATTAGACATTATATTTTCTAAAATTGTATTTTAAATATGACAAAATTCTTGTTTCATCAAAGGTTTTTTTCTGATATTTTATGTTTAAATATGCAATTTGTGCATTGTTTAATTAAATATGCACTTTTTTAATACATTTTCGGAACAGAAATGTAGACTAAAACAAACACCTAAATGTGTATTTTGCACATTTTCTTTCCACTATTCTAAAGGACAACATGGCAGCAAAACCTCAAAGTTGACCAGTGCATTAAAAAACTGCAGTGTCTCCCCAAGTTATAATGTGTCTGTGACAGTTGTCAGCGTAATGTTTAATCCAGTTTAATATTGTCTGTACACATATGGCAATATGTTGCAGGATACTGGATTACATTTTTGGGTACCTGATCTGATGTCACACTGCTCACCAAATGTCGTTCGAGACAGTTTGGTTTTGTAGGGTTTTTAAGTAGTGATGTAACTAAACACTATCATCATTATCAAGTGGCTCGCTTTTCATTTCATTGCACACTCAAAATCATTATTCATATTACTCTGAGTGTCAAAATGAGCGTTTTATAAGTGTTTCTTAATTACACACTCAACAGAGTTCATTTACCAGCTCTGTATCAGCTCTGTAAGTGGACGTCTCAACCACCACTTCTTATCAAATCTGAATTATTACCCCCTGAAATATGAACATCTCCTAACACAAGTTGCTGCATGTGCTGGAGCTAACACTCCAGGGCCGTCAGCAACGCCTCAGACATGCATCTATCCTTACACCTGCTCATGACAGCACATTACAGACCTGCACTCACATTCGAGGAAGATTACTAATAATCCAATGTTCGCTGTTATCATAGAGGCAGATTACAGAGATGGACAGGCACGGGTTATACTGACAGCGGGCTTATAGGCTTTATGCAGAGCGGCATGCTGGGCCAGTCTGCTGACGGAGTGCTTCTCACTGGGACCAGTCTTAGAACACATAGCCTTGATAATAAACATTATTTTGCAGGCAGTGCATTTTCCAACCAGAGATTTAAAGACGATGAAATAGTCAGCCATTATTCCAAATGTTACCAACACAGGCATGAAATAAAAACAAAAAAACAAAACAGCTAGTACCCCAAATTGTTTTATCTGAAGTCAGTCAACAAAAAAACCTGTAATTTTACAAATTAATGAGCAGCGTTGGCCGACTTGGCATGCCCCTTTAACCACCTGTCATAAAAACATTATTTAGAGGCTGAAAACTATGTTAAATGTTTAATAGTTATAATTTCCCCACAGGTAAAAAGTCTAGCTTGTGTTGCTGTCTGACTTTTTTCTGTGTGATGAGGAAACATAAATTATTGGTTGTCATGTAATTATACTGCAGAATCGTTGAGCCGTACACTGCAGCTTTTGTGAGTAAATTGTTCATAAAATGTTTCGGCTTGGTTTTTTATCCCCCTCAGGCCAATTCATTTTTTTATTGAGATAAGTGACGATAGAACGAGTTGGTTGTTTAAAATCATTTCTGTGTTTTGCGGATCCTTTTTTTCTTCATTAGAAACATTGAAATACCCCTTTAATTTCTATATTGTGCTCAGTCTCATTGCCAATCCATACTGCTGGACCGCTTAGAGAGTTTTTAGTGTGTCAGCCATCCCCTTCCACACACACACACACACACTATTTGACCTCTATTTGTCGTGTGTTTCTTTTTCCACAAATTGACAGTCATTTTAACAGAGTGCTCCATACGGCTGCTTTGTAGGTCAAATCGATTAAAGACTGCTTTACTGTGTTTTTCAGTCACAGGCGGGAGTGGTGGGTTTACTGGCTGCACTACAAAATGAAATTACATTGTCATCACATATAAAAACAATTATAAAACACCAGAGTGGAAAAGGGTTCATCAGCTGTACCTAATTTGCACAGAGATTTAGACAAAAGCAGGACGGACGGATAGTTGGGTGGTTGATCCACCACTTTGGTCTAGACTGAAGTATCTCAACCACTAATGAGATACCACGATTCATGGTTCCTGGATAATGTGTCCTAATGATGTCGGAGCCTGACCTTACTTTTCCTTTAGCTGATAAAACTAAGGTTATGCATTTCTCAAATGCTAGGAAGAAGTCTGTGATGTTTTTACTGCTCAGGGAAGTTAGAGGTTGATAATCTTCTTAAAAAGTTGAGGCTGAATTAGGATTTTATTTCAGAAACAAGTCCTGTTTCTCCTTTGTGGCCAGAAAAAGACTTGTTGCTGCCATGTTGTTAACAGTTCTGGTTTATGGTGATTTGTTGTGCATTGTTTGCACATTTACGATACTGCATATCATAGTGAAGTGAGATCTGTTACAAATTGTAAAACCCTCACTCATCATTGTACGTTTTATTCCAGGGTTGGTTCGTCATCTTTGACCTTTCGTAGGCTCAGTTACTGGTATTTGTTCATTTATAAAGCCTTTATACATCTGTATCTTGATTGAACAGAGATCTGACTGTAGCTGTAGTCTGAAATCTCAAGGCTTAGTTTTGTTGTCTGTTCCTAGTGCACGGACTGAGCTGGGAAAGAAAGCTTTTATGTGCTGTGCCATAACCATGTTAGCATACTTTGGTTTAAGACCAAATACCTGCAAGACTAATGACATTCACATCAGCCTCAGCGGTAGTGTTCAGTGCTAATTGGAAAATGTTAGCATGCTAACACGCTAAACTAAGATGGCTATCATAATAAACATTATACTTCAGCATGTTAGCGTGATGATGTTTGCATTGCACTCCACAGGCATGGCTTTATAGGCATATAATGTTGTTTTATTGTTCCAAATTCAAACTCAGCCCAGCCACTGGAAGGAAGTGTTTGCATTGTATGGTTCTGCAAACAATGGATATGTTACAGTTGTACGTTTCATACATGACATCAGACATTCCTAAAGTGATGAAGTTCTGATTATATGTATGAGTTGACTTAGTCATCGCCAAGCTGCAGACCAATGTCCAAGACCAACAGACAACCAAACTAGTTGTTCCTTAGACATCAGCCGGCATGTCCAGGTGTGATTGTGCCACCAAAACCTGGTATTTTAAGCCAAAACATGATCTTTTACCAACCATAACCAAGTGGTATTTGTGCCAAAACATAACCACACATTAACCACAGCACTGGTAAACATAAAGAAACATAAAGTTTCAACAAATCTGCTACAAATAACAAATATTACATATCTGTAGTTTGCTGAAACATACAATGCCAACATTTACTCTGGCAATTGAGTCATCAGACTAGCAGTATAGTTGGATAGTTGATATCCAGCATGAAGATGCAATACCAATATAATATCAATATGATGGCCATGAAAGAATTTTAATAGTAATGATTTACACACTCTTATTTCTATGTGGATCATGGGTTCCCAGTTTGAGTTAGCTAAATGTGCTGTACGTGCAATGCCCACCTAAGTTTTACGTCAGCTAATGACACAGTTTTTCCTTTCAGAGAATCTCTGTCACTGAGTAAGTTTTGCACAACTAAATGTCTAGTCTGCGTCATCTGGGTCAGCAGTGAAGTCTAATTAGCATCACACATTTCAGGATGGCCTCTCCAGAATGCATTAGTTGTCATTAATTGAATTCAGATAGCAGGTGTAAAGTGCAGAGCAGACACCACATTGACAAACCACTCAATACAGATTAATGGAATAACCTTTGCTGGGTGGTCACTGAGCATTCATTTAATTTTGCAGGGTGACTTAGCATACAGATATAACAGAGACGGTAAATTAAAAAATATATATGAACAAATTTCCAGCTTGCTCTTTTATGACTAACCCTCACTGCTCATTTGTTCTGCAAATTTTATCTTGATGGAAAACTACTCTGACTAAAGCTAAATCTGTCTTCTCCTTCATTTTTGTAGTGTCGTTCTATGGTGATGGCTACATTCACCTGCGGACAGTGGAGACATCCATTCAGACCTTACTCCATGTACGATTTAGAACCTCCAGTCAGGCGGGGATGCTGTTTTTGGCAGCTGGACCCAGAGACTACTTGCTGCTGGAGCTGGTCTCTGGGCGCCTGCAGGTAGGCTAAAGCACATGTTAGGATAGTAGCACTCTGGTCTAAATCAACTGACAGGACGTGTTTATTGTTCATTTAAAACTACACAAATGTTATAACAGTTTTCTTTTGACCATTTGAACTTTAGTAATATGAATAAAATGTGTCAAAGTAAAAGCTGTCCAGAGGGTTTCACTCAAAGATACCTCACACCTCTAAATCAAGAGAAAATATTCGTCCCTTGGGCCATTTTAGCTCATGCGTATTGCCATTTACTATCCTGAGGAAAGACAGAGAGAAGCCTGAACACACACAGCTCGGTGTCGGATTGCTCACAGAGAGAAAAAAAAATAACCCCCCCCGGCCCTTTCAGAACAAGTTCGTTCATGACCAAGGCTAAGAGAGAAGACCACAATAGTTTAATGAGAACTCCATTGCAAAGGGAGCTGCTCATGAAATAGTCTGGTTGCATTTGTGTGGAATAGCCCAATGCTTTGAACTGCAGTTAACAACGCCCTTGATTCTGTTCTCAATTGCACACATTCAAGATCTCATCACCATGCTATGCCTGCTTTTATGTGTTTGGCTTTCCTCAGCTCTTTGTCTTACTTTATTAAAGTTTTGGCTCGGGAAAAAAAATGGAAAGACACTTGTTTATCACCTTTTATTCCTCATTTCCTCTTTCTCTCCTCACCTCCCCCTTCACCCCATTAAGGTACGTCTGGACCTGGGCTCAGGTGAGCGTTCACTACGCTCAGAAAAGGGCATCCATCTTAGTGACCTGGCGTGGCACTCCATGGAGCTGACCCACAACCACCATACTGTCAACATGACCGTGGACCGGAACTCTCATACCAGCCTCCATATGCCAGGACCGGATCTGGAGCTCAGTGTCGAGGACGGGCTTTTTGTCGGCGGGACAGCCGGACTGAACCATCCATACCTTCTCAACATCTCTACTGGATTTAGAGGTTGCGTAGATGAAGTTGTGTTCAATGAACATAACCTGTTGTCCAGCCTGAGGCCTTATTCTGGGTACAAGAGCATCCACGAGGTATCTCTGGGCTGCAATCCTCAGTTTTCTGCAACAGAAGAAGATCCTGTCAGTTTTTTCAGCTCTAAAGCCTTTATCGCTCTCCCGCCATGGGAAGGGCCACAGGAGGGGGTGTTTGAATGTGAACTGTACCCCTCTGCAAGAGAAGAAGATGGCATGGTCCTGTATAGCTCTGGCAACGACGGAGGGTTTGTTGCTGTAGAGATAAGAGAGGGTAACATTTTGGCAACGATAGGAAATGGAGAAGGTACTAAGACTGAGCTGCGTTCTCTAACACATGTTCACAGCAACCACACGTGGTACCCCATCCAGCTGCACCTGCTGCCCAACAGCGTCCAGCTGAAGGTGGGGGAGGAGTTGATCAAGGCCATGCTGAGTCTGGAGCTCCAGGTCATCCAGCTCACAGGGCCTCTCTTCCTGGGAGGGCTGGACGAGGAAGCCCGGGGCGAGGCAAGGCGAGCTGGGCTGATATCGTCTGTGCCAGGGGGGCAGCCGGCTGGGCGAGGAGGCTCCTTTAAAGGTTGCCTCCGGGAAATTAAAGTGAACACTCAAAGAACAGGACTACCTCATGCTGCCGTCACCAAGGACATCACTGTGGGCTGTAGGACAGGGCAAGATCCAGATGAAATCACCACCACCAACCCAACAGAACGTCCTGAGTCAGATGTTACGACCACACGACCATTTACCAACAATAAGAAGTACCCTAACTTTCTGTTGCTGAGAAAGCTAGACGTTGTGGAGGGAGGTCGGGCACCACTGGAGCCTAAACACTTGAGGGTAGGACTGATTGTCTCCTGCTGATACATAAATGTCAGTAAAAATAACATGGGAGTTGTGTAGTTTTCACATAATAACATAAATATATATGTCAGTTAATCTTTGCACTCCCCTTTAGGTGAATCTGGATTTTCGGAAATTGGGCATTCGTCCGTCCCAGATGATGTTTCGCATTGAGGGGCAGCCTGTCCACGGCCAGCTTCGGCTAGACCTCAGTCCTGACACTACTGGGATGCTGGGCAAAGGCAAGGAGAGGAATATCACAATACGAGCAGAGGACGTCGACCGAACTTTTAGTATGCTGGACCTGTGGCTGGGCCGGGTGATATACGTTCATAGTGGGTCAGAAGACGAGCATGACTTCTTCATGTTTTCAGTCTTCTGCAGCAGCAAAAAGGAGCTTCCTGCATTTCTTAGGGGCAACCGCCTGCACCGATTTGATATCAGCATCAGTCCTGTTAATGATGCGCCTGTGCTCAGCCTGCCGGAGGGAAACCTTTTCACCATGCTGGAGAATTCAAAACGACAGGTAGGTATAGCTGAACTCTTGGATGCTACATGTAAGTGATTTAAATATAAAATAAAATATTAACACAACCACAATGTCCCCAGCTGACAACAGATGTGCTGAGGGTGTCGGACCCTGACAGCAGTCCTGCAGAGCTGGTGTTCAGCTCCTTGGGAAACCTCAACACTGAGGCTGGATACCTTGAGCACCAGGATTACCCTGGCAGGTTTGTGCTATGGCATGTGAGGACTTACAGTACCTTGCAAATCTTCTTACAACTAGTCATAGATGTCTGTTGAAGCAGTGGCTGAGGTTGTGAAGTTGTTATGTGCTATGCAGAAATGGTTAGCCCTTAGCCTAACAAGCAGAGGTAGGATCAGAACATGGAAGTTAACAGGATTGCATTTATCTTCCAGGGCCATTAACTTGTTCTCCCTGAATGATCTGGAGGAGGGTAAGATCAGCTTTGTCCACTCTGGGGTCTCCACCTCCCGGCTTGCACTCAGGGTCAGCGATGGGCTGAAGGTAAGTGATTTACTCCTTTTCATCTAATCTCTTCATTCTCCTCTCATCTCCTCCCTTGTTTCCTCTCCCTTTATCTCATCTTATCTTTTCTTCCCTCTCCTCTCCCAGTTGAGCAACACTGTAGTTTTGAGGATTATGGCAGTGCCACTCGAGCACAAACTGGTGAATAACACTGGACTGGAGGTGAACCAAGGCGGGGCTTCCATCATCACAAACGTTCACCTTGCAGTACAAGTTAATGTGGATGATCAGGCGGTGGAAATCCACTATGATGTTACAGAGTTGCCACGATATGGTGAGCTCCAGCGGTTGCACTCCAGTGGCGACTGGAAACCGACAACTTCCTTCTCACAGAAGCTTCTAGAAAAAGAACGGATCCGATACCTCAGCACTTACCATGGCCTTCAAACTCAGAACAACGTCACTGATAACTTCAAATGTAAAATCAGCATCAGTTCACAGGCTACTGAGGAGGTTGATTTCCACATTGCGGTACGCTGGATCCACTTCAAGGTCACACGCAGCAAGATGGAGGTTAATGGTGTTCAGACTGCTGCTATCACTCCAGAGGAACTCCATGTAATTTCAAAAGGTATTAAAGTCAACGAGAGCGACCTCTTCTTCAGGCTCCTGACAGTACCAAAGAAAGGGCAGCTGTTCCTCAATAACAAAGTTCTACAAAAAAACTCAACCTTCAGCCAAAAGAATATCACAGGTGGCTTGATGAAGTACGAGCTTCTCAACAAGCTGAACGACGACACAAAAGACACGTTCAGCTTTCAGGTGTTTTCAGCACATGCCAGCTCAACAGCTTACGACTTCAGAGTCAACATCAAAGCTGAGTCGACTGCAATCAATGTCGTAAACAAAGGCCTTTCAACGCTGGAAGGAGGAAGTAAAGTCATAAGCAAAGATGTTCTGTTCACTCACACAGCAAGTAATCGGGAGGTCCACTACAGTATTACAGTGAGCCCCAGGCACGGGCACATAAGGAGGATCAACCTCTCCAACTCAACTTCCATTAACGACAACATTGTGGCGTTCACAAATCAGGATATCATTGAGGAGAGGATCATGTACGTTCATGATGACAGCGAGACCAAACAGGATTCCTTCACGTTTCAAATTATGGTTTACAAACCGCACAAACGCAGTGGCAAGAAGGAGGATAAAATCACAGCCGAACACACCTTCAATATCTCTGTGCAGCTCGTCAACGATCAGAGACCTGTCAGGGTTGTCGATAAAGTTTTCCACGTGGCCCGTGATGGGCAGAGGTTGGTGACGCTGAATGACTTGCGTTACCGGGACGATGACTCAGACTTTGAGGACAGCTGGTTGGTGTACACGCGGAGGGGGATACCCATGGGAGAGCTGGTGCTGGCCAGCGATACCAGTCACAAGCTTTACGAGTTCACACAACGGGACCTCGAGCAGGTTGGCACAATTTATTTGTGAAAATTTTTGGTAATCCAGATGGTAGAATATTTAGAATCACAAAGTCAAAGGTTGGCCTTCACATGTCACACGACCCTCATGTGATCTTTAGTGTCTGACTGATCACAAAATAGGTTAAACCTCGTACACTCCCTTTCCACCAACATGAAACAGGTTCATCCAGTTCCTGCACCTGATTTTGAACTCTTCAGAGTGGGGATGCTGATCCTGATCACGTTTTTTTCCCTGTGATCCCGATCCAAGTCATTTAATATTGAGTATCTGCCAAAACCAAGTCCCGATCTGATATTTCTGCTTTCTTAGATAATACAGCTGCACAGTACATTAAACTTATTAAAACCAGTCCAATGTGTATGCTGACAACTGAAAAGCTCTGCAATGCGTTAAGAAAAAAACACTGAATCCAGACTGTACCTTAATGTTTATCTCTTTGTTTATTTTTACAAAATAAGTAAATAGGTCTAAAATAACAAACCCACCCTTCAACCTTTTTGGCCTCGGACATTGTCTCAAGGAATGTCCTTTTTCCTTTAAGAGAGTGGCCCCATGGTGCTGCAGTGGTTAGCATTGTTGCCTCACAGCAAGAGGGTTCCTGGTTCAAACCTGAGGTGGGGGGCAGGAACCCCGGGGTGGGGGAGCCCCTCAGCGAGCCTGCATGTCATCGCGGGTCTTTTCCTGGTTCTCCGGCTTCCTTCCACAGTCCAAAGACATGCAGGTTCATTGGTGACTCTAAATTGGCCGTAGGTGAGAGCTTTAGAGACAAGGTCAAATCCTTCATAGTTCCTCGCCTTGTGCACACCTGGCCAATTGCTGCATAAAGTGGATGTGCATGTCAAATTATCGGTTTGTAAAGTTGCATTCCCCCAGTTTCAATGTTACAAAGGTGTGAAGAGACGCTGTTTCAGGTGCACTTTAAAATAACACATCCAGCTGCCTTTGACCACTTGATCCTCTGTTGCTTTGACGGAATAATACTGGTGGTGCATGCTGATGTTTTTACTTCTTCTGTCTTCATCTCCTTTTCTTTTCTCTCAGAAAAAAGTGTTGTTTGTCCACAGAGGAGTGAGTTATGGGCGTTTTGTGCTTTTCGTATCAGATGGGAAACATTATGTTTCGACCCTGCTGGAGGTGAGTATATTGTCTTTTATTTATTTATTCATGTTTCAATTGTGTGTGACCGTTTCTTTTAAGTGGTAAATTACAGCTTCTTCTACAAATGACTTGCTGGTAATTAAACATCATGAGGTATAACTGGCTGATGCAGGTGATGGCCCAGGATCCTTACCTTCGAGTCGAGAATAACACCGGCCTCATGGCCCAGCGAGGAGGGGTCACAACCTTGACCTCGGCTAACCTCAGCATCTTCAGCAACCTCGACATCCGAGACCCACAGGAAGTGATATTCGAGGTCTTCCTTCCACCCAAACACGGTGTGCTCTGCTTTAATGATGGAGATCGCGAGACTGTAACAGAAGCAGATGCGATTACAATATTCACCCAGCAAGATTTGTTGGCGGGGCGCCTGGTGTATCACCACGACGGCAGCAACGAGTTGTCAGATGGGTTCAATGTGACTGCAAGAGCGAGGGAGAAGACAACAGAGAGGCGCCTGGACAGAGGGAGGAGGGAGGTACATCTGGACATCGGAGTGGCGGTAAAAATCTACCTGGAGAGTCACCAGAGGCCACCAACGGTCATAAGTAACCGTCCGGTGGTGGTAGAGGAGGGACAGAGTGTCTCCATAACCAAGGAGCACTTAGAGGTAAGCCAATAACCACAAATTGCTTGCTCACTTTCAGCCTGTTTGTGTCTGATATTGCAAGATAAGTTTCTTGCATCTAGGCTTTTGCAAGATTTATTGTTTATTGTCTGTAACTGTGATCATATTTTGGGGATTTTATGCAGACTGGTTTCTAAGTCATATATTTTCCAAGTTCCAAGAGTCAGACTTCTCAATAATGATGAAATGAAAGTGACAGTTTCACTGTGTCTTTAAATGCAGTCCAGTGATGTCATCTATACAAAATGTCATGGGATTTTACAGATCTAAACAGACAAAATAATCTGTTAATATAATAAAGTCTTGTAATGCTCATAATTATGTCCTGTTTTGTTTGAACAGGTGGTTCATGAGGACAGCCAGCCCTCAGAGATAGTTTTTACTGTCCAAAGTCCTCCTGCCCTGGGCGTCCTTCAGCTGCTTCCCCCAGACGACAAGCACCAGGACAAAAATGGAGAACAGCAGCACGTCTATCAAGTACAGCCAGCTGTAGGTTTAAAGCTGACTAGAACAGAAAGTTGGTGCATTTTTGTCACCAGCTACCTGCAAAGTAGTTTTTTGACTTAGAGATTTCTGCATTTCCGTTTTAGTCCTCGCTTGTCCCTCTTCTTTAAAGTAGGTAGGGCTCAGCTGGAAAATAAATAGTAACTCAGGAGGTTTGCTTTCCAAACTTTGAAGGGATACTTAGGATCTTTTGAAGTGGGGTTGTATGAGGAACTTATCTATATTACCGATAGTAGATGTCAGTCAGCACACCCCCAGTTTGGAGAAGCAGATGGAAGTACCGACAGGGAAGCTAAGTAATGTACTGCAGCAACAAAACATATTTTAGCCACTTAAAAAGAATCTATAAAAGCTTAAGTGTACGCCATATTGAGAAGATTTTCACTGCTTTACCTTGCCACAGAAAGCCCTTTCCTATGGTGAAGCCATTAATGGCTTCAGCTCCCCATCCATGCTCTCACTGCCAGACTCCATTGAGAAAAACAGTAATTTAAGCTCACTGAAAGACAGGAGCTGCCTGTCTACCACTGCTTTGATTGTTAGTTAGTTTGTGTTATTGTGTGACTTTGCTGAATCTAAACTAATCCTTTAGAACACCAAAGTCACACAATAACACAAACAAACTAACTGATCAAGGCAGCAGTAGACCAGCAGCTCCTGTTTTCAGGTATGTTAAATTACTGTTTTTCTCAATGGAGTCTGGCTTTGAAGAAAGCAATATTATGGCTCCAGTTTGCTGTTGAAAACAGCTGTCTGATGGCAAAGTAAAACAGTGAAAATATTCTAAATAGATGGGACTTAAGGTGGGACTTTTTTTAGGAGGCTAAACTATGTTTTGTTGCTGAGCCCTCCTCAGCAGTGCATTGCTTAGCTTCTGTGGTTGTACTCCTGCCTGCCTACTGTATGTAATACATTGACTATGGGTAAGTACCTTGTACAAACCCACTTTAAAAGATTAAAACTGTCCCTGTTGCTTATTTAGTCATTCATATTCAATGGTAAAAAGACATACAAAAGATTTACAGCCCAATTTTCAATGGCCTTAATGATAGCTGGCCACAAACCCACCCACAAAGCCCTGTAGTGTGAAAGGGAATGCACTGTTGGGTGATAATTTTGGTTTTAGCACTTTAAGTTACCCCTAATCACATTCAGTCATTTTGCCACAACTTTAGAACCAAGAAAAAACGAGACTCATTTCATATATTTCTTTCTAATTCATATTTCCTGTCACTCTTCCCTCTGATCAATCAAAACAGAAGCAAAACTGGCCCCCAAAAGTTGCACACTGATGAGATGCTCTGCTCTATTCCTCCACACAGAGCACCAGAGAGCAGCCAACAATTTCCTTCACCCAGGAGGACCTCAACCAGGGACTGATCATCTACCATCAGCAGGCTGCAGGACTCACCAACGACTCTGTTCTGTTGGAGGCAACCAACGGGGTCACAAAGGTCGGACCAATCAGGCTGGAGTTTGACATCATCCCTATCCTGCTCCCTTTACAGGTACAGAATGTCTAGAAGCTGGATGACCTGGAAAAGAAAAGAATTGCATGAAAATGGAGATAAATTATTTTCTTCTCGACCAAAGGATTATACAGGAATCAGCTGATCAGGTAGCCAGTCAGTACTATCATCTGTTCTGTAGGTGTCTGACTTGACCCTTGATGAGGGGTCGTCCCTGCCGTTGACCTCTGACATCATCAAGGTGGCCAATCATCACTTCTCAGGGATGAACTTCCTGTACCAGGTCATCGTTCCACCGCGATACGGACACTTGGAGCACAGCCGGATCCCAGGGATGCCCATCACTGCTTTCACTCACACTGAGGTTTGACTGAGCTCACACACATGCACACACACACACACACACACAAACAGAGGACATTTTTTATTTTTTGTTTGGACTCTTGTTCTTTTGAAAGGGGTAATTAGGAAGATTTATATTCTAAAGAGTATTTAGATAAGTAGTAATTTTAGTGTGTATAAAGCCAGCGTATATTTACATCTAATTGGGTGAGTTAAGAATTTATTTTAACCAAACCAGAGTTAGTGATTGTTGGAACAGTGGAAAGACAACAATCTTTGTAGGTTTTTTTTTTTTGCTTCTGTTGACTTTTAATAAAAGTGTGTTTCATGATACTAAAATTACTGTTTATTTAAATGGAATCTGGTTGAAATGGCACTGGCATTTTCAGGGCTTTTTCTGGTTGAACAAAAAGGATCTTACCCAGGTAGCCAAAATGACCTGTCCCAGAATCGGCCTGAACTGGGCATGCTGGATGAAATTAGCTAGGTCGCATCCGGTTGCCCAAATCAGCTGAGGCTCGGCATCAATGACGCCCCAGAATCAGGCCAAATCAGCCGGCCTGTCTCTGGCTGTGGACACTGCCATCACTGGCCTGTTATCAAATATGACCTGGCCCAGCACTGACCCAAACTCAGCATGTGGGATGAAATTGGCTGGGCCGCATCTGGTCACCTGTCTCAGCTGAAACTTGGCATGAATGATGCCCCAGAATCTGGCCAAATCAACTGGCCTGACTGCGGACCCTGCCATCACTGGCCTGTTATCAAATATGACCTGGCCCAGCATTGGTCCAAACTCAGCATGCTGGATGAAACTAGCCGAGCCCCGTCCAGTTGCTCGACTCGGCTGAGACTCGGCATGAATGACACCCAAGAATCGAACCAAATGAGCTGGCCCAACTTCAGATGCCGTCACAGCCATCACTGGGGACTCTTTAACAAAAAGTTCTATCTCTGAAGGGTTCCTTTCTATAAGCTGTCAGACATGTACAACAATAATCTGAATGTGTCAGTGGCAAAAACAGCAACTTTTAGTGGACTTATGTTGACAGAGCGAACGTGCCCCGAATGGTTACATTGCAGACTGTTTTGCTGCTGCCATCTGCAGCGTTCTCACTCAATACTGGACCAATTTCAAAAAATGTTGGTTCCAGGTTGAAAAATACAGAACATACCTTTAATTTTAGTGTTTGTATGCTTTCAGGAAACGATATTCAGCTCTGTCAAAACACACAATTTTCCTGTTTTGTTTCTTCATTTTCAGCATTAGACTTCTAGGTCACAGGGAGTTACGACAATGACTGCTTCATGATTTGGAAATCACAAACTCTGACAGATTTTTACCATTAAATTTAATGGACAACACTCTGTGTGGTTACATGTTTACAGTTGATTTTCTTGCTGTTGTGTGATCAGGGTCATGCTACAATAAATCTTAACAAGAATCTTCTTCATCCCGCTTCTTTGTCCAGGTGGAACGCGAGTACATCTCCTATATCCATGACGGCAGCGACACACTGAGAGACAACTTTACCATTGTGGCCAATCAGACAGAGATCAGGAAGCACAGTCTGCCCTGCACGGCTCACATCAACGTCACACCTGTGGATGATGAGACTCCTGTTGTTACAACCAACAAGGGTCTGAAGGTGGGGAGTGATGACATACAAACATAGGACACGTTCATAAGAAGCAGACACTGTGATTGTTTTGCTAAATGAAGCTTCTTCTGGCTCCAGCTTCATTAGTGCACAGACATTAACAGTAGTATTGATCTTGGAGTCTCTCAGTACCAAAGTGAATGAGTTTAAATCCCAAACTAAAGTTAATAGCCCTCCTGTCCTCTTGTTTCCTCAGGTTTGGGTGGGTTCAGTGACAGAAATCACCACAGATGATCTCAGTGCAGAGGACCCGGACACTCCTGATCCTGAGGAGCTGGAGTTCATCGTCACACCGCCCAGCAACGGCCACCTCGCCCTGAAGAGCGCCCCCTCCAGGCACATCCTGAACTTCACCCAGAATCACATACAAACAGGACAACTGATGTTTGTGCACAGTGGTGAGTACATTTTGCTTTTAGACCCACTGATGACTCTGGAATAAATGAAGAAATAACCCCTCCTCTGTCTTGATGTTTGACCTTGTTGTCTTGCAGGTGCTTTATCGGGTGGCTTTCACTTCCAGGTGAACGATGGCGTGAACTTCGCCCCTCGTCAGATCTTTAGCACAACTGCCCACTCTCTGGTCCTCACCCTGCAGAGAAATCATCCCCTGGAGGTCTACCCAGGTAGAGTCTTACAATGAAAAGCCTGGTTTGACACTCTGTGTTTGTAAGTTAGCTAACTAAAGTATAGTGATTGGTGATAGGAGAGGTTCTCAGACCGGCTTTTCCCTGCTCAAGTACAGTACGTACAGGTGAAACCAGCCTGTAGATGCATCACTTCTCAACCTGGGAATTCAGACCACTCTTCAGGGTCGTGACAAGATTTATTAGATGAAGTTCATTACCATCAATGTGTCCACTTTCTTGCCCATTTTTTAATGAAAGTGTTTAATAGTTTGTAGCCTCATTCCTCTTGCAATTGTTGATGAGATGAAACCTGAGATGGAAAGCTAAATGTAGTGCAGTTATATAACAATGGCACTGGGTGGCCTCGCTAGTCCGAGCATTATGTTGCTGCATTATGTTCCTGCCTACACAAACAGATTACAATACCTCTGTGCCCAGTCAGTGCCAGGCTGATAGTGCCACTTTCCACTCACATACTCACTTATCAGTCATTTCTCTGGTCAAGGTTACATAAGCGAACCTGTTTATGAAACACTTAATGCTGTAGTTGTTGATTTCTTTTTTATATATCTCTAACAATATATGTTCTTTGTCTGTTTTTAAAGGAATAATTTGTATATCAGTCACTCGTCCTGTGTTATGTTGAATTTGAGAGGAAAATTTTGTTACCTCACATGCCTCCCGTGGACAAAAATGAAAAAGCGGAGAATATTCTTGATAAATTGAAGTCATAGTTGACCTAGTTTAGCAAAACTATATCAAAACTCTTTATAAAAAAAAAAATGTCCATGTCTGTAGATGATATTTTGGTATGATAGACATTCCTGAGTGGCAGCTGTGTCACAGTATCCAGCTCATGAATTGAACCACCCCCCTGAATTATCCTGCTGGTGCATATCCTGCTTTAGGCTCATGTACGGGACTTTCTTTTAATGTTTTATAATATTGTGTTTGGTGTCATTTTAAAGATGACCTTCTTGGTTTTCATTCAAGCCCAATTGTGAATCTCTGTGACAAATATTGTGGTAACTGTAGCCCTTCAAACAGTCAGTGACTCACATTTTTCCACAATTTTCGCCTAATTTTTTCTTTTCTTTTCGCCCTATTGGCAAAGTTCTAAGCATATGAATGGATAAATGAGACTTGGATTATACTGCACAAGTTGTGTGAATTTGTAAATAGATGTTTTGATATCGTTTTGCCATTGTTTAACACTGGCCACTACCAATTGATAAAGATTTTTTCCTGTTTTTGGATTCTTCGCTCATTCTTCACTTCCTCTAGTTCTGAGCCTGCCTGTCTTTTGTGGCTGTTTAAACTGAAGGCATGGTGATGTCTCCTGATAATACATTTAACCAAGATCATTCACTGCTTCCTCTCTGTTGTTGTGAGCTTTTCCTTTTTCTAACTGTCTCTTTGTCCCCTTTAAAGGCTCTGTGACACCCATCTCTGAACTGGAGCTTCAGGCTGTAACCAACGATGTCAGTGACATCAGGAGAAACCACTCTGTGGTGTTTGCAGTGACTGCTCTTCCTAAACTTGGTAGCCTGGTCCAACGTATGCCCGACAACTCCACACGAAACATTTCCACGTTCACACAGAGCATGGTAGGGACGTGTGTGTCTTCGCAACAAAGGAAAGCTTTTGTTTACTTCTCATATAAAACGATACCCCTTTCTCCTTCGTCATGTCTTCGTCTCTGTCTCTCAGGTAAACGATGGAGTGATCTTCTACAGTCAGAACAAGCCACAGTCAGTGGGATGGTCGGCTGCAGACTCTTTCTCTTTCACCGTGTCCTCTCCTCCCGCTTTCCTTCCTCCACACACTTTCAGCATCTTAATCTCCCACCAGGCCAACGAACACCACGACAGCCCTCAACACAGGACCAGACTTCTGAACAACGCAGGTATCGTGTGACTGCGTGTTCTCTCTTTTTTATTTGATATTTATTGTACCAGGAAGAGTAGAAGTTCAGGAGGATCTATTGAGGTGTTTGTGTTCAGGTGCCGTGGTGGCCGAGGGAGGCAGGGTGACAATCGACAGGTCGAAACTCGACGCCTCCAATCTCCTCGGGAAGGTTCCAGAGCCCCAACGAAAAGACCACCACATCCTGTACCGCGTGATTTCCCTGCCGCGCCATGGGACTCTGTCTATACAAGGACATAACCTCACCAGGTGCTGAGCTCCTTTCTCAGTGTCTCAATTACTGATTACTTACTAATCTGCATCTATTACACTTGCTAATCATGACTGTCAATTTGTCTTTTCTCAGGAACCAACCTGACTTCTCCCAGGCCACCCTAAACAAGTTCGGCATCACATACATCCACGATGACTCTGAGACTACGAGCGACAGCTTCACTTTCCGGGCCTGGGTGGCACCTTTGGAACTCTCAGCCTCAAAATCCTCCCTGCCGTCACTAGATGCGGTTTCTCATCGCCATGCCAAGGACAGGCTGGAAGTGACGGAGACGTTCAACATCACAATCACGCCGGTCAACGACCAGCCGCCGCTCCTCAGGAGCAGAGCCCCGAGTATGAAGGTCGTAATCGGAGAGAGAGTCATACTTGGACCAGACAGTCTGCAGGTGGGCCGGTGTTAAGAGAGCAGGTGGAGCTGTGGTTAGAGCTCCACAGTTATGGTTTAAAATGTTTTATTTTACTAGTACTGATCTTCCTATTTTCACAATTATTTACCGATTTCTGGAAATAAAATTTAACATTTTAATCTACACAACAAGCCGATACCACACCTGATTAAATGTATCCTAATAACAGAAGGGTGTTATGTTAATGGCAGTGTAAGGGGATTGTAATATTAAAGTGTATTTCTTCCACAAGCAGAGATCTAAATAGACCGGCAGCAGGACTACTTGAATTTGAATGTTCACTTGGGATGAGCATTCCTTTTAGAGTCTTATAAAAACAATCCTATCAATCAATATGTCCAGGTTGAGGATCACGACACCCCTCCAGAGGAGCTGCACTACCTTGTGATCAGCAAGCCCAACAACGGCTACCTGACACTGGGGGAAAGACCAGAGCCGGTGACCTCCTTCACCCAGTACGACATCAACCACGGGCGGCTGCACTTTACACAGCAGGTGAAGAGTCAGTCCGCCAAAGGAGACTTTAATTCTTTCTTTGCAAATGTGTGTGTTAGTGAGGTTTATTCAAAGCTCCAATTTGTGTAATTGGTTGTGGTTATAGAACTGTATAACATCATCTGATTGCAGAAGTAGAAAAATGTGCACACATCACTGTCCAGCAGTGCGTTTGGATTCTGCCAGTAGGGGTCGCCAAAATCAAATCCAACAAGAAAGGAGTTTAAATTTAGTTGTATGTTCTCTCTGTTTTTGTCCAAAAAGTTTAAGGCACAAAAATGGAAATCAGAGTATTTTAAAGTCATCAAAGGTTTAATGTTTTTAACTACATGTTTTAATGTCTTTATTTTTCTTTTATCCTTCCCTCCTGTGTTCCCTCTGTCAGGGAGAGTCCTCAACAGGTGTTTTCTACTTCAACGTAACCGACGGTCATCATCGTCCACTCTACAAACTGTTTAGTGTCGAGGTTATAAAGCCCTCAGTCACCATGGTGAACAACACCGGCCTATCGTTGGTTCAAGGCCGGACCGCTGTGATCCTGACAACCAACCATTTTGCAGCTCAAACCAACAGCCGCACGCCGGCCAATATCACCTACACTGTCGTCACTCACCCTCACCACGGACGCATTGCTATTAACGACCAGGAAGTCTCAACCTTCCGCCACGAGGACCTGCAGTTTGGCCGTGTTGTCTATCACATGACTGACCTCAGTGAATCCGAGGACAGCTTCCAAGTGTCAGTGTCAGCCTCTTCACCCAGTGTTGACTATGGGAGTGTAACAGCACAGACGGTGAGGGTGACTGTGCGGCCTCTGCTCTCTTTGAGGGAGCCGGTGAGAGTGCCCAGTGGTATTGCTGTGAAACTGGGGAAGTCCATGATCGATGCCTCTGAGCTGGCGAGAATCAGCCGAGCCGACCCAGTTTTTCATGTTCTGTCGCCACCAAAACATGGAAAACTAGTCAAGGTAAGGCTGTTAGTCATAAGCTTTTGATTAAGTTTAAAGATGTTAAGGTTTAAAGGTGACCTTTTATGCTTATTTTCAGGTTCATACTTGTATTTAAGGTTTCCATTAGAACATGTTTACATGCTTTAATGGTCAAAAAACCCACTTTATTTACCTCATACCATCTGTTCTGGAACACCTGTATTCACCTCCTGTCCGAGACGGTTCATTTTAGCGCCTGTCTCTTTAAGCCCCACTCCCAAAAAAAGCCCAGTCTGCTCTGAAGTGTGGTGTACTGTCACAATTTGATGTCATCTTGAAGCAAAAGTAGAAAAAGTGTTGGAAACAAGAGCATTAACAACGGCCTGATGCCTGAAGTTTCTGCTAACAAGGATTGCTATTTCGTACATTTACATTGAAATATTAAATATATGAAAGGAAAAGCATAATAGGTCTCTTTTAAAGGAACATGCCATGCTGAATGTGGATGCAATCGATAATAGAAATTGCAGAAACCTCAATGATTCATGTCACTGTGAGCTTAATCATACAATTTCAGTTCACCATCTCTCTGTCTCTGTGTGCATGTGTGCAGATGACGTACGACCCTAACCGAGCATCAGAGGTGCTGAAGTCATTCACGTTCAGAGATGTGGTGCAAGGCCGGGTCGCCATCGAGGAGACTCTCAGCGACGATGACAACCAGCTGCTTAAAAACAAATCAGCACTCACAACAGCTCGAGGCCACGCCCCCGCCAGGCCTCTAAATGATTCTTTCATCTTCCTGCTGAAAGCTGGAAACGTGCAACCGGCGAAGGGCGAGCTTCACTTCACCATCTTTCCTCACCACCAGATGCGTCATGGTCCGAGCGGTTCAAATCCAGACGGTGCAGGTCGTGAACACACGACAGCCCGTCTTCCCACACATAATAAGACCACCACTGGAAGAGGCGGTGGGCGAGGGGGTTCCACAACGCTCAGCGGGGTCGGGGAGGGTTTGCCCCCCCACATTTTGTTACATAAGACCCACAACAGGACACAGCACAGGCAGAGGCCTCACAGCCGCTGGGGGAACCACACTCGCGGTCATGGAGGAAGATCAGGGAGTGGTGCAGATGGAGCAGGTGGGGGTCACAGTCATGCCCCAAAACCCCACACTCCTGTGTCAGACAAACACGGTCCAGTGCTCCCTCCTGAAACCCACCCAGTCCACGTTGAGGTCCTCCCTCGCCCCGCCTCTGACCCTCTCCTCATTATCCTGCCACTGCTGGCCTGTTTGCTCCTCATCATAATCCTCGTAGTTTTGATTCTGGTGTTCCGCCGCCGCAAGGAGAAACAGGCCCGGCTGCGACTCCTCCAGCAGCTCGCTGCGGTGGCGTTACCCACTGAGGGCAGCCCGTACATGGGCCGGGCGGAGCGGAGTGTGGCTATGCCCTCTGTGGTGGTCACACCACTGGGCCATGCGAGCTGCCCTACCTCACCCAGGGTACCCATAAGTCCCAGAAGACGGAGTCTGGCCCCTGGGATGACCTTCTGGGGACCAGTTGAAGCTGATGGAGCACGTGGTGTTGGGAATAGAAGAGGCAGTAACAGTAATGAAAGAGATAATGTGACTGCAGAATTCAAGACCCATATTAGATCAAGGTCCTCTACTCCGACTCTGAAAGACAACCAGTACTGGGTCTGATGGAAGTAATCTAGAAACCTAGAAAAAAAAAACTGTGCCTTAGAGGTGTATTCGGTGTAAAGTGTATAAATAGCATGTGCTTACTCTCCAGGGGACAGCGGTAGTCATCTAAGGCCCTGTTTACACCTGGTATTAACATGTGACCTGGGTGATTGCATCACAAGTGGACTGCTCTAAGTGCAAGCGTGAATGCATCCAATGCGTTCCCAATGCATCTTGGGATCCGATTGCTCAGACCACTTTCAAAGGTGGTCTAGGTTGCTTGTGGCCACATTCCTTCAGCAATTTGTACACTAATTTGTCCTGAAGGACCACCTACTCAGCTGATGTCCTTGCTCAGCTGACACCTCAACCCATAAGAAATCTTTCTGTTGGTGCAGCTGCACAGACGCTGAGCTGAAAGACCGCCTCTGGAACCACTCTACTCCCAGCGAACGGTCAGTTCAACATCTGCCTGGTAAGCATGAACTAACACAGCACCAACAGCTGTCAAACATACAGACACCGAAATGGCTTGAGTCTGTTGTCTATCCATCCATTTTCAACCACTTATCCAAAGTCAGGTCGCGGGGGCAGCAGGATGAGCAAAGTATTCCAGACGTTCCTCTCCCCAGCAACACTTTCCAGCTCCTACTGAGGGATGCCAAACCGTTCCCTGGCCCCAGGGCCTCCTACCAGTGGGACATGCCCGGAACATCTCTAATGGGAGGCGACTCTGTTGTTAAACCCGTTAATGTCTGTTAGCCGATGCTAACAGTTAGCCCTGTCACTGTGTGTGTGGCCAGGTGGACTTTCACCAACTGTCCCCAACACGAAGCTCACACTCCTGCGGCAGTAGTCTCCTATTGGCACTTGTCTCACGCTAAACAAAGAGAGAGCAGGGCAAGGAGGGGATGCTAATCAGTATCATATGCACAGCAATACAATTAAGATTTTAAAGGCTTTACGTATGCGAATAGAAAGACAAACCTGTCAGCTAAAAACGACAACGGGGAAGTGAGATCCAATCACAAGTGGGCACTTAAGATGCATTCCAGTGCCAGGTGTGAACAGACAGACTTCAAGCTCTCCATGTGTGATCCGATCACCCAAGAAACATGTTACTACTAGGTGTGAACAGGCGCTAAGGCACATCTGACCTGCTATGAACTTTTAAAATATGTGCACACTGGTGGAAGAAATTGTTCCTTTTTTGTAGGAAATGTATAACAGCCATTTTATTTAAGTAATTTCACTGAACCAACTTGAATTGGACGCATCTTTGTTATAGTAACAATGTACTGAAAAACTGTTATTTCACCTGTAAAACGTTACCCAGCTACCTAAAAGG
The DNA here is from genome assembly GCF_006386435.1 of Epinephelus moara. Lineage (NCBI taxonomy): Eukaryota > Metazoa > Chordata > Actinopteri > Perciformes > Serranidae > Epinephelus > Epinephelus moara. Next base: position 14,491,759 of record NC_065514.1, on the reverse strand, counting down.
TGTGAGGTGCTATTCAAAGTAAACAGAATCCATTAGTACTGCTTAAGAGGCTTTACATGAGCACAACCACCATTGGTTGCTTTATGCAAAGACACAATTTTTCTAACACTCTGACTGCTTTAACTTTTATAACTGTGATGAATATAGTAGTATAATTTTGGAACTGAGGCTGAACAAAGGAAGTGAAATACAGACTTAATGTCGCTGAGTTTTAAATAAATTCAGAGGATAAACAAATGTAGCTGAAACCTCTCACTCTCAAGATTGTTATTTCACAGAGTTCAAGTTTCACTTCTTCAAAACCTTGGCTGTCAGTTGGCAGATATACTGCCTGTTTGTACATGTGACTACAGGTGCTGTAAGCGTCCAAGTCTGTGCATGCAAACTATTTTTTTTAAAGCATTCACTCCTCTTTCACTGGTCTGAGCACTTTTCTTTTCACTTCTCCACGCACTGGTAGTTTCCTCTGTTCTCGATTAACCTCAATGTTTTTGTCCTGTTTGCCATGCACTGTGAAAGATTTATTTTTAATAAAAGATATTTCTTAAAGAATTGTGTGTGTTAATCTCAAACACATTATTGCAATCACCTCAGTGAGTGGAGCAAAAACTAAGAGATAAGATGATCAGAATGAATCATCTTTGTCTCTCAATGTACAATATTTTTTCTGCTGCACATTTTTAAATGTTGAGTACTTCACACATTAAAAACTTGAGCAATGTGTGACACTTACACAACCTCCCTTTAGGTTTTATGTAACGTGCAAAAGTAGGCCTCAGCGAGCAGAGCCATTCAGTAATCAAAGAAAAAAGGCTTTCAGGCATGACCTGCAGGTGCTGACACGTGATTTGTTATTTTAAGTCAGTATTGAAACTTGTTTTCAGTATATTGATGCATATATGCACCACAACACAGTATTCATACATTATCCAGAATAAATCATTTTTGGTGTATCATTGAAGTTTCTTAACCTTGTCATGTATATTAAGTCTGATTTTAATCAAATTCATAAATGCAACACTTCTGTTTTTGCTTCATTTTCACAGGTTTAAGTAAAAAAATAATGCTTTTTTATGCACTCAATATTGCTCTTAAATTTTGTCGCAAATTTGTTAAAATCTGTGTTAGTGAGCACGTCTCCTTTTCCCAGAGCAACCTTCTACCTGACAGGTGTGGCACATCAAGCTGCTGATTAACCAGCATGATTACTACACAGGTGTGTCTTGGGATGGTCACAATAAAAAGGCCGCTCTAAAATGAGCAGCTTTAGCTTTACAAACAGGATTTCACATGACTTGCACTACAGAAATGCATTTCTTGGTCACAGATACCCCAAAAAATCAGTCAGTTTCTGGTGTGGCGCCATTTGCCTCATGCAGTGTGACGTGTCTCCTTGTCATTAAGTCGATCAGGTTGACATGCTGGTGACTGTCTGGTGAGGATGCAGACCATGCAAGAACTAGGATGTTTTCAGCTTACAGGAATTGTGCACGGATCCTTGAAACACGTGGCTGTGCGTTATCATGCTGCAACGTGAGGTCATGGTGGCAGGTGAGTGGCATGACAATGGGTCTCAAGCTGTGTGTTCCGACACCCACACTACCATACTATATAGTATGCCAGAAAAAATATTTGGTATGTCCCGATACAATAATGAAGCATGCCAAAAATACCAGGATGTTCTACTACATGCGGTCTGATTTTGCAGTGTGCAAGCCAGCATGCTTTCCTGGCTATTCTGACCAACAATCCTCTGCACAGCGGACGATACATCACATTGACTGTCAGAAGTTGCAATGATGGATGACAGCACATTCAGTTGACTGATGACCAATCAATTAGTAATATTAGGGAATATTAATTGTTTAATTAAATAAAATGATCATAAATATAACCAACAATGAAGGGGCTTAAGTGTCAAATATCAATGACAGAGAAATGTTTATCCTATGTAATTTTCTAGTGTGAATATAACATGATCTGTCCGGGTTGACCTCTGTCTCTAGTGAGCTTGGTGAACAGCATTTTGTTTTATCTCTGTGGTAAAGGATATATGAGTAAGAGGGTCAAAGTTAAGGTCATAACTTTAGAGAAAATAGTTATGTGCATACTGCATGCAAGAATATGTACTTTTTAAAGGCAGCTACAGCCGCTACTAGAAGTAAAAAGAAAAAGTATGTGAACACACCCAGGATCTCATCACGGTACCTCTGCCATCAATAAAACGCACCTATGTTGATTGTTCGTAGTTTAAGTCAGCATATACGATAACTCCAGCATCACCATGGGGCACTCTGTTCACAACGCTAACATTAGCAAACTGCCTACACATGCCCATAAATGCCATCTGCCAGGTTCAGTGGAAGCTGGGATTCATCTGTGAAGAGAAAACTCCATTAACAGTGATCAGTTGCCCAATCAAATCTGTTACGACGACAAATTGCTGTCAGGTTAAAACCCTGGTGAGGACAATAAGCAAGTAGATGAGCCTCTCTCTGAGTTTCTAATGGTTTATGCAGACAGTGCGGGACCTTTCATATTGGATGCTCTGGTGGACATTGCTGTAGTCAGCATGCTGATGGTACACGGCCTTAAAATTTGTGACATCTGTGGCACTGTGTTGTGATAAAACTGCACATTTCAGAGTGGCCACTGCACACCTGTGTAGTAATGATGCTGTTTAATCAGCATCTTGCTATGCTTTTCAGGTGGATGGATTATCTTGGAAAGGAGAACACAGATTTTAACAAATTTGAGGCCAATGTTTAAGAGAAATTATTTTGTGTGCATTAAAAGACCTTTTACTCAAATTTGTGAGAAATAGGAGCCAAAAAAATTCTGTTGTGTCTGCAGGTACAGGTAGCTTCTGCTGTGATACCTAATAAAAGGAACAGCAGGAGAGCTTTTGTTTTTGTAATGAAGTGGAAGAAAATCTCTAATTAAATCTTTAGAATATCTTTATGAATTTGCAGCATTGGCTCAGAAAACAAAAAAAATCATTTGAAATTATCAGGGGGAAAAAAGCAAATTTAAGAATAAAAACAAGGAGGAGGAGAGAAAGAGGCAGATCTAAATAATGAAGAGCCTGCGGCTGCAGTAATCTGACCTGCAGTCTGTGAGCTCTGGTGTCAGATATCAGTGACTGGACTGCTGCAGCGTCCAAAGGAAACACTAATGATAACAAGCCTCGCTTCAGGAAAACTCTGCACTGACAAAACACACAGAATACAGATTTGTGAGTATACTAGATTGACTTCATCGAGCATGTGTTTTGTTGAAAAAGACAAAAGTGAAAAGACATTTCATAACAAATAAGCGCTTGTAATACTGTTCTCCTGTTCTCTGTAATATCTGATAAAATAAAGCCAGTTGTAAATGTTAGTATAATTCTCTCCTCCAATCACGAGCACGCATTCACCCACTGAAATTTGCATAAGTATATCCAGCCAATTTCAATGTGCCTATACCAAAAATCTGTGAAGCCCATAACGGCAGCTATTCTTCACCCAGGGCCGCATATATAGACAGTGTAGGCAGTGTGGTAACAACTGTGCCTGTGAGGTGGGGGGCCCATAGAGAGAGTGGGCCCTCCAACAAAGTGTTGGGTGGAGAATGGCACACCTTGGAAATATGCCTGCATTCAAAGAACTCTCATTAAATTAAAAAAAAAAAAAAAAAAAAGCCCTTTTGTTGCGAAAATCCCATTTCATAGTTGGGGGGAACAATAAACAGTAAAATTTTAGATAATAATTCCGGGGGGGCAAGGAAAAAAAGTTGTAGCCTGTCTTTTATACAGCATCTTTTACCGCAATTTGACGCTTTAATCTTCTCTCCGTCTCTCCAACAGGCAGGCATAGGACCTTTCTTAGCACTGGCTGAGTCCACCTGCACATGTCCAGATTTAAAACAAAATGATTGAAATCAAATGAACATGTACACATCGACAACAGTCAGGTGTTGAGTGTGTCTGGAGCAGAGCAGGTCTCCGTCTCCCCATGCGCAGTAGTGTGAATATTTATGCCATTAAGTAAACGGAGAAAACATGTCTCTCCTTGTTTAATAGCAGCAAAACAATAAGGCTTCAAACAAACGGAGCAAACCGTTTTTTTTTCTTTTGTTTTTTTACCGGCAGTGAGATCATAACTTTAAAAAATGTTTTTGAAACGTTGAATTTTGAAAGCTGAAAAAGACTTCCTGTTAGGAACCTCTCGTGTTACCTTACTCATCGCACCTAACAGATCCCTCCTAACTCCTAACACTAACTCCTTACGGGCAGGAATAAGAGACATGAGACGGCCTTAAGGATGGCGGACCTTGAACGACTTCCGGTTCAAGTCAGGAGTTAGCAGTATAAAATAAGAGACTTGGGATGCAGTCTGTGTCTGTGTGAGTGTACATCTTACCCCGCGATGCACGATGTAGGCAGCCGGGTCCAGCCTAGCCCCGCCCGTTGGAAAGAGTGTGGGATATACCACTACTAGGAATGGGAGGGGGGGACTAAATCTTTTAAGATTTAAATAGCACATTATTGC
>NC_065514.1:14462165-14487174 GCF_006386435.1 Epinephelus moara | reverse complement strand
CAACTGATCAAACGTTCTGCAGATAAGATTATGTTCGGCGAACTAACTATAGCTGTTAAATGGAGGAAAAATCACAGTATTTGCACATACCTTAAAATACAGTAATTTAAGTACAGTATCATTATCATGAAATGTACTTCAATCAAGAACTCTCGTCATAGATCAAACCATTCACTGCAACGAATGGAAATACAGTTATGTTTGCTGCTGTGGGCTTTGCTCTTGAGGTGATCCCTGGATTAATTCAATTTTTTCAATTTTATTTATAAAGCCCAATATCACAAATCACAATTTGCCTCACAGGGCTTTACAGCATATGACATCCCTTTGTCCTTTGGATCCTCACAGCGGATAAGGAAAAACTCCCCAAAAAAAACCTTTTACCGGGGGGAAAAAAATGGTAGAAACCTCAGGAAGAGCAACTGAGGAGGGATCCCTCTTCCAGGACGGACAGACGTGCAATAGATGTCGTACTTGTACTTTTTTGAGTAATTTTTAAAATCAGTAATTTTACTTTTACTGAAGTACATATTGTTGGAAGTAATTTACTTCACTACATTTTAAATAGCTTCCGTTACAAAGTAAAAAAAAAAGTGCAAAAAGTCTCTTGCAACTCTAGAATTAAGTTAAAAATATTCACAAACGAAAAAACACTTCTGGTTGCTGATAAGTAGTGTTTAACTTTTGATTTAACACTAAAAATTAAAACCCTCGGCGCAGCACAGCGCGACTCAGAGCAGCATGTGTCACTGACACCAGACTCAGAGCGCAGTGGACCAGTGGAAAATGTCACTATCAGCATATTATTTTACATCAAAAAAATCTATTTAATCATTATTTTGAGTCACATTGTTGAAAGAATTGTCGTCTGTGTTCAAGTAGGATAATAGGTCTCCATTCATTGCACGTAGGGCTTTCCATTTCCTTGTCGGAGATGGTGTTGTGCTCAAGGTCCCCCCAAAAATCGGGAGAAAAAAAAGGCAGCATATTCAAAAAAAAAATTTTCACAATCGAATCCCGTGCCATTTAACGAAAATTCGAAGCTTTGAATTGTTTGGGTAAGCCCTATAACGTACACTCTACAGAGCCAGGTGATGATATGATATGACATGATAGCTATTCTCCCTTAACTCACCAGTAAAGAATACCTTTGTCCATTTCAAATAACCCATGACAATAATAATATCCCTGTTTTCTGATTTACTGTGAAACTTTTTTAGGCAATTCATGCAACTATCAGACCAGATGCCTTTATTCATCAATTAAAAACACAAACTGGAACTGGAACATGAAATCTTGTATGTCTAACAGACATTGCTTCTCATTCTTTGAGTTTACATATGGCTAAAAGGGAGAAAACAACCGTAAACGGACGGCATGATTAGTGTTGCATTCAAGGCTTATTCTTTCAAGCTTTATTCCTTCTCATCTTATCTGAGTTCTGTTGTATGTTTGTGCTCCACAGATTTAATTGCAAACTACAACTGTTTGGTAAGTTAAAAATGTGTTGCTGCTAACGACAGCTTGAGGTGGCGATGAGGTCTGAAGGTTTTTTTGGAAGGTCTTAAAGTCCTAAAAAGGTATTGAAATTAACCTCAGGATTCCTGCATATACCCTGAAATAGCAAGTTCATTGAGTAATTAATTAAGGCGGAACTGTAATCTGGATCTATCTGTGATCTATGTGTTTTCTTTAATAAAAAAGTGAGTTTGAGCTTTGTGTATGTTTTTTTTATTGCATGGGGAGAGATTATACATCCCCCTAAGGAGTAACTAAGTAACTTTTACTCTGAGTACATTTTAAATTAGCTACTTTTTACTTTTACTTAAGTAAAATTTCATCAAGGTAACAGTACTTTTACTTGAGTAGATTTTTTTGGTACTCTTTCCACCCCTGCAGTTAGGTGTGGGGTCTCCTGTAGGTTTAATGTTGGGATTGAGGCAAAGATTAGGTTAATAGCATATTTTTAAGGTTGCAGTTTTGCTAGCTTATCCAAAAAGTGACAAGCCGATGAGAAGGTGCATTAGGCACATGAAGCTGCTGCAGGATGGAAGGCACATTGCATGAACATCTCAATACAGTGTCTATTTTTTTTTTAAAACTGGACTGTTAAAGGATGTTAAGTATTTCTTTTTAGTAATTATTGTGCCTTAAGTTTCATTTTGTTTTGTACATGCAAGACCGGAAGGTGTTTGTGAAAGAAGTGTCTCTTTACAAAGGCATACCACTGAAATAACATGAAAGCGTGAAATGAATGATTTAATCCACCCGTCTTTTAATCATTTCCTTCAGCCTGTTCTTCTCCCTGTACCCGTGTTAGTTAGGCTCTCCACAGATGAGTATATAAAGTAGCTGCACCCAGGGGTGGATCTAGAAAAATATTTATGGGGTGGCAAGAGGGGGGCAGGAATTTTTGAGGGGTGGCAACATATGGCAGACGTATTTATGGTGCCTTCCAGGCAACCCGTAACTCGTGTTTTCACAACCTGTAACCCGTGAAAGTGCACTGGAACGGCAGTCAAACCCGTAACTTCCCACCCGTGAACTCGTACCAAATCGATGTACTCCCAGTTCCGACCTCTGACGTCACATAACCCACAAACAAATGTGGCAGCCCCTGTGGATGCGGTGATGCTGCGTTTGATACACGGTGAGAAATAGACTTTAGGACAATATAAAATAAATTCGCACGTTGCAATCATAATATGTTAACATAATATGTTCAACGTTAAACAGGAAGTAACTGGCAGTTTGCCGTAACTTTCCTGGAACGCTACAAAGTCGTAACTCGTGACTTGAAGTCGTGACTTACGAGTTCAGAAGCCTGCCTGGAACGCACCATTAATCAGTTATCACAGTTTGATGAGAAATAGTATGTTCACAGTACATAAGGGCACGGGCTGCCATTTACAAACTCATACAGACAAACTTAATCTCATGCAATCAATGTCTTGCATTTGAGGTTTCATGTGAAACAGTTCATATTAGGAATAAGTGTTGAAGGAGGTTCAACATTCTCTGAGTCTAACCCTGAACTCTGAGTTGATTTACCCTGAGATGGGAAACTCTGAGTTAGCGGTTCCAGAACAGCTGATTTGAGTTAGTCAACTCTGAGTATGTTCACTCACAAATAAAAGACAGCGCCTCCATTTTAATCCAGTGGATGTAGAGATATTAATGCATGTGTAGCAGACGGTGCACGTTTATCTTTTAAGAAGAGCCTGAGTCAGAGTGTAGCAGACGGTGCACGTTTATCTTTTAAGAAGAGCCTGAGTCAGAGCGAGGAAAGTGTAAATAAGTTAACCATAAAGTTAATAAAAAAAGTTTTATTCAGTGTTGTCCGTTTATTCATCATTTATCAGACTTACATTTCCTTAATGAAGATAAAGTGGTGGAATCTGACTGTGTATCAGGCTGTAGATACATTACATTATATTAATAATATATAATAATATATTTGTTCAGATTTAATCTGATGGGGAAAAACACAGGAGGCAGCAACTGAAAAATAGGAAGATTTAAAACATATAGGCTAGGCTATAGATCAAAGACATAAAGACATGACTGTAAACTCACAGTCTGACCCAGTAATAATATGTTTGGTGATTTGCACTTGAAAAGACGTTGAGGTTAAAATACAGTAGATTTTAAAATGTTGGACATCTATTTGTATCTTGACTCAACAGCATTCAGTGACTTTATTTCAGCTACAAATGTAGTAAATTTAAAGACACTGAAATGCTGCACCATTGCTCACTCAGAAATATTAACATATAATCCCCAATATTAGGCTATAGGAATTATGTTCCATCAGTGCGACCAATGACATCAGTGATAGAGATCATTAGTCATTGATACTACGTGTCTAAAGCTTCATACCGATTTTAAAAATGTAAATAATTAGACCTAAACATTTGGGAGCTGCTCTAACAGACTGACAGTCTGATCCTTGTGCACAGTGTTATAAAAAATAATAAATATAAAAAGGACAGAGGTTTGATTCTGAGCTGAGGTTGAATTCTCGCTGTGTAATATTTGAATGTAAAGACAAAAACTGATGTGCATGAATTCATTAACTTAAGACAGTCCTGAGTAACAAACTAATATCCAGCAGGATTTAGACTGTGACAGACGGTAAATCTCCGCTAATGAATGCGCTTCGACACAAGCTTTGACACGGACTGAATGAATGAGGAAATGAAACCGCGTGTAAGAGGGAGGAGACAGAGAAAAACCTAACCTGTCACAGACTCAGTTGCCATGGTGATTGACTCAGAGTTTGATTTACCTCTCTTTCTGGAACTGAAGACCATGAAGTCATTTCAGGGTTAACATACTCAGAGTTTTCACTAAACCCGCCTCTCGGAATAGGCTGCGCCTCTGGCTCCGCTCAGTTTTCCAAACAAAGCAGTCTCTTGCCGCTCTGGCGTTATCTCGTGCTGCATTCACTGCAGTCGGACATTGGAGATTCGCGCTCGTAAAAAGGCAAATTGGCCATAACTTTTCTTTGAATTCATTGCTGCCAACTGGGGTGGCAGCAGGGGTGGCATGGCTTTCTTTTATGGTGGCAGTTGCCACCCTATGCCACCCCGGTAGATCCGCCCATGGCTGCACCTGCACAGCGCTGCTTTACAGCATGACTGCTTCCTCTAGCGGTAAACATGATGCAAATGAACACACACGCAGATTTGTGCCCGTCCCTAATGAGTTGAGACATGTTGCTGTCTGCAAGAATTGAATTGGGCTGTCAACTCATCTTGAGAATTAATGTCCCGACTCTCTCAAGGTACTCTTAGTGCAACAGGGGTGAAGAGGCCCCATGGTTCCTTGTGCTCTTCTTATCAATTTAAGTGAGGTTGTGAAGTAAACAAGTGTGGAAAAATGTCTTATTCAAAATGTATTCAAAGTCTAATTCAGAGAAAATGCACGTAACTTTATTTCAAAGCACCACGTCATACTTAAGAGAACTTCCTGTTGAGATCGCCACAATGCCACGTGTGCTTCTCAAAACATAGCTTCAGTTTGTGTTGTCTGATAACATCAGCAATACCAAGTTTGCAGACTGAATTTGTTGTACTTCAGCAAGTTTTCCTTTTCCACTGCACTGTTTATATTGCTGTTATATTTGCTTATGCCAACATCTTCAAAGAATAAGCTGTTATATTTGCTTATGCCAACATCTTCAAAGAATAAAACTAGTGATGGTCTGTAGTTTTGTTGTTGTTAGCAAATTTTATAAAAGTAAAAACTAAATTAAACTGGTCCTAAGCCTGTTATGTCTTACGCCTCTGTGCCATAGAGCTTAATGTTGTCCAAAAACCACATCAGTGAGCAACATTGTTGCATTGGTTACATGTACGTTCATTACAGTGAACACACACACTGTGGTTTATATCGAGAAATCACACATACACTGTTCTGCTGCTGTAAATACTCAGTAGATCACCGAACGCATATTATTCTGCAGCTGAAAATAGCCCCCAACAGATTCACTATTTACTCCTGTTTTAAGTAAGTTTCCCTCAAAAGCACAAGGCCCAGCTGTTTAAAGGAAACAACACTGTTTCGTAAAGAAACAAAACCAAATATCTGTGACCAGTCTGGACCTTACCATCGATCTGTTGGTTGATGTCTTCCATGTTTTTGGCGGTTCACATATAAGAAAACAGGCTTGTTTGGTACAAACCTGAGCAATAATCACATCATCATCGTTTTTCTATAGATGTTTTTTTTTATTAAAATGCAAAATTACCATTTCCACAATATTACATTTGCAATATGTCCCAATAATCACAGTATGATTTTTTTTTTTTGCATATCTTGCAGCCCTTGTGCTAAGAGCTGCGAGCTTTCCTAGTTCTTGTGGTTCAGATACAAGAAAAAAAGGGCGTTTGTAGAACTATGGGTAAGTTCCTCTGAACTGAAAACCCCTACGCACTCCCAGACTTCCGGGGTCTGCAAGTGCGGACGTTTGAGCTGAATCCAAATGAATCCAAACTCCTATATCAGTTTGTTCTCAGTCTCCAATCGTTTTAATTATGATAGATTAATTTATTAAAATGCCTCACAGGCAATCTGTAATTTATGTTCATGGTCTCCATTTGACATGAATTCTCATGTAAATCAGCATCATATCAGTTTGACCTGTCGCCTCAACTACAGAAGCTAAATAAATTGTGTGTGTCCTATACAGTAGACTACATACAGTTTATGATGCAGTTAAAATGGCCAAAAATGTGAATAGCAGTTGCAGGACGAGTTAAGGTGTGCCCTTAAATTTTCAGCTTGTGCTCCTAAAATTTCTTAAAGCTTACTTGAACAACATATAACCTACCAAACAATGTTAAATATTCAGAATCTTTTAATGCTTGCCATTGCTTTGAAATGATGATGTTATCAGTGACATCATTGTTTAATGTCACAAACTGTGATGTCGCTGATATCAGTTTGTGACATCATTGACACTTCTAGTCATACAGGAGGTGTACAGGAAATGCAAACGACACAACTGAAAGATGTAGTTGTTTTATTTTATTAATTTTGTCCAATTACTTTCCAAATTTTGCCAAATTGATTTTGAGTGTCGGGGAAACCAGAGCATCCCGGAGAAAACCCGACCTAACATAGCGCTCAGACGTTCAGTGCAATGAACGTCTGAGCGCTATGGCATGGTGCAGCAATGACATAGTGCTCAGATGTTCAGTCACTGAACATCTGAGCGCTATGTTAACGCTGCACCATGCCGAAAATTCACATGTCAACTGGTGGGAGATCTTCTGCCACATACGGCTTCACTTTAATGTCTTGATCTGTTTCGCAAAAGCTTCTGTCTTGATGCGATTTTTGTATAATAGCTCACTGTAATGCTCACTCTCTCCGTAGTCCTTCATGTAGAGCTTTTGATATTTGCTGACCTTAGCGTCAGCAGCGGCAATCTTATCTCGAAGCTCGTCCTCAAGGTCCCTATTCATCTTCACTTCACTATAATTGTGGAGGTAGCGTCTGCAAAGCTCTACAAACTTGGATTTTAATGACTTAAAATCTGACATTGCAGGCCTGCATGCCTCCAGATCAGCCTTGAAACGCTGCTGAGTGGATTCCAGTGCACGGACCTTGTTCATTTGCTCGGCCAGTTGTGACTCTGCTTTCTTGTTCTCCTCTGTTACCTCAAGCAGCTCTGCGCCGGCTTTCGTTTGCCATCTTTTGGACTCAGCCATTTCAGACTGTGTGGCTGTTAATTTTGACTGGAGGTCTGCGTTGGTCTCTGCGAGACTTTTCAGTGAAGCCTCAGCAGTAGCTTTATCCTCTCTTAACGTCAACCAGTCTCTCATTACATAACGTCTTTCCTTCATGTATTCAGCGATGTCCCTTTCCATCATCTGAATTATTTTGTCCTTGTCTTTGACAGTCTCCCGTAAGTCAGATAGCTCTCCTGTCAAATCCTTTTGATGACTGATAATATTCTTTAATTCCTTATTTTGGTCTTTCAGCTCCGTGAGTTTATCATTAAGCCTCATTTGTTCTGGCCTCTCTTCTCTCAGTTTACTGGCAAAGTCCTGTTTTTTTTCTTGGAGCTTTGCCTCTAGACTAGCCAGTTGTTGTTTGTAGTCGTTCACCTCAATGATATGCCTATCTTTGAGTTGTTTCACCACAGTAGCATGTATTTCGTCTTCTGTCATTTGCTCCTTCTTTAGTGCAGCGACACTGTCGTGGCTGTCACTAAGCTCCTTTTCCAATGCCTGTACAGCACACTTGCGTTCTACAAGCAAATCCAGGATTCTTTTGTTGAGGTCAAAGATTTCGCTAGTCAGTTCTTCCTTTTCAGTGTCATTCTTCTCGCATTGTTTTTGCAGGTCCTTGATTTTGTCTTTGGCAGTTTTTAAATCTGCCTCAAGAGCCTGAAGTTGAAATGTTTTTTTCTCATTCATTTCTATCACTTCATCTCTCTCAGATTCCAGGCGGTCTATTCGCCGGCGGAGGATTTCAAGAACCTGACGGGACTCACTGTTCTGTGCATCTGTCATGGATGGTGTCATCTTGGAGGTGCCATCACTACCTTGTGTCTGTGGTGTTGAGTTTTCTTTATGATGATGAATTATTTTCCACCACACCAGTAATTCAGTTCATATAAGCCTAACACGCTCTCCTCTGCTGAACGTCCAGCAGCTATTACAGCCTAAATATGGAGATTATAATTAACTGGAGACAAAACTTTATTTTCCACTACACGCATAATCTATGTATGTGTCTATGGTCTTGTACTAATAAACTAACCCTGAGCAATGCCAAGGTTACAGTGGTCGGCCATAATGACATAAATATAAAAATCTTTAATGCCATTAACAGCAGTTGTTATCTCTTCCCAGGTTGTTAATTTACCTGTCGCTGTCACGCCACTAGGCCTACTAACAGAAGACAATAAAATATTTTTTCTCAACTCATTGCTGTTTGTCACTTTTTAGCTGTTGACATTAACCAGGGAAGGTGTAGGGCTTGTGTGATACAGAGCTTGTTAAAGGGATCACCTAAAAAGTTTGCATTTCATCTGGATTGGCGTGGTTCTGCAGGATGTAGCAGGAGTTTTCCACTTTATATATGCCCTTGAAAAAGGTAAACACGTCTGTCATGTTTTCTAAATTTTTTTATTTTTTTTATAAAATAGTCAGTGGCGTCTATAACAAAATTATGTGCTTATTACAAATAAACTACATTAAATTAAATGAATAATTTCTCTTTTTTTGGTATTTTTTGTGATTCTCAGACATGCAATGGTGATTGCTGGCTTATATGTATGTTACTGTTATCTAATGTCAAGTCTCTGATCATGTGATGAGAAGATACGTACACGGTAGCGTACACTATCAGGCCTGTCATGATTGTGTGCACTGAGGCCCAATGTACTACCTTACCCCACTGCCTTCACCCTCTACCAAGCAGCGTAGGAGCAACAGGGCCCCTATAGAGGGCTGCGCCTGTGCTAATGGAACTAGTGGGTGGGTGGAGCGTGATGAATGAACGCCCTGATGGCTAAAAGTTAGTCACTGATTTGTACCTTTTCATATTCTGAATATCCTGAAGATGATTAAAACATTCATATCCATCAGAACACTAGCTGAAAGACACTGAATGGGTCAAGTGAAACTATATTTAGGGTTAACAGTCAACAGTACAGATGCGAGACTGAAATACATTCTACTTCCATTTATTTACTGAAATGCTGTTTCGATGTGTTACATCAAGTGTTAAAAAACAGTTTCATCGTGGTGAGTTCTGTGTTTGTGAATAACACTGTTAACAACCTGGCTGGTGGTGTATCCTGTTATAAACCTTGTGAAGTACATGTGAAGGAATGTGAAGTAACACCTGATGTTATATTAAACAGAAATACTCTATGCAAGCATCAAACTGACTGCACTTGATCCTGTAAACCATTGTAATTCATTCCATTGATTATCGCAGCGATCTACTGTATGGTCAATTTGTAATGGTTAAATTCACCAGATCCTAAACTTCCCTCTGGATGTCAAAAAATGTCTGTCAATTGGGGACGCAGTTCTGTGAGCTTCCCTGCCAACATTTGAATGTGGGGCTGTGTGGGTAGGAAACATGCTGAAAAATGGGCTATAGACCCTTTTACTGTTAGTAAACAGTATGATATTTTTTGGTGGGCGGTGCTTAGCTGGAGGCAAATTATGCGAGTGGTGCATTCAGAAATACTCATTCCGAGTGCCTGAGTGCACAAACTGGACCGTTTGTACATTCGCAACACTGTCGGAAACATTCGGTTATCCAAAGCAGCACACTCTCGGAGCAGCAGAGCAACGAGTGGAGTGAATGTGTGATTAACTTAACCGTTTGTTAATTCATATAAAAATATAACGCCCCGTTTCTTCGACCAAAAGGTCTCTCATTTTAGTGTAGCACGTCAAACCGATTTTATCCACCACATCAGGTCACACACTCTCTGGGACTGCGAATGCTACTTAAAAATGTAAACACTGACCAACAGGACCAGACTGGCCACCCCGACAACAGGAAATACTTTTCTCCTAATCTGATATGAAGTGCTCGCTGCACAAGTGAACATTTTTGATGATCGCCTTCGTCCAGTCCTTTCGTCTTATCACATTTAACCATAGTTGTCTTTTTTGTTGACGGGCAGTTGCGGCTGGTATGTGATAAAATTTACGTTTTGAGCCATGACTCCTATTCTGGCTCCCAATAAGACGACATTTTAAGACTCCTACATAGCCTACAACCCTGTGGTGGCAAGTGGTGTTTTGCCTCCAGCTAACAAACTGACATCCTTGTGACTTCGGCTCTTAACGGTCTATATATGGGATTGTTCATGGGTTATGTTTTGGCCCCATGCCAGTTGCCCACATAGCTGGGTTTATCCAAGTGGGCCTCGGATAAGATGCCCATTTTTGGCCCATACCCACTTGGTACCCAGGTAGCCCTAGCATAAATGGGTAAAGCCATTGATGTGGCCATTGGTATGGGACCAATATGAAACCCATCGACAATCCCATATAGGGCCCATTTTTCAACCCATTTACAACCCACATAGGCCCCATATATAGTTGCTGGCTGGGTTATTTTGGTTCTTACAAGAAGAATGTTTTTTAGCTGATTAGCATATTGAGAAGAGCAACCATCTTCAAGGTCACTGTGTAGGATCTGTCCAACTTTGTGCTTGTATCAAAAAAGACAGAACAGCATGAACGAAACACAAAGATTTTCACCAAGATTGTCTTTTACAATTAAAAAAATAACTAGCCCCCAGAAGAATTTAAAATAATAATATAAAAGCCTACACATAGTGGCTTTAAACTGGAGGATCAGGGCTCAAAGCTTTAACGCCTGGAAGCATCAACTGCGTTGAAGTATCTGTACCATAAGTCTGAACTTTTAACCTCCCCTGATTAAGGGAAAGCAGAAAGACAGATGTGGACTGAGGGTCTTAATAACCCCAGGCCTGCAGCAACCCAAAGAAACAGAACTCTGGAGCCTGTCAAAAAGTCGGATATCAATTATTATTTTAAGTAAAATGCAGAACAACACAGATGTTCAAATTATGATAAAGTAAAGATGTGAGCACATCTGCCTCGTGAGAGATGTTAGACATCAGAAGTAGGTCAAATTTCAGCTGTAATGAAATCCAACTACTAAACTCATTAAGTAGATTACGCCTACTTTCCTCTTTCCGCATTCACGAATAATCACTTCCCCTCTGTCACGTCCCATTAAAACAATACTGAACAGGTCATTCAAGTAAAAACAGACACATATAGAGATAACAAAAATCATCAAATTCATGAAGTCTTTCAATCATTAAAACATCCAGTTGAAGTGATTTGGGGAGTTTCGTATCTACAGCGGAAGGTTTCCATGAAGTGGTGAGGCAGCGGAGGCATGGAGAGATCACATGACCCTGAAACCGGGAATCAAGCCCCGTCACACTGAGAGCAGCTGTTTTTAATATCTGTCGCAGTCCCGCTGAGTTGCAAGATGTGCCTGGAGCGTCAGCAAAATCCCTGTTACTGGTACATTCATCAGAGCCGTCCAGATAATCCAAGAAGTTGTCATTCCACAGTCCAGTGGCCTATATATTTTAAAAGAGTGGTATATTTCTTTCAATGCTTGCACCAGGCCCAGGTTTCACTGCATCAAAAAGTTTTCTCTCTTAAGGATGATAAGATGTTCTCCATTACTGCAGGAAGAACCCATCAATCATCCCCCGTCTGCTCCTCTCTTCAAGCTACCCCTCCGTTTCCTCAAGGCCTTTGTAGTCCAACTTCTCTGTTCTCTCTCTCTCTCTCTCTTCCTACTGGTCGTCATCGTATCTCTGAAGAGCGTCCTCCAGCTTGGCGGTGATCTTCTGGTAGAAGGCAATCTGCTGGCGGAGGTGGTGCTGCATCTGTGCGCGGAAGTCCCGTACGCGTGTGCGGTGGAAGTGCTGGATCTCTGCCAGCGTGGCGCAGGAAATGATGTTGCAGCGGTTGTGGAGCTCACCTTCCTGCTTTGGACAGTCTTTCACCTTGGTCAGTGCACCTGGAAAAAGGTGGTGGAGGGAGGGAGGGGACAGAGAGGAAGAAGACTGAGAAAGAGTGGCAGATACACAAAGTATAGAGCAGAACCTCCAGGATTGGCTCCAGGATACACTTAATCATGCTCAACAGTGTGATACAGTTTACTCCATCTGTCTGGACAGGGATGGTAAAATAACAAAGATTATAATATTGTTGCTTCTATAATATTTCTGTTTTTAGCAGCCTTATTTAGTTTTATATAGCTGAGAGTTAAATGAGAATTTAATACCACTCTTACATCTGTCTGTTATTTACGATGCTACAGCAAAGAGACGCTTAGCTTAGTCTCTATAGGCAGATATCTGCACATGTATGCAGAATCTGAAGGCAACGGGACAAGATTTTGGTATCAGAAACGTTCTGGTTTCCGCCAGTAGTCCCTGTCTGGTCCAAGCAGTAATGACCAATCACATTTGAGCAGCAGGTACACAGTCCATGTGGGGAGGTGGAATGCATTGATCGGAGGGCAATCTCGAAAATCATCCGCTATTGTCTGACGACAAGTTACCTTTTTTTTATGTATCTGCATTCATATGCAGGCAACTGATTATAGAGGTTAGCTGAAATAACTGGTGCTAGGAAGAGGAAGTCTTGGGTTGAGTATCCGCTTTTTACACCCAGGTCCCCAGGAAATGTGCTTTGAAGCCAATTTTTGTAGTGTAATTACACCATATCGTTGCCCTGCCGTCCAAAAAAATTTTTCCCCATCAACTTGCATGACAAAAGAGATGATTAATGAATTTGATCGTCCCAGGCGCCGTGATTCGTTTCATGCGTCACTGAGCAACTTTTATAGGAATGAACAGGGCCTCGCCTCCAACACACTATCCAATTCTCTTTATACATCAATGGCTATACCTGATCTGCATTGGCCGTTGCCCAGAGGCTTATTGTTGTTAGATGATAACTGATGGGTTCTGTGATTGCAGTTAGCTTAAATTATAATATATAATATGGTAATTAGTGAGCTTAAGAGTTTTTCCCTGCTTTCAGTCTTTATGTGAAGTAGATGGACTTGCATTTGTATAGCACCCTTCTAGTCTTCCGACCATTCACCCATTCGTTCACAGGGTCAAGGGCCAAGGCCTTAACCATTACACTCATTTACACAATTTGGTCTTGCTTTAACATACACACTGGAGGAGCCAGGGATCGAACCATCAATCTTCTGATGAGCAGACGACCCCCTCTACAGCAGCCCCTAGAATATCCACTTCCTGTTTGTAGCTTCAAATCTAATAGAGTAAGAATGACCCTCTTATCTAACTGATGACGAGAGTAAATAACCAAAATGTTGAACTCACACATTTTACTGTAAACACCATCTACCAGAAGTCCAAGACAAGGGAAGACTGAAGAGACAAGAGTGAAGTAATGTCGTGACAGCACAGCCTACAGTTAGAAAGACTAAAGGGAGAAATGCAGGCATAGTCTTCAAGCTGACCATGGCATTTCTTTTCACGCTACAGAAAAAAAAGCTGGTTGTTGCATACTTTTTCCAAGATCCTTGAAGTTACCCAACGCCCAGTCATGACTCAGACAGTCTACTCAGTGTGACTAAACTTTCAGGGGGGAAGTAGTAGAGTTTGCATCCATGAAAAAATGGATCAAGAGGAACTCACAGTAATGCTCTATGTGAAGGAAATGATGACCTAGCTCATAGTCTAGCACGGCTCTCCTTCCTGACCTCATCGACCTCTCTTTCTAGATCTTTCGAAAACACATGCCATACCTGCGCAAGTACACTAACGAACTGAAATTAACTCGGACTTTGCTCTCCGCGCTGCCAAGGCGATTACAGAGCTGTAATCTGAACTCTTGTCCTGTTGGCTGGTGGGAAACTTGTTCAACTCTGTAACTATCTGCACCCCCTCTCATATATACACACACACACACACACACCCCTCCCCTCTTCTTCTTCTTCTTCTTCTTCCTTCTCTTCAACTCGCTGTATCACCGGGTGGAAGGAGGAAAAGAGGGAGAAGAAAAGAGGAGGAGGGGAAACTAATCCTGAGGCTGCTCCATTTTGCATTCCTGCAGTCCCAGGGCAACACAGGACAAGAGGCCCAGGAATCTCTGCGTTCATTCAAATCAGATGTAGCCTCTGGACCTCACAGACAGAGCGAAGTCGGACGATACTGTACACCACACAACATTTAGGTCAAGAAAGCTGTCTGCATCGAGAGCCCCGCAGCTGCTTTTCTATCTCATCTGTGCTGCAATGTTGCCATGTTTTTGTAATTTGGTTGTTATTGGAAACACGTTGAGCGCTATACGAGATAGATAGATAGATATTTGTGGAATGTATTCCTGCGGTGAGAGGAATGACAGTTTATGTGAAATGTGAAACCTGCAGTCAGGTTTTCTTTGTGTGCCGAGAATGAAATCCAATGTTTTGTTTAGTTAGACAAAAGCAGAAAAAGACGTTTCATCTTTGCACCAGTGCAAACATTTGCCTCTCAGTTCTGTCACCAAATTGCCTGTTATGGAAACTTTGACTAAACCAATCATCTTTTGTTAAAGGTAGATCTTTTGCAACTACAACAGAAGTGCAGACTCTGCATTGTGGGGATGTGCTCATGGGTGTTACTCAGAAAACAAAGTTTCCTGTGACGGCAGTGGTAGATTACTCAGAGTCTGTGCTTTTATCTCTCGTGAACTTGTCAATGACCTTACTTGTTTAACTCATAAACTCCTTCATCAGTTAGTTTGCAGCTAAACGGTCATGCAGGTTTGTCTATTAGGTAGTGGGACATTTTGACATAATTCGGTGACATGTTGTGAAAGATGAGGCCATGTCACAAAGTCATGTCACAGTTTTTATTTGCTGGTATACAGTCAGTATTTTTTAAATAAAAAAGAGGAAGAAATAAAGACTGCTGTTCCTCTAGCTAGCATCTAATTTTAGCGTTGCTATGTATGATTTCTGGAAGTCAAAACTGGCAACCACAAATGTCGACAGGGTTTTTTGTATGATCCTGTGAAAGCAGAAATGATATCATATCCTATGACATGGCTATGACACATAACACATTGATTTGTGTTTGGCTAAATGGTGAGTTTTGTATTTTTCATACTGGACCCTATTTTCCCATGTTGCTGTGTCTAAATGACTAATCGGAACAACATTCTTTGGAAGTAGTCAAGGATTGAGCAAGAGCGCTGCAGCCGTCAGCGGAACCACTTGGTACATGTTCACACTGTCAATTTACATCCGCTTAAAGAGCTTGTATTTGTCACTGACAGGCTCAGATTATTATTCTTAGTATCTAACAACTTTTGGGAAGACTCCCTACAAAGATAGACCTTTTTGTTAAGGAGTAAGATCCTTTTTGTGTGACAAGAAACAGTCCCGAAATTGGCGTTGCTAATTCCACCAGGCTCCATTTAAATAAGGATCCCACTCTTTAACAAAGAAGTGTATCTCGGTAGGTGTTCTTTCCATGAGTTATAAGACTCTTAAAATAATAATGTGAATATGTCGGTGGCAAACTCAAGCACTTTTAGTGGATGTAATGTGGCAGAGTGAACTTGCCCTGATTAAGTTACACTACAGGCTGTTTCGACACTGCCATCTGCAGTGGTCTTGCTCAATATTGGATCAATTTCAAAAATTGCTGCTTCCATTGGTCACTTAGGGTGCTTTCAGACCTAGTGTTGTCTTGCTTTGGTCTGAATCAGGGACGAATTTTGTTGCAAAGTTGCATAATTACCTAGAGTTGGTTCATGTTTTCATGGCAGCATTTACAAACGGACCAGATAAAATACCTTGTGTGAGAAAGCTGCTCTTGATTGGTCAGAATTTCCATGCGAGAAAAATCCAGGAAGTAAACAAAACGTTGAAGAAGAGTTCACTTGCAAGATAAATGTGACACTTTCTAATGTCACAATGGAGGGACAACTACGCAGGTTGATTTTAGCGCTGCTCATCGTGGACTATATTGCTGTCATTGTTCATTTTAGTCAGACCATACAGTTTGAAAACGAGGCGCGGCTCCAACTAGAAAACAATGTTTTGATGCATTGGATGTGCTGAATGTGCATATTAAGGCAGTACAGGAGGAGGTGCACATTAATACATGCTCATGCTTGTTGCGTAATGCGGCTGCAGTTGGTTCCGATCGAGCTTGGAACACGTTCATTTGTAACCAGACCAAGACCACCTCTTCAAGAAGGCCTTGACCCGGTTGTTTTACTGTGCACTAGAATGCAAGTGCTGTGTTAACACCTGCCCAAACGAACCGCACTTAGGGGGCAAACAAACTTGAGTTCAATTGAACTGAACCAAATGGCAGGTGTGAAAGCACCCATAGACACAAAAACATCAATCATTATGACCCATTTCTTTTTGTGTGCTGGCCCATTTCAAACTAATAAGTACAAACTTCTCATGAGATCGTTCTCCACAGAGACACATTATTATTCATTTTACATATTACTAAAGTTAAGTAATCGATGTAAGCTTATTACTCAGATTTCATAATAGGAATGGTATCTTCCAGTGCAGCAGAGGTGATGGAACAGTTGTAAGAAGCTTGAGGCTCTTTGAGGTACACAAAACAACGTGTTACTTGTCAATCAGCAAGAAGGTGGACTCCTGTCAGTCACAGAGACTATTGGCATTCAGACTGTGTTTCCATAGTTCGGAGCTGTGATTGTGTCTAGAGAACAGAGCTCAGCGGACTATAGAAACAGTGCCTCTAGGTTTGGCAAACGTCAGGACTTTGCGTGCCAGGAGCAACTCCCTCCTCCCAACCTGCAGGGAACTAACAAGCTCACTCCTCTGCAAGTCCTTTGTACACGTCTGTGTGAGTGTGTGTGTGTTTTTCTGTGTTTTCCTGTGAGCGAATACAGGCTCTCACAGTACTGTTACAATGGACCAGCTATGGGTTTCAGCTTTCAACCCAGATTGACAGTAAATAAAAACAGATGTTGAAACATTCAGAATCTGGGCCTCTGTGTATTATCTGCAGTTATGTTGACATGATTAATACACAGGGAGGCTGGACGGCTTTTGGAGACATCATTAATTATTTTGTAATCCAAGTAAGAATAAATAAATCTGAGTATTTTGTTTCAATAGAGATTATACAGCTTGTGGCGTGGAGGCTGAGAATGAGAGGTCTCATGTTGTTATGAATCAACCCTGGATTCAAACCTTCCACCCTTCAGAGGCATCCATGAGCAAGAGTCCTGACCACTCCTGACCCTTGTCCTCCGACCTCCCTGTTAAGAGAAGTATGCTAGGTCCTGCATCTGTTTCATTTCTTGCAAGTATGGTGGGAAGTTTAATGTTTTTTTGTCAGTAACTCCTTTCACATACTTTTGCACAATCTCCCATTGGTTTTCTCCAGGCTTTGACATGTCTGGCATTTACATCCCACACTGAAAGATGGAGTGGATAAGAGTGGAAGTCATAGGTGTGTTACAGCTGGGGTAGGCAGTTTTCTATAAAAGGCAAAAAAATCTAGCAGAATTTGAAATACGCCCTCCTCCTGCAGCTGTCTCCTCTCTAGCACCTAGCACCCCACGATTTCTTTGCCTCACTCCCCGCCACTGTGGACTGCTCCGCCAGGAGTAGGAAAGCGGGTAGCAGCTCCAGAAACGGACCTTCAGTTGGCCAGCGCAAACCCCAGCACCAGCTGTCACAGTGGGCTGGTGGCCAGCAGCAGTGCTGAGTCTAACCTGTGTTACAGCAGCAACAGAAAGTTTGCTGATCGGCTCTAAGCGCCGAATTACGGTCAGTCTCTGGAACTACTGCCCACTCTCCTCCTGGCGTGGTGGTCTATAGCGGCGGGGAGTGAGGTGAAGGGCCCACTGTAATTCGAGACTCTAGCTAACATTAGCTACATAAACATGAACTTGTATTAGCTTCAACTATGGCTAAACTATTAGCCCCATTTTCTCTCCACCTCTGAAATGCTACACCAGTATTTTGTTTATTTTGTTTAGTGTCAGACTTTATTTTAGACTCTCTTCTTGATAAGTCCATCTTCCTTTTTTTAGGTTGCTTTGCAGTGTAGGCAATTGTTACCAGTGCAAAAACACCAACTTTTTTGCAAGATTATCCACCATTAAATCAGGATTTCACCAAAGGGACTTGCACACACATCTGCATTTGTAAAACGCCCTCTCTTTGAAATGACCTGTAATTGGCCAAAGTCTCCTGTCATGGGCTACATTTTCTAAAGCCAAGCGGAGGTGCGGAAGTCTAGGTTTCTCTCAGACCACTTGAATTACAATTATGCTTAAAGGTTATTAAGGGACTTTTGCCCAATGACACCAAAATAAAACTGCCTACCCCTGCTTTAAAGAGTTCAGACTCTGATAAAGATATAAAAAGAAAATCAGGAACTATTACTCTGAGTGCAAAATGAGCTTACTGTGCAAACAATGTGGTTCTGATTTCAGAGCACATGCACACACACACTGTCCCACCTTTCTGCACATGGATGATGTCAGGAAAATTAGCCAGGTGTCCTCTGTAGAGGTCCAGCAGGTCAGAAATGGGTGCCAGGTCCTGGGGCGGCTGTTCAGCAAAATACTCTCCCACCGCCTCATAGGCTTCACCAGTGTAGGCGATGGCTTTGTTCAGGCCCACTGAGTAGGCCTGCTGGTCCATCTCAAACGATTGTCCCAGGATCGTGAAGGCCTGCCCGACTTTCTGGTACTCCTTCTTGAACCCCGCCATCTGCTTCCGAGCGAACTCGTTGATGGTGGCGTTCACGACCACAATGTTCTCGTCCATCTTCTTGGTGAAGGTCTTGAAGCCTTCGATCTTGCTCTCGACCTCCTGGAGGTCCAGCGGGACAGACGGTGTGCTAAAGAAAAGAAACGTTCAATTTAAACCTTGTGGCTTTATTCTGAAAATCCATTATGCTTTTTTTTTTTTTTTTTATTGCAGCATTACATCATCTTTATTTATTATTCCTCCGATCTACTTATCTCACCCTCACTATCAGGCACTCCCTATGATGAAAGCCTTCAGTTACAGCAGAGTGAAACAAGGAAATCTGATAACACTGTCTCGCTAAAGGGCAAATAACCTCTACTGTTACTTTATACCGTTATAAAGTGGGTGGACAAAATAACAGGAACATCTGACGCAATACCATGATGTAACCCAGCAACACAACTTGATCCATACCTCTTTGATGTCCACCCTCTGCACATCATTCATTTGCACAGTATTAAACAATAAAGTGTTATAGGTTTGGTGTAACTTTTTTCCCTCAAACTACCACATCTTGTATTGTATCTACTAACTGCCTACATTTCCCAGAATGCCTTACAATCTCCAGAGACTAGACTGTAACTTGATACACTGAGTGGCTGGTTATAGATGCAGAGTAAGCCTGTAACAGTGACGACAGTAGAGCAACAAGAGTGATAGTTTTTCAAGTAAAGAAGGTCAGGACCATGGGCCTTATCAAAAACCTGATCTCTATTGTTGCAGCATTGCATTCTGGTCTATTTCCTGCTCTTACTGGTGTAGATGTTGACCTCTTACGCCTCTTCTACAATAGATATCGCCTTGTATGATTGTTGAATGCTCTTGGAAAAGGCTGACTCTAGAAAGAAGTTTTCTATAAGCTTGTCACTAAAACAAAGTGTCCAATCCAGGAATTGAACCTCCTACCTGATTGTGAGGAAGAAATTGGCCCCGACTAGCTCGTCCCTCTCGGCCTTCCTCTTGCCCTGTTTCCAGGCCTTCTCGTCTGCCCCGCACGTTAGGAAATGCTGGAAAACGTCACAGCGTGCCAGCACAGGGTGGCTTGTCATGTGGTTCATCCACCAGATCAGTCCCTTCCTCCGCTTGGAGATGAAGTCCTCCTCGAAGCGGCCGGTGGCCTGCTTCTCCGGCAGGTGGGGCACCGAGATGACCGGGAAGCGCTCCACGAGCCGAGCGTACAGCCAGTCGAAGTGCTTATACCTGCAGGGATGGAAGAGGAAGACACAGGTGGGAGGGTTTATGGGGACATTTTAGGTGGACGTAAGGGTAGAGAGATGGTTCTGAGAGTGGGAGCAAAGGAGTTTAGGAAGTGAGGTAAACGGCAGGAAAGTGCAGTGAGTGAAAAAGAAGTGGGAGCATGTGTAGGGATTTTTTTTTTTTCCAGCAGGGCCGAGTGGAAACTGACATGTAAGGGAGTAAGTGTTGGCTTGAAATGACCGACCTACTGACAGGGAAACAATGTGAAAGGTGCAGAGGGAATCTCAGAAAGGAAAGGGGAGATTCCTGAGGACTGCAGAGGGTAAAAGGCCACAGTCGGCTCTGTTTTTGCCATTTTGTGGAAACAATTGTGGCTACAGGAAAGGCCACTGAAACATTTATTTTAAGTGTATGGGGGGCCGGGGGATCTGGTGAAGAAATACGTTTAAAAACCCCGGGGAAAAGGAAAAGGAAGAGGAAGAGAAGGAACTTGTACCTGCGGTTGACTTGCGTGTTGGTGTGCGTTGGTGTCAGGCCGTAGGACATGTAGCTCTTCATGCCTTTGAACTTGGTCTGCTTAGTGGGGTCGTCAATGGTGCACGTGAATGGATACGGGTCCTCCTGCCACTCCGGTCCATGCTTCCCCATCACCACACAGATCCTGTCCCCGTCCTTCACGAAAGCAGAGGCCTCCCCAAGCAGGAACGCCTCCCCTCCGGACTTGACAAAGGTGGAGAACCTGTTGAGGTTCCTCCCCACTGTCGCCGAGCTCTTGGCTTGGTGTTGATGCTGCTGGGAGCTCTCACGCCGCGCTGGCAAGGAGGTGGTCACCGGGTACAAGGGAGGCGAGGTGCCAAGACCCCGAGGCGCATCTGCTGCAGGAGAGCTGTCATCCCAGTCGTCATCCCAGTCGTCATCGCTGCCCTGGCTGGTGTGGAAGCTGCCTCCGCCACTGCCAATGCTGCCAGCCCCGAGTCCTCTCTGAGACTGGGTGTCCGGGGGTGTGTAGGGGGTGTGGGTGGGCGTCAGGGCTTTGGTTTTGGGCGAGGAGATGCCGTTGTTGTTGGTGTTGGAGGTGATGTGGTCCCTGATGATCTCCACATAGGAGGCAGGGAAGAGGCCAGCCTCCCCCCTGCTGTTCTCCCCCTCCAGCCAGCCCTCCAGCTCCTCCTCAGTGAACAGGGTCACCAGCTCATTCTCTGTTATGGAGATCTCTCCAGGGTTTTCAGAGTGGAAGTCGTACAACACTCTGGCCTTCAATGCCATAATTTGAAATATTACTTATGTTTCTCTCCCTTAGAATCCTGTCTTTATTGCTTCAAGAACTTTCCTTTAATTCTCGGATTAACCCTTTCAGATCTCTTTGAAACTCGAATAAGATTTAGATCACGCAGCAGCAACAATAGGGACTATTTTTTCCACTTAAGTCAAACTCAAACAGGCTTGTATCCGAGATCCATGCATAAAAGAACAAGAGGAGAAACACATAGGCTTGTACCCGACACCAACCTCCTCTCTCCGCTCCTCTCAAATATCATTTGTTTCCATGCAGAACTTAATCCAAGTCGGAAAATACAGAGGAAACCTGCCTTCATAGGATAGTTTCTCTCCGAGGAAAGATGCCGGTTATAGAGTTTGAAGTTGACCAAGTCGCGACGGCTGTGCAGCAGCTTTATTCCTCCAGATAAGAGCCGGGGGAAAATCCTTTTTTCCTCCTCTCCCCGAGATGCTTGTAAGTTAAAGGCACCAGTCCTAACACGTAGTAGACTGGCTGACTAACGGAGGGTGGAGCCAGCAGCAAGTTCAGTCAAGTCACTGAATTCAGACATGGAAAAACACGCACACACACACACACACACACACACACACACACACACAACCTCATAGCTCCATCCTGTAAATGTATAGTGATGTCCTGTCAGCTGTAGACACGTCATCCCCTGTGAACATGCCTCAAACATATAAATAGCTTTTAATCATATCCTGATTATATTATTGATTATTTAAATAGTTTTAGCTAATTATTTAATGTGTTCAAAAATATACATGTCTCTGCATTAAAAGTCCAAGGGTATATTGTGTTCTAACTTATGTGTTTAATTGAACTTTTCATTTGGAGACATTTTGTTTAAAGCAGTTTAACTTCAGTAATATTTGCATATATATAGATTTATTTATTCATGTATTTTAATTAGGAAGAGCGAGTAAATTTAAAGCCAATAATTGAAATTTTTTTAACAAGGCAATTTAATTTTTTTTTATTACTGTATTTATTATTTATCTATTTATTTATTGATATGTAGAGCCTATAATTTTAAGAATTTTAAACAAGGTAATTGGATTTTTTTTTAAAGTATTTATTTATTTATTAATGTGTTTTGATGAAGAAGAGCAAGTAAATTTAGAGCCAATAATTTAAAGAATTTCTAACGAGGTAACTGGATTTTTATTTCTATTTATTTATTACTGTATTTAATATCTATTTATTTATTTTTTATGTGTTTTAATGAAGAAGACAGAGTAGGTTTAGAGCCTGTAATTTTAAGAATTTGAAATAAGGGTAATTGAATTTTTTTTAAAGATATGTATTTATTTATTTATTTATTTATGTGTTTTAATGAAGAAGAGCAAGTAAATTTAGAGTCTATATTTCCAAAGAAATTTCAACAAGGTAATTTTATTTTTTATTTTTTTATTTATTTATTACTGTATTTAATATTTATTTATTTATCTGTTTATTTATTTATTCATCTGTTTTAATGAAGAAGATCGAATAAATTTAGAGCCCATATCTCCATATGTAGCGCCTATAATTCCAAGAATTTTTAACGAGGTAACTGGGTTTTTAATTATTTTATTTATTTATTTGTCTGTTTCAATGAGGACAAGCGAGTAAATTTAGAGCGAATAATTTAAGATTTTTTAAAGAGGTAATTGGAATTTGTTTATTTGTGTTTAAATGAGGAAGAGCGAGTAACATTAGAGCCTATAATTTTACTTTTGTTTTTACACGGTAATTGTAATTTTCATTATTATCTATCTATTTATTTATTTATTGTGGGAAAAATCATATCCAATAAATAATAATTCAAGGAAAGTATTTTTATGTGTTAAAATATATGGTAACATTTAATGGGCTACATTACCCAAGTGCATTTTCAACCTAAATATTAGGCCTCAGGTGAAGGCATTCTTTTGCAGTGTATTCCAAATTTGTGTTTATATTTGATTTTTTTTCCTTCTATGTTACATCTTCCTAATAAAGTGCTGCATTTGAAAAAAAAAATTCAGGTTAAAATTCCTCAGTTTAAATGAACCTATCTATCTATCTATCTATCTATCTATCTATCTATCTATCTATCTATCTATCTATCTAAATATATATTTTCTGTCAATGGTTTTCCAAAAAAAAGATATTAACAAATTACAAATTCTTAAAAAGCACATTTGCTCCCCTGCTACATTGAAAAACAAAGATCAATAAATATGCAAATGTCCATTCTCAGTGTATGTGCACTGGGGGTTCAAGTTTGGTAATGTAATAGAATATAACATAATATCTGTATTGTGTATTGACCCCTGGTGGCCACTAGAGGTCAGTGTTGCACACACAGTGAATGGAGACAGCAGTTCCTCCTCCCGTCCAGCTGGTGGCAGTAAAGCATCTTTCACGTTGGATTCTGGCAGCGCGTGAAACCTTCCAGACAAAGAATGTCATACATACACAAACGCTCCCGTCTGATGTGATATTCATGATATTTCATCAAACATTGTTTGCGTCATTAAAACATTAATAGTCGCGTCAGTTTGAAGCTTCGGACACTGCGGAATAAACGAGGAAGATGAGATGAAGTGAAACGTGCCTGAGTCACAGCCGGGATGTTTTAATGTGTAATATAAGAGGTAAATATGAGACATGTTGATCAAGTGCAGGAGCTTTGTTCTTGAGCCTGATGAGCTGTGGTTTGCCTGCAGATCTAATTAACATGTAGCGAGTCTGAAGATTTGTTTGTCCCTGCTGATGGTTTGATTGTAGTTTAAAGTGAGAGTTGCACGTCAAAGTCACTTATTACAGCTGTGTGTTGTTGTTGTTGTTGTTGTTGTGTGAGTGTGTAGTGTGAGGGGGTGCCAAATTTGCAAACAAAATAAGTAACCAGTAAATGATCATAAAGATAGTAATACAATAAAATCACAATATTAAACTTAAACCAGCTCATTCTACATTAAACATAGTAAATGTACACATTGGCTGATTGTATAGTGCTAACCAGAATGGCCTGTATATACATTTATACACTTGAAAATGTTAGTATTAAATCCTCTTTAATCACAATAGCTTTCATCTTGGCTTACATCAGCTATTCTAAATAACATTAAAGTGTAGGCCTGTTAAATACTGACTATGTGCAAGTGGTGATGTGCTGTTCTTTTAAGATTTAAATAATGAAATGGAAAACTTCTGCACACTTCGATATAAATCTAGAGTAACAAGTCCTCTACTAAAAGAGAAAAACCTGCAGGTTCATTATGATTTAAGGACAGTGAGCAAGAAGAACATTAAACCATGTGACCATTTCTCATTTATGATAAAGTCACAATGATTAATTGATTAATCGACTTGTCGAGAAAAAATGAAAATTGATTGACGAAAGTGCACTCTTTGGACAGTCAAATAATCTGTTTAGTTATTTTGTATCTCAAAAGTAAGGATTTGATGCTTTTCTTTATATATATATATACATATATAGATATATACACATATATCTATATACTGTGTATATATATATATATATATATATGTACACATACACATACACACAGTAGGGCTGCAACTAACGATTATTTTCATTGTCGACTAATCTGTCGGTTATTTCTTCGATTAGTCGACTAATCATTTTATTGAAAAATGTGTTAAAATGTTGAAAAATATCGGACTTTCTCTCCCAAACCCCAAAATGATGTCATCTAATGTCTTGTTTCGTACTCA
>NC_065514.1:14418852-14461505 GCF_006386435.1 Epinephelus moara | reverse complement strand
GTATATGTATATATATATATATATATATATATATATATATATATATATATATATATATATATGTATATGTATATATAATCTTTTATAGTGAACTGAATCACTTTGAGTTTTTGGACTGTTCGTCAGACAAAACAAAGCAAATTCTTATTACCATTTTTAATTTATTTTTTGTTTTGTTTTGTTACATTTTATTGAATAACCCAGAAAACAAACGACAGATTTACCACCAAATAAAGTAATCATTAGCTGCTGTCCTGATGTATTATGTCTCCATCTTGAAGAAATTCAGTGTTAATTTGAGCAAATCTTTACACACATCTTACCCCGTCAGTCTGAGAGAGATATTGGAGCTGGACTTTACCCTGTGCAGATCTGAGTCATGCAGAGTTTTAAGCAAACCTTAAGAGCACCTTAGCCGAGTCCAAGTCAATCTGAGGACCAGGCCCTGAGCAAACCAAGACAGTTTCCAATACATACAGTTTATTTCCATAAATAATTATGGAAAGCTTCTTAAAGATGAGCTGGACTGTTAGAGGCCACACATTAAACAGTAGTCCTGGAAAGAAAAGATGGTGGACTAACTGAAGAAAACACATTTTTAAAGTGTTTTTGGCGTAATGGGAAAAGTTGAGTCAGTTGAATCCTAAGTCTGCCTTCATGTGCATGTGCTGGTGAACTGGCTGCACAAATATCATAATCTGAAGTCATGTCAACTGTGCTAATAGGTATACCATAGAACTTCAATTAAACGCCCAGTCTCTTTTACAAGCCTGGTATAGCTACATAGTTTGACAAATACAGGCCTGTCTCAATTAGAAGCCTGGTCTGGTCTGTAAGCATTTCCTCCTCTCTCTCGTCTCCAGGTTTCCATCATGTCCGACCCGGTTCAGACCACCTCTGACAGTCTGAGTAAACTCGTGCGCTGGGCTCACAGCCACGGCACCATCTGCAGCCTCATCCCCAGCCTGCAGCACTTCACCTCTGCTTCTAATGGTAATCTGCTGACATCAGAACCTGGTCCCAATGCCAGCAGCGTTCCTGTCGCCGTGTGGGGTTGTGGAGCTGGACATGCCTACCACTGGCCCCTCAGTGACCATAGCAACGGCTGCGGAGGCTCAGCCAATACCAGCCAGAGCCAGGAGAGGTTTGTTGGAGGGCGTGCGTACAATAAGGTAAAGTAGGGGCTTGAGGTGTTTAATAGTTTCTCAATTTGAGATGTTCATCATAACTTTAGGTTACTTGCGTAACCCCAGTTCTCAGAGTGGCATGAGTGAGATTTCTTACTATGGGATGTGCCTCCCTGTGTATTCATTACAAGCATTTATCTTGTGCCCAGTTTGTAAAACAGACGTTCTGTCAAAAACGTATTCTCTCTTTCTCATCTTCCAGGTGACAGTGAGGTCATCGTGTGACCTCTCCTGTAGCGAAGCAGCATCAGAGATGGAGGACTTCAGCAGCCAGCTCTTTGACATTGCTGGATGCGATTCGTCGGCCACAGACGATGATGCAGACTACGAGCCCCCCCCACCCAGAAAAAGAGGCGGCACATCATTAGGAGCAGTTTTCGAGAAGAAGATCAAGCAGGAAGCAACCTCTGCAGAGGATAATGTCACTGCTGCTAACGTGACTAGCACGGCACTGGCAGTGACCGAGGCTGTCTATGCTTCACAGGCTTTTCAGGCACCAAAGCCACTGTCTCCAGACAAGCTCCTCCCACCCTGCCCTCAGCTCCAGAATGGACACGATCCGGGGTGTGAGGCAGCGGTGGACCCAAAGATGGAGCAGCTCGGAGGCAGCTGTGTGACAGGGACCACGGAGCATGCAGAGAGTTGCAGCTCCGTCTCAGAGACTACAGAGAATACTGCAGGTACAGATTTATTGTGAGGTTTGGAAAGACCTGCAGAGAGGGAGCCTGCAGAACCCAAGCTTATATATCTATCGTTAAAACAAAGTGTAATTCTGTCTGTGTGCAAATGTGCAGGGGGTCAGGATGAGCTGGAGAAGCTGCAGGCGTTACTGAGTGCAGAGCGCAGCCGTAACCAGCAGATGACGGAGATCATCTCCAGTCTGAGGCAGGACAAAGAGCTGCTGCAGCAAGAGCTTACGAAGAAAGCCGAACTCATCTGTGACTTCCTGCAGGACAAAATGCGGCCAGGTAGAAAATCCACCTGTTGATGAATTCAGTGACCTCACCAGCACTGTTTACTGTACTCTACTGTACACTAAAGTTTTGCTGCAGTGAAAGCAAATTGCAGTGCTTTTAAAGTGACTGCAGGTTAGCAGGATGTAACTATTCTTGTGTATTGCCTCCATGCAAAATTGGCAATTCAAAGTACTTCACATATAAGTAGTGATGGCCAGATGAATCTTTATTTTCTGAGCCCACTAGATGGCGCTTTTTGTTCAACAAAAGGTTTAAAACACAGTGAATTGCCATTCTTTGAGACTCTCTCTTTAAACCAAGAGTGCCATCTAGTGGGCTCAGAAAATAAAGAAAATGCTTCATGAGGCTTCATGAGGCCATCACTACATATAAGTGATAAAAATCTGAACAAAACAGATGCAAACAAAAACAATAATAAAACAGAAAGTACTGATGACTGATTTTTACAACCACTGAACACTTAATGACCGTAGTAGTAAAATAAATCAGTAAATATTAAGTTTGTACCCTAAATGTCTACAAGAAATGCCATATAAAATCAAAAATGAAAGCAAAATAAAAATGAAAAACACCATTGAAAAATTGTTTTCCATGTACACCTAACAATAATACACTAAAAAGTAGGGCTGGGAATGACCAGAGGCTCCCTGATACGATATCATGATACTTAAGTCACGATACAATATTATCGCGACTGTAAATGTGTTGCGATATGCAGAATATTGTGATAAACTATGTTACGATATTTTGATTTATTACCTGTTTTCAGCTGCTAATAATATCCTCAAAGGAAAACTTTGTCAACATCTGTTTTATCTAATAAGACAAAGTACTTATTCTGTTTATCTCATGGAAGTCTTTTTTTTTGCAGGAGGAAAATGTATGTAGTGGACTGAAAAAGCAACTGATTATATTATTCAAGTCGGCTACCTAAAGTTTAATTTGTATTTGTAATTTATATAATTTGAAAAAAAAAATCGACACTTGGCACCATGTGACGATACGATATTGCCACACAAAAATATTGCAATACTATGCTGTATCCATTTTTCCCCCACCCCCACTGAAAAGTTTCGGTAACACTTTACGTAAAGGTATCTACATAAAGGTGACATGACACTGTCATAACTATGACATGACACAGTCATGAACATTATGTACATGTCTATACATGTACATAATGTGTGTACACATGTACTTTTATGACTGCTATCATTTGGTGTCATTCGGTTTTTGTAATGACAAGTGACGATGACATTGTTTGGGTTGTCTTGATTATGACAAGTTGACATTAATCAAAGTGACATTACCAGAAGGTGTCTTTGTCATGACAAGTTGACATTAAATTTGTTTGGGATGTCCTTATAATGACAACTTGACATGAACAAGAAATGCACCTCTTTTTGTGCTTATGACAAGTTGACATAATGATTGATACAAACACAAGTTCTGGTAATGTCACTTTAATTAATGTCAAGTTGTCATAATCAAGACAACCTAAACAATGTCAACTTGTCATTACAAAAACTGAATGACACTGAGCAGTCATAAACGTTTATGACATGTACACAATGTTCGTGACCGTGTCATGTCATAGTTATGACAGTGTCATGTCACCCTTATGTAGATACCTTCAAGTAAAGCGTTACCAAAGTTTCTTTTGCTGCACTGTTTCACTTTTAATTGGAGCTCAAAGCCTCGAAACAAATACATCTGAAAAACTCAACAGCAATGTCTCTTTCCAGAAATCATGACACGGTAATCAGGATAGTCCACTGTTTTCTTTCCATTGAACTACAACAGCCAACCGTATCACTATGCAAAAAGAAAAGTGCGGCTAGCTCACCTAGCACCGCTGAGCTAGCTAACATTACAGCTCAGCCAAAAAGGGTGCCATCACTGTTGACATCTCGTGCTGTCAACAGCATCTACTCATCCATGAGTAGATGCACGCTTCCTTCTGTGCAGTGATACAGCTCCTTTATCAATATCTTACCACAAGGTCTGTGGATTATCTTGAGTAACTGTGTCATGATTTCTGGAAAGAGACATTGCTGTTGGGTTTTTCAAATGTATCATTTGGCACTTTGAGCACCGCAAGCTGAGTGCCATCTGGATACGTTATATTAGAGAGAAGGCAGACAACTATATGGCCAATATTGCAAACACTCGGCAACTCACACCAAAACAATTGAGGCCGATAAACAGTACTGTAAGGAAGAGGAAAAATATGTGAAATGTGCCTTTAACCATCTTTCAGAGTCATCGTTTTTCTATTTCTAGTTCTAGATAAGAGGAGGCCCTGCTGGTCTAGTCAAAACGAACCAGGAAGTTCACGCATGCCGTCTTCTGACGATGTGGCAGCAGTCGATTCGCCGACAATGTTTGACTCATTTGAGGACATGGAGCTTCACCCTCTGAACCACCACACGCTGAAGAGCAAGAGGATTCGGGACGGAGAAAACCCCCGAGTCAGGAGTAAGAGGATGACACGGACATGGAGGATTAACCACACTTTAATATTGATACTAGTGTTATTCTGTGGGTAGAAGCATCCTTATGGTTACTATATATTGCATTATGTACTGATGTCTCTCACTGTCCTTCTCTTCTCCAGTGAAAAACGTGGCGGGTGTGATAGCACGCTACATGGCAGCCCTCCAGGAGTTTCGCCGCAGTGTTTCAATGAAGGTGGCCTTTGACCGTGTCAGTGTGGACCGCAACACGATCGCCCGTACGGCGTCCATAGCTGAGCTCAGCCTGGCTGCTCCAGAGGTCTTTCATGCTCTGACACCGTGGGATGAGAAAGAGGAGACGCTGGCGCATTATGCCCACCGCTGCCGACAGGCCATGGATGATAACATCAAGGCCAAGATCAAAACCATGAAAACAAAAGGTGAACTGCTGCCCATTGTGTCAAAATGACGGTAACGGTAACAGACTGACCGGATCAGAGGCTCATCATACACACTTCTCAGGCATAGAAAAAGGAAAGCCCACCCTTGGATTCTCTGATTATACTGTTCGATACTGCACCATCAGGTCCTCAACTTATTCCAGAAATGATATTGCAAGGTTGTTGTAATTTTCTTTTTCACAAACTTGTGTACTTCTGATCATCATGTGGGTGCACTACACTCTGGCCACATTGCTGCTTCTGTGGGTGTAAACTTTCTACCTTCTATCCAGTGGATTTCTCCTTGAATGGTTGTAAAACATTAAAATTGTGACAGAAAGAATTGTGAATTGTGATAGAAAGAACAAGTCCTTGATCTTAGATTCTACTGGGACGATCACTCAAAACTGCAGTCATAGTAGCTCAGAGTTCATTATAACCAAGTTCCAACTTCTGAAATAAGTAATTAAAATGAAATAAAACTGATATACAATGACATACAATAAGTGATTGGTTGATTCTGTGGTGTCCACTCAAAGCAGTTGAAATGTAAGTCGCTCATGGAGGCAAATAAGAGACAGAGGTACTTGAATTTTAACAGCTACTGAATACTTAATGTTGAAATCAAAACACCACTGATTTCATAGCAGTCATAGAAATATTTTACTTTGAAAACCACCTCATATGAATAGCAACATCTGGGCCACCCAGCACAGGCTGGTCCAGGGGGTAGGCAACCTGCGGCTCTGGAGCCGCATGCAGCTTTCAGCTT
This sequence comes from Epinephelus moara, assembly GCF_006386435.1. NCBI lineage: Eukaryota > Metazoa > Chordata > Actinopteri > Perciformes > Serranidae > Epinephelus > Epinephelus moara. Next base: position 14,455,673 of record NC_065514.1, on the reverse strand, counting down.
GACTTTTAAGATCTGAATTAGATCAATCAAATTTGAGTAAACAAAATCACTGTTTTTAAACTGGAACTAAATTTTTTGGACCTGAATCTATGAATATTGAAAATTCAGCTTTTAAAAATGCAAATCTAGAAATTTTATATTTTAACGTCAGAGAGGTAAATTCAGAACAAATCAATTCAGTTACGGGGTTTTCAAATTAAAATCTTGATTCTTGATTTGCAATTTCAAAAGCTGAATTTTTCAATGTTCCCAAATTCAGATCCAAAAAATCAAGTTCCAGAATTTAACAAAAAAAAAAAAATTGGTTTGGTTTGAGTTGCTCAAATTCAACTGGTCAATTTTGTATCAAAAAAAGTCAAGCTGAAAGTTTGGGTTTAAATTTCGAGCCGCTTACTTGGGTCATGTGACTGACAGACCGTGCTCTAACAGGCCAGAAGTCAGATACGTTGCATTCAGGCTCAACTGGCTAGCCTGTCCATGGTAGCCCGGTTGTTGTTATTTGAAAGTTTTTTTAATATAAATTTTGGATCTGAATTTGTGAACATTGGAAAAATTCAGCTTTTGGAACTGCAAATGAAAATTGTTTGTATTTTAATTTCAGAGGTTAATTCAGAACAAATCAATTCAGATAAGTGGTTTTCAAAGTAAAATATTTAAATGCTATGAATTCAGTGGTGTTTAAATTTCAATATTAAGTGGCTGATAAAATTCAATACTCACTACTAATGTCTTATTTGCTTTCATAGTGGCTCTACTTATGTTCGTCTGATCAATAAGGGAATTTTAAGTATTCAAGGTTCAGTGACTTTTTCATGCTTGGTGATATGCTGTATGTTTCATGTGTTGTTTTGTGTTCCACCTACCAGTTTTACAATAAACCACTAAAAACAGTGAGCACTATGAAGTTAAGGAAGTCTGCTTGAATTTTAGAAAGGAAAAATTAGGCCTTTGTCCATGGGCGGGTCCATGTCATTGGTCCGACAGCCCATTGGTTCGACATCCCATTAGTCCGATTGTCCGCGTGCGCCGCGACCAGCTCTGGGTCAGCTGGGAAAGACTTGAGACGGAGCAGGCTCACGGCTTATGTGTTTGTCACTTTGTTTTTCATTTTAACCCACACCATGATCTTTTCCTGACCCTAACCAAGTGGTTTTTGTGCCTAAACCTAACCAGACCTTAACCACAGGGCATCATGATGATTTCGGAACAGACTTCGGAACAATGGGTTTAATATGGTCGGAACAATGGGATGTCGAAACAATGGGCTGTCGGACCAATGGGCAGTTCCCCCATGGGCACAGTGCGGCATAAAGTCCTATTTCAGGTGTTTCAAAATATAAAGCATTTAATAAATGTATGCTAAAGACACTAGGGCTGATCAACATACCAGTTTTGTGAGAAATATTCGCAATTAAACCCTTTTATTTCTCTTCTTACTAATTTCTTGCTAATTTTTTGGGTCATGTCCTCTTTCATTGCTTATCGCTTTCTTCCCGTATTCTTAAAAGACATCGAGCCTATTTGCTCAGGTTTCAAAAGGTTAAAACATGGCTGTGAACAGTGAAGACAAAAAGATCATAAGTGGAAAAAAGTAGTAAAATAGTATAATGTGAACGTAACGGTGCATTTGGACCTTCTATCACCATGTTTTATACTTGCAAAAATAAAAACTGAAATTCAACATATACACTGAATGTAACAATTTAATTATCCAAATATCAACACAAATCCATTCATGTAAAAACCCTGACAGATGTGCATCTAATGGATCAGTGCAGTGAGGCAACGGAGCAGGATAGCATGTACAGCGTGTTTCAGCCCCTGCACCACTTGGATGTCTCACAGCTATTTGGAACCTTCTTCCAACTGTTATGAAAGCTTTCCTAAATCCGGCAGCCAGCTTGTTAGTCTGGAAAATGTGACAGATTCACACTCCCCTGAGATTGTTTACAGTGTGACAAACAACTGTCCATTAATCGCAGACTTGAAAGAGAGAAACTGGGAGAGACGTGGGTCTGACGTGCTCGTGTGTTGTTTGGCAACGGGAAGAGGACAAAAGGTAAAAAGGTCAGGAATCGGGCTCCAGGCGCGGAATGACGGGGAGGATGAGGTTCCCGAACGAGGAGTCCTGAGTGATGAAGAAGCCTGTTGAGTGTGTGTGAGCGTGCTGCAAGAGAAGACGCAGAGAGGCAAATGTTTGTGTTACTACTGACTGACCACATTCAGCATTGATTAAACACTGTAACGTGTCTTTAGAGGTTCTGGTAGCTGGTATTGTTTCCTCTGGACAGGCTAAGCTAGCTGTTTCCCCATGTTTCCAGTCTGTATGCTAAGCTAAGCTAACCGCCTGCTTGCTCTGTGTATGGCATAACATAAGACAGATATTTAGACACAGATTATAACTTGTTGTTGTACTTGATGCTGTATGGAAACTTGTAAATGATCTGACATGAAGATGCACTCGTGTTCGACCCCGTCTCACCTGCAGGGCAGCTTTCTGCTGGGCAGCGATGTGCTGTTGCTCTGCATTGTCCCTGAACTCCTTCAGGTTTGGTCTGGACAGCGAGATGCTGGAGGATGAGAGGGAATGAGAAAATACTTGAGTATCGACATATAGGACAGATACACCAATCAGCCAAAACATTAAAACCATTGGTGGGTGAAGTGAATAACATTGACCATCTTGTTACAGTGCAGTGTTCTGCTGGGAAACCTTAGATTGTGGCATTCATGTGGATTCTTCTTGACGTCCTCCACCCGCCCGAACACCGTTGCAGACAAAATAAGTGGCCCCCCAGCAGGACAATGCACCATCCCACATCACCAGAACTACTCAGGCATGACCCCAGGGACAGGACAAAGAGCTCAAGGTGTCGACCTGGCCTCCAAATACCCCAGATCCCAATCTGATTGAACATTTGAGGGACGTGCTGGTACCCCAGAGGTACCCCTGATCCACGGTGGGTGTTCCTTGAACCGGACTTGGCTCTGACCTGTTGGGACATGGACACAGGACCTCTGGGGGGTGTCCTTTGGTGTCTGGCACCAGGGCGTTAGCTTCAGATCTTTTGAGTCCTGTAGGTTGTGAGGTGGGGTACCAGCACGTCTCACAGATGTTTGATCAGATGGGGATCTCGATAATTTGGAGGCCAGTTCAATTCCTTGAGCTCTTTGTCACATTCCTTGGACCATTCCTGAGCAGTTTTTGTAGCATGGCATGGTGCATTGTCCTGCTGGGGGGCCACAGCTACTGGGGAGTGCCGTTGCCATGGGGGGGGGGGGGGGTTCTCCAAGGGCTGGGACTCCTGTCCCCCCCCCNGTCCAAGGACTGAGACTCCTGTCACCCTCCATGACTGGATACGGGCCCTACCTGGCTCCAGGGGTGCTCATCAGACGTCTCCTCTCCTTCTCCAGCTCGGCCAGGATCGCCACACGTGTCTTGTTGGGGAAGGCTAGACAGAGGAGAAAGAAAATGAAGACACAGAGAGACGGTGGGGGAACCTACAGGGATGTGACAACATGTATCAGCTAACATCACTTAATTCCTGAAATGACAGGCACGTAAATATGAATGCAAATGACTGTGTTACCACAAAAAATATAGGAACCAATGATCAATAAGGAGCATATATTCTCGTGTTTGCAGTGACAGTAGATGACAGATAATTAAAGACCAAAAAACGAGAAACATTTGGCTAATTTTCTAGAGACTTATAACCATCCATCCTCAAAGGGAGCCATGTTTCCGGGGGTCCCCATTTCGTAGTTACGCCCCTGCACTTATACCTCGATAACGACAAAAACCTTCAAAAACCAATGTCGTTTGTCCCAAAATATAATAATTACCTTGTCCAGGAGGGTTAGCAGCCATGTTGGTGCTTGTACCAAGAGGCAGGTCAAACTAACAAGCTACAGAGAGGCTTATATTAGCTAGCTAATGGTGTGAGATTGATTTGTCTCCCTCCGCTCGGCAAATGTTGCCTTGTTGGGTTGCGGACAACGATAAAAGTCCCCCTAGGAGATAAATATGACGTATACTTGATAAGCTACACAGAACTTGGTGTTGTAGCAGTGAATTAAAGTTTAAAATAACGATAAAACTCTCGCTTATGTGCTGATGGTGAGTCGCATTTTGCCTCTGAAGCCAAGCGCCGGTTTTCCGGATAGGTATGTTCACGCGAAGATGTCTCACTCTACTCCTATTTCCGGTCACCAGAAAACGTTATCAAGAAGGGTCAGAAGAGCTGGTAAACATACATGATGAAGCGAGCTATGGTACGTAAAAATAATACTTTTATTTATTTATGTATTTTATTTTTTAGCTCTTTAAATTAATTAAGGTATCATATAGATGCTTACCTCAAATATACAAACACTAGAATTCAAATGAAAATAGTTTCCTCAAATTTTTTTACTGTACATGCTCAGTAAACTTTCAAGATTTATTTATAGAGCACCTTAACAACGAACATTGACCAAAGTCTTCACAAAAAAATTAAATAAAACAGAGGCATGATCAAATAAAAACAGCCATAATTAGGAAAATGTAAGTAAATTAATAAGAGCCTACAATATCTTGACAAGATCATAACACAAAATTAGCATTGCACACGATTACTGTTTGTTCAGTGTTCCTACTGCCCAGGGGGAGAAACAGGTAGCCTACAGGTAGTGTCAAGCAGTGGTCAGGCATGATATCGTGATGATGATTAAAGGGCTGATGAATAGAGATGGATCTTAAGATGGGTTTTAAATGTATCAATGGAGGGAGGAGATCTAATCATAAGTGGGAGACAAGTCCACAGTTTAGGGCCAACAACTGAAAATGCTCTGTCACCTTTAATTTTTAACTGGGTGGGTGAAATGAAGAGCAGTGATTGGTCACTAGGAGTCTTGTTTATAAAACAATGCGCAGGGTCTACACTAAGAATATACATACAGACAAAAGCCCAAAAAAATATTAAACAATCAGACTTCCACCTCACCATCTGCGTCACCAATTTCCTCCTCTCTAAAATGTTCATTAAACATGGGTCAGAGTTTCTCCCATCAAGTCTGTTTAAATAGATCACAGTTTTTCTGTGGGAAGTGGCATACGTCTCTTTCAGGCCTGGTTTGTGCGTACGTAGTGTTTATATACGAGACCCCAGATCTGAGGGTTCGGGACAGGGGTGTAGCACCAAAGTCTGGGCCTGTATGCATGAGCAGTCTCTGTGGGCCATAGTCAGTTTGCTATATTCCCTTTTCTTTCTTTTCTTGTCTTTTCTTTTCTGGAGCCCTGATTTCCCTTTTTTAGCTTCCACAATTTTTTAAATAAAGAGTTTAGTCTCTATACCCATTTATTCAGCCATTTTCTATTAAGTTTGGGCATTAATTACTTTAAAACTTGCAAACAAAACCAAACTTTTCATGCCAGGCTTTTCGAGCCCCCCTCCCTTCAGGTAATCAGTCCCACTTTTCCCACGACTACAGTGCCCCTGTCTCTAGACCTTGAGTAAGGGATGAGCAGTGCAGAGATGTAACCAGGTGCAAGTCCATGCGGTGCTTGAAAACAAATTAGAAATTTAGAATCAATGAGCACTTCAGTCATCACGTGCTTCTCATGTAATTACTTGGTCATGTGCATAAGTTATTTGTTCGAAAGCACAAATTACTATTTCAACAAATAAATACATGAATTAGGTTACTAACTTTTTTTCCAGAGCTTTCAACCACATTGGGGCAACTGTGGTTCAGGAAGTAAAGGTAGATTGTTGCTAATCGGAAGATCTGCAGTTTAATCTCTGGCCCTTCCAGTCCTTGTGTCGACCTTAGGAGCCAGTCAACTTATGGACATGCACATCCACTGGTGTGTGAATGTGACATGTAGCATAAACATGTTTTGAGTGGTCAGGGGACTAGAAAAGCACTATACAAGTGCAAGTCCATTTACCATCTCACGATCTTGCACAGTTAACAATGACAGTGATATCTCAATGGCAAAGAAAAGCCCATCTTTTAACCATGAGATACAGTTGAAAGCCCAGGGGAAAAAGTCAGTAAGTAGACCTTTAGTTGGGAATGTTTTTTTCGTTTCAAAACAGATAATTATTTTGTATTTGTATTAATATTTCATTCATAATTACTGCCTTTTACATGATGTTTTCCTTGTATTTCTTTGTAGTAATGTGGGGAAATAAGCAGGGTTAACAGTGTCAGTAACAAGCTCACTGATCCTCTCAATAGACGATCTTTACAATTTCATTGGTTGCCCGTTGTCACGTGACGCGTGTGTTTATATCCGGGTCCGCGCAGTTAAACTTCCGGAGCTGCGTGGTGGGTGTCAGCTGACAGTTGTGACCAACCAGCGGGTGTAACATCTCAACCGAAGAGACCTGAACGGAGCAAGAAGCCTCCCTGTGTCTCCACCAACCGTTACCAGCCGCGGAGAACCGGACAGCCGTTAAGCACCCCCTCCGACACCCGGTCACGTCTTCCCGCCTCCCGCAGGATGAGTGTCGGCGCTCCGAGAGGCCTGGCCAGCTCGGGGCAGAAGCCCATCGCGGAGATCCTCCACCCGCTGTCCGCCGCCGAGGAGCCGCACTCCGTCACCGTCAACATCGGAGGGGACAAGGTAGGGTCCGCTGGGGCTGCTCCCTCACCGGGTTGACTGATAGGGAACAACCAGGCGACGGGAACAGCACTGCTAACCAAAGTATACTATGTAAACTAACCTGTTTACAGGCTGGCACCAGTGTTTGTGGCTAAACCCATTAAACAAGTGGCAGCAAAGTGATGGAAGTTTAATGGAGATAATGGGATAAACATAAATCAACGCCTTTCCTGGGTAATATTAATTAATTTTTGTCAGTTTGAAGATTTATCACCCATGACTGGAGGTTAAAGTTCAACCTGAGTTGCACTAAATCACTGTTGCATGCATGCAAACCCCCAAAACAGTGTCTTAGCTCCATACAGCATTAAAAACAAGCAGCAGATACATAAAAAAAACAGGCAGAAAATAATCCAAATAATGCACATACATTCACTGATACACACATACTCAAAGGCTACAATGAGTCACATGTTAACACCATTTGAATTAGATCATGTTGCATTACACTGACTCCAGTTTACACCTCTTTTGGTCTCCATTTTCTGTAAAGGGCCCTGACATCATTATCAGCCTCAGCGTGCTGTGTAAACAAGGATGGACCCAGCAAACAAACCACAAAGCTTTTATTCTTCCTGCTGTTGTTTTACATAGAGTCCACACACTTAGCAGCCACTTTGGTTTGCAGTTAATTATTGCCAGTAGGAGATGACGTGATAGGTTAATTTTTCTTATTTCTGAGTAACCAGAGGCAAAAGATCGCACTAATTAAAAATGTGAAGTCTGTAAGAGTCCCTTTGTTTTCGCCCGTCACAGAGGAGCTAATGGTTCAGGTCCCAGTCGACCAATCTGTCAACATGTTTCCATTAAAGTTGATGGACAGTTAGATCACAGGTCTGCGAACAAGTGGTCTCTTTTTGGGGTTGGATTAGATTTTTTTGGAACCATTTCTAACTCTGCATTCTTTACGTTTTTTAACCTGTGCTATTTTCTGCCTATGAGAATGACAAAATCTTGTCTGTAACTTTTTTTTAATGCAGATCCAGTTGCAGATTTAACAATTAGACAGATTCCGTCTTATTAATTTTTTTTAGTGGAAAACAAATCATATATCATCCAACAGAATATACAAACAAAACAACTCAGCTCACAGATCAAACATCTATAAAGTGAAGACACTCAGGAATTACACACTTTAACTAAAATAAATAAAACAAATGACAAGACATGTAAGTCCCACAGTACATAAACCCTCTCATAAGAATACTTGAAATTTCCAATCCAAAAGACATAACAAGACATAAAAGACATCCATGTTGTTTGAAACACATCGTCTTTCGAGTGCAGGATACGTGTCAAATAATCCAAAGACATATATTCAAGTACAACCTTATGCTGCTGTGTTTCAGCCGGAATTCTGTCTGATATCCAGTCAGAGGTACACACTTTCTTGCAGTTTATAGGCTTTACCTTTTAAACTTATAAAAATAAAACCATTTGATATGCAAAGTAGCATGTCTTTTGGATCATTTCTTAGATCAGTGGCGAAGACTTTATTATTTCTTGCCCTATAACATCTCCAAATTTCTGTATCTTCCAGCAAGACCACAAGATTTCTTATTATTAGAATAATTAATTAAGTGTATTGTACCACCATGGATAAATGTGCTATCACTTTGTGTTTCGTCAAGCAATATTTTTCATATGCATCTTGCATAAAATATAATGCTCTGAAGTTATATTATATAGCAACAAGTTGCTGAGGTTTTCGTTTTTTCCTTCCTTTTTTATTTTTTATTCTTCCCGGGGTCCATGTGCAAAAAAAAAAGGCAGGTCACTAATGTACAGAAGCGTATTGCATTCACTTGACAAATAAAAAAAAAAATCTGTTTTACTGAGTAATTTTTTCTGTTTTTCCGAGTATTTTTTTGTTTGTTTATTTTTCGGGGTATTTTTTTCTGTTTTCTCAGAGCAATAGAACAACAGACGCTTTCATTCCTTTCTTGAGAGCTTGATGTAATGGAAGCAAACATGACCCGCTTGTTTAGTTTAATCCAGTTTTACTTTGTTTTTGGTTTGAGACACTGGTAGATACTCTTGTCTTTAAGTCATATAGATGGTGTTATCATTAGTGTGTCGACTTTACGCAGGCACCTTACTCAAGAAAGGAATGAAAGCGTCTGTTGTTCTATTGCTCTCTTAACTCAGAAAAAAATACTCAGAAAAACAGAAAAAATTACCCCGAAAAGCAAAAAAAAAACCCTACGAAAAACAGGAACAAAATTACCACGAAAAACAGAAAAAATTACACCGTAAAACAGAAAAATAAAATATTACTCCAAAAAACAGAAAAAAATACTCAATAAAACTGTTTATTTTTAATTTGTCAAGTGAATGCAATACACTTCCGTACTAATGTACACACAATATTAAACAAACAAATAGATAGATAGATAGATAGATAGATAGATAGATAGATAGATAGATAGATCGTACTTTATTGATCCCAAACTGGGAAATTCTTGTGTTACAGCAAGTAATCAAACAGTACGTGGACAGTAATTTAAACACAAGAAGACAAAAACAGATCAAAATGAAATATATGACACAAAAATAAGTAGTGTTAGATTTTAAAATATACAAGAGAAATACACAGGAATGAAATAAAAATATCAAAATTGCAGGTGTAAAAATAGAAGATCAATTATATTATGACCAGCAGTGCAAAGTAATGGTTGGAAATGACATCACTGACCTGCTGCTATGGTTACGGTCTTAGTTTCTTTACCTGAGAAAGCAAACAAGAATTTCCGGTCGAACAGACTTCTTTGAAAATCTGGAAATTGCAGTTCATGCACAGTTTATTTTTGACTCAGTGCCTCAGTATCGTTCTTATGTTAATATGAGACTTTGGGTCCAACTATTAGACTGCATGCAGTAACAGTCATATCCTTAAACAGAGGTTGGTGCCATTTACTTGGCCCCTTTCAGCTGAGATATTTTGGCAAGTCACAGTAGGCAGAGCACAGGTTTAAATAGTACACTGAATAATAGCTGAGTTCCGTTTAACTGCTTTGGTGTCAGGGTGCTGGTATCATGCATGCTGGCTCTCTGTCACACTGGGATGCTTGAATAGAATGCAGCCATCATTAATGTTATCAGAAACATCTGTGTTTGTCCTGCTCTGACACGTCAAAATGTCTGCCCACATATTTCTCCAAAAAACTGTCCAGTATGTTCAGAAGATTTAAAGGAGCTAGCACACTCTAAAATGCAAAATATGAGCTTTATCGCAGTATTAGCGATAAGTAGAACTTCACATCTGTCAACTCCCATATCACAGCTTCCCAACTTTTCCATGTATTTGAAACAGATCTGCTTCGCCCAGTGTAATATTTTCAGATTCTTCCTCACTGTCTGTCAGGGCTGTACCAAATAGTCTGAAACTTCAGACTCTGTAAGGGTGACATTCAAATTCTGAATCAACATTCAAAGCTGTGCAGCCTTTGTTTGCATCCCTATTCACTAAACCTGATGTTTCTGCACAGTTGCAGATTAAGATTGAGCAACACTAATACTATCAGCATTGTACTATCTGTAGTGTTAGACTCCTGACTGCACAGGATTGTTTCCAACTCATGCCATCCAAACATTTCCACATAGTTACCTAGGTTGCAGCCTCCATCATTTGCACAACGAACTTCTGCACCAGACTTTAATGATAACACTTAAATTTGAAATAATGTTCTCATTTATTTTATTGCCTCGTCTATTGTAGCATAAAGTTGCCATATGTCTAAGGGTGTGACTGTTGGCCTCTTTCAGTGGTCTTCTGTGTTTATATTTGTGCACAACAGCCTCTCTAACCTGTGTTGTTGCTCTTATCGCTGCATAAATGTTTGTTTTTATTTACTAATATTGACTAAAAATTGGCAGCCAACCATTACTCATGAAATATTTATTAACAAAATGATTCAAGAATTCATCTTAAACATTTTAAATGACATCAAAGCACCAATTAGACATCCATTTAAGGGGGAAATAATGTAAGATAATCCCTGTGAAGGTTTTTAAATTCAATTAAATTACATTTTTTAGTCAGAGTTTGCGTCTTTATTAGGAAATGTGTGCACACAACATACTGATTAAAAATTAAAATTAAATTAAAAATTGATTCATAACTATTTGTGTAGGTCGAATATTGCAGTAATAATAATGTGTGGTTGTCACAAAATCCCACAGCACACCCGGATTGGCATCATGGCACACCGCTTGAGAACCACTGGTATATTTCATTGTTATTTTATGCCCTCATTAGTAGAGATGTCCCGATCCGAAATTCGGATCGGTATCGGCCACCGATATTAGCAAAAAAATGTGCACCGGATCGGACTACATGGAAAAATACGGATCCAGAACTCCTATCCAGTTTTTCATTGAGTCCGATCCAGGTTTTCCGGCCAGCCCAGCGCTCCGCGATTCAAGCAGTCCATTCCAGTGACCGCTCCAGCACTTACTATCAATCCACCAGGCCAGCATGCAAACACACAGGAAACAGCAGCACCAGGCTGGCACTGACACTACAAAAATAACTGAAAAGGCGATGTAAAATATGACAGATGTTCAAAACTAATAATTCAAGTTTTTATTGTCTTGAAATGCTCGGTATGGCATTTATATAGTATTTTCCAGGCGTACAAGAATACAAGGCACGTACTTTTTGATAATATGGAGTTGGACTCCAGTACATAAAGAAAAATTAACAAATAAGTCTAGAAAGAAAGAGAAGAACGCTAACTAACAAACAAAAATATGTCACACGTATGTCCCTTAAACATCACTCTACAGGGTCACATAATCACTGAGCAAGTTCATAATTATGTTGGCTTATCCTCCATTTTGATATGAGTCCATAACCAGTCCCAAGGAGATTCTCCTTTCTCCTGGTCGCCATTTATTCTACTGAGCATGCATTTGTAAGATGCTACTTCCACCATTGCACCATCGTAGGATAACTCCACAGACCCCCATTCGATAGCCTCAATAGAAGCCTCACATGTGAAAAATGAATTAGGGTACAGCCCTGTCTGTCGAGGCTACTTTGCCTCGGCCTGGTTGTTCATTCACAGTGGTGTAATGATGCAACGCAACGCAATTATCTGAAGTGTGATTACCAGTGCAGGTTAGGACCACAGTGTAAAAAGTGCTCTCACAACGTCAGCAGCCTGTCCGTGTATGTGTGAGTGTGTGTGTGTGTGTATACAGAAGCAGAGACAGAGTGGTGTGAAAAATTATGTGTGTCTGGTCAGCGTGTGAACTTGCAGAGAGTGTGTGTGTGTGTGTGTGTGTGTGTAGGAGTGAGAGACAGAGGGTAGCACTTCTTGACGCCGGTCAAATTGGAAAGTTGCAACACAGGAGGCGATTAAAAGAAAAAGTGATTCAGGTTGAACATTAGCTGCTTTTTAACTCGCGCCTTAACGTGGACGGAAGTCTGGTGTCCTCACGTGAGGTCAGATGGGGCCCTGGAGGACTCGTGAGAAGTGTTGTCACAAGAACAGGTTGCTGTAGTGAGAGATGTGTGTGTCAGGTTTACTTTCAGGGCCAGTTTTGATGACGCGGCCCTGCTGTCTCTGTGTTTTGCTTACCTTCCTGTAGCGCTGTTTACATTTTAGTCTTTGTTTACACTTAACATTCTGTTGCCTTCAGCCTGCTGCTCGCTAATGTGATTTTCAGAGTCCCGTGTAATTGTGTAGTAATGTATGAATCCTCTGAAATGTGCTTTTTTAATATGTATCCTTGAGAAATGAGATTCGACAGCACCTAGAAATAGAATCAACCACGTCGTTCTCTTCTCTCTAATAATAACGTGTCCAAATCCACAGGTTGTCTCTTCATTTTAGCAGAGGCACTTTCCACAGCCAACACTTTTGTCCAGTTATTTGCCTTTTATAGCTTTTTTTTTTAGCGCTCTTGTTGTTTTTGGATGGAGCCTGCGGGGGAAGTTTGTTGTTTGCTCTCTATTTGCTGCTATAGAAAACACTTGGAAAAACTGAAAGTGTTAGAACGAGTCTGACAGCGTGTGTTTTGCACTGAAACACCCGTGTAAGAGCGTTACCTTCAAATAGTGTATGAATAGTCTTACATCAGTTTGATAGAGATATTTATCGAATCTGTTTTGTGTGGATTAATGCACCAAATGCTTGTTTGTCCAGAAAATAGGCCATTAAAGGCACTTCAGGAAAATGGATCTGTCTATATAAAGTAAAAGTCATCATCTGTTAATGGAAAAAACTCAAACACCAATGGGTTCTTTCAAATATTTGTTCGTTTCGTCAACCTAGAGATGGTATACCTATCCATTGTTGTCCCACAGTTTGATTTTGTCGTACTGGCTGTGGAAATGTATCCCCAATTCCACAAATGCTCCATTCCTCTCCTCTCATCCATCATTCAATTATAGAGACAGCAGTAGTGTCAGATGATGCAGGGTGTGTTCGCAGCCTCGACAACAGCCCCATTGACCGAGAGACACGACTGCATCACCGTCCCCATCCCCATCCCCATCAGCATCAATCTATCAGCCCATTGTTTGCTGCTTTTTCCACATCATCTGAATTTGGTGTCACTATTGTTGTCTCTGTCCACGCAGGAAGTGGGGCTGACCAACGGCACGCCCGTCGAGACGTCAAGTCCCGCCTCCACGTCCTCGCTCTTCAACAGGCTGCAGCTGGACGATGACCTGGAAGCAGATGTGCGGGACCCCTACGCGGACGCTGCAGAGACCCGTGACCTTTTTGTCACGGTCGACGACCCAAAGAAGCACGTCTCCACCATGGAGACCTACATCACCTACAGAGTCTCCACCAAGGTCGGCTATTGGCTGGTGTCATGGTAACACCGTCTACCTGGTTCTCTTTGGGCATTCGGGGTCGTATTAAACCTCTGTCTAATTGGGTCATGGTGGTTGTTTAGCATGTTTTATGCTTGATGTTGCTCCGAACCATTTTTCTGAACATACGGTGAAATTCTCTGCGCCACCTGTAGTAGGTAATCCATCATAGTGAATACACATTAGATCGGCTCATTGTCTGACTAAGGTTTAAGAGTCATCAGTCACTTTGTTGAGGATACTCATGGATAGTTATACTGATGTCACTTGGGAAGACGGACTTCTTAAATACGTTTTTGGTTGCCAGAGCCACTATAGCACACTATATTGAGGCACTACTGCCACACTCTATAGCACATCCTGGAGCTCAAGAGCTCAAACTGGCTGAAGATACTCCTGGCTTTCTTCCTCGTCCTTTCTGTAGAGAGTTGGGTCAAGGGCTTTTGTGGCCTGCCAACTATTCTACCTGCCATTGTCACAACTCTAGAGAGTTTATTCTTGGATGTACAGTTAAGATGTAAGGTTTTATTTTGGGGAGGTCAGTCTCAGAGTCCGTTGGCTATCTGATAAAGATAAGCTTCTGGGGGGCAAAGGGCCAATGTTTTGGGCCAGATATCTGAGCTAAGACATCTCAGCTAATCTCCGTTAGCCTATCACAGGGGTCAGAAACCCTTACTATCCAAAGGTCTCAAATAATCTGCCTGGAGCCGTAGAACATATTCGAGCGTTATGATGCAGTTAACAGTCAGTCAAAATTCGGCCATCAACATTACTAATAGATCTAAATGAGCTACTTTGCAGAGTTGGCGGTAGAGGCAAACATGTCCACACACTGTTAAGTTCTCTATTGTCCTCCAAGACTTTTTAATCTGGAATCCATAGCTAGCTTAGTTTAGCTAGGGAGATCCAAGACAAGCCATCACTATTGAAGTTCGGCAAAATTTATAGGAAAAAGAGATAGGCCATATCATATACATTTAGTTGACGAAATGTAAAAACGTAATTTTATTCAGTGTGTAGGCTATAGGGCTGCACCTGACGATTATTTTCATTGTCGACTAATCTGTCGATTATTTCTTCGATTAGTTGACTAATCATTTCATCGAAAAATGTGTTAAAATGTTGAAAAATGTCGGTCTGTCTCTCACAAACCCCAAAATTATGTCATCTAATGTCTTGTTTCGTACTCATGCCAAAGGGTTTTAGTCCACCGTCGTGGGAGAGTGTGTAAAGCTGCCAATATCTGAACGTAAGAAGCTGCAATAAGAGTATTTTGGGGTACTTTTATAGTACTTTTCAATGAAAAATGACTCAAACCGATTAGACTACTTAAATTAAATGAAAATGTTAAATAATAGCCATTATCAATTTCTATATTATTACTAATTTATTTTTTTGCCAAACCCAGCCATTGGAGAGGGGCGAAAGAGCCACAGGTTGCCTACCCCTGGCCTATCATATCTGCATATAAATGGACATTAATTTAAATAAAGCAAATATGAAGCTAACTCGTCATGCTTTAAGACTCTGCTGCCGTTAGAATGTAATTGGTCAATCTCACTTGGGCCACAAATGGAAACCAGAACACTTCTGATACCAAAATTTTGTCCCGTCATTTACAGATAAGTTTTTATTTTACATCCAGGCTTTGACTGGTGCTCCTTTTTAATTACGTTATCTTGTTGCGTCTTCTTCTCCTGACTGGAGAATTAGCACCACCTTCTACTTATCTTGATGAACCAACCCTCAGCATTCGCTAAACAGCAATGGATGAAAAAGTGCATAAATTTGCATTTTCTGTTGTTGATATCTGAAAATTCTGCAAACATTTGTGCTATCAGTTCAAAGCTAATGTGCCACCTGCAGGAATGGAAAGTAAAAGCAAAGGCACCAATTTGAAACTGCGAACCCGCAGATGTTGCCTCCTGCAGGCAAAGAATGCATCCCAGGCTGATGGAACCAGATGCAGCTTCTGTTAGGAAAACACTTCCTCCAGCTCCCCATAAAAGATTTATACTCCAGCGGGGAGATGTATTCAGTAACTTATGTGGATCTTGTGTTCCATCATGACATCTGTCTGCCAGTAAACACAGCAGCAGGCCTCGGAGCCGCCGCGCTGCCTGACTCAACTTAATTTGCTCTGACTTTCAGCAGGGCCTTTCCGTCGTGTAATGAAAGAAACAGATTCAGGGGGAGACACTGCCAGGAGCCGTCGGGTGGCGTCATGACGACAGTTGCTATGCGCACCATGGTGCCTTGGCTCAGAAGCCGTAGACAAATATCACAGCCTACTATGAGCACAAAGTGTTAATTGAGAGCATGTGGGGGCTGCCATTTAACACTATAGTGTGAAAGAGAGTGTGCGTGTGCAGTGTCAGCTATATTTCAAGGTCAACAAGCATGTACAGTAATCCTGATGTGTGCAGAGACATGTTCCCCCTCCAGTATAATGTGTGCCTGTGATGTGTGTGCTAATGTACTGGCTTTTAGAAGGTGATTTATTGTTTGTGTGTGTTTTTCCTTCAGACAACACGGGTAGAGTTTGACCTACCGGAGTACTGTGTGCGGCGGCGGTACCAGGACTTTGACTGGTTGAGGATCAAGTTGGAGGACAGCCAGCCAACCCACCTCATCCCTGTAGGTCAAATGAGCCACGACGCAGCCTTGTGTCCCACTTGTCATTGAGAAACCCTCTGTTTACATCCTCTGACATCCCATTTCCTCTAATCTCTCCTCATCTGCAGCCGTTGCCAGAGAAGTTCGTGATGAAGGGCGTGGTCGATCGTTTTTCGGAAGAGTTCGTGGAGACGCGGATGAAGGCTCTGGACAAGTTCCTGAAGCGAGTCGCCGACCACCCCGTCCTCTCCTTCAACCCACATCTAAACGCTTTCCTAACTGCCAAGGTGAGAGAACACAAGGGGTGGAAAGTTCACTATTTGACTTTGTGGGACAGGAAAAAAAAGATTGCTCAACATGATCAACACACAGATGAATTCAGGTCAGTCAGGCAAACCAACAGAGCTTTTTTGTGTCACATGCTTGTGTGCAATTCACTGTGTTATATTGCGTGTCATTACGCAAAATGTAATCTCAGCAGCTATCTGTCAGTAAAGTGCAGTACCACAAAACACACAGCTTTTGCTTGCGTGCGTGCGTGCGTGCGTGCGTGCGTGCGTGCGTGCGTGTGTGTTTTCTCCAGATCTGCCATCAGTCACAATTTTTGTCTCTAAGTAGCTGAGACACAAGACAAGACTTTATTGATCCCTGTGGGGAAATGAGGTTGTTGCAGCAGTAAAATAATTGGACTCGGTAAAAGAAAGTGGAGCATAAGCATAACATCGACAGTGTCACACCGGTGATAAAATAAACAACCAAAGTAGCTGTAGGGTTCCTTTAAACATGCATGTGACAATTTCAGCCCGTCAGGTACGAGAGACGAACAGAATATTAACATTTTTGGATTAGATTGTATTATTTACTTACAAAATATGAATAGAAAACTGGTCATGTCTGTGTTTGAGTATCACAAGGTCCATGTTTTATTCCTGTTTGTCGATTCATACCTGTGTACTGTGATTCTCAATGTCGGGGCCTGTTGTCACTGTGTCTGCAGGACCTGAACAAGCGTCAGGGTCTGGCCCTGCTGACCAAAGTAGGCGAGTCAGTGAAGCACGTGGCCGGAGGCTACAAGCTGCGGGCGCGGCCGCCGGAGTTCTGCGCCATGGGAGAATACCTGGACACCTTCAGCCAGAAACTGGGAACCATCGACCGCATCGCTCAGAGGATCCTCAAGGAGCAGTCAGGTTAGGAGACCAATGATGATGAAATGACCTGTATCGGCTGGTTGGTATTGTTTTTTGGCATTGTTTGGCATTTTTGCCTTTATTGGACACTTGTTATCATAGGGACCAATGGGAAACATGGGCCTAGACAGAGATAGAGGGGTATAACATGCAACAAAAGACCCGTTTCCACCGATAAGTACAGTTACAGCTCAGTTCGGTACGCCCCCCCCTCTGTTGGGGTACCTAGCACACAGATCTGGTACAAAAAGGTGGCTGGATTTGAGGCTCATGTAACCACTGTTCATACCGTGGAGAGTTTTACATACATTAGCAAACTGTAACTATGAAAAGTAATGATGTTTTGCTGCCTCTAACAGCAGCTGGAGTCTGACGAAAAAATAACTTAATTCACTGGGCCGACTGCCAGCGACTTTTAAGGTGGAACGTTAACTTGTAATGTTACTCCATGCATGAGTTGATGACGTGAATCCATCAGCACACCTTAAAGTTCTATGTAACAACTTTGACCATTACTTTAGTTTTTATTGTCTCTCTTGGGTTATGTGAATGGCATATATTCTAATCCTCACTCGGAGAAAAAAAAGGGTCGCGGAGTGTCATTCCTGTAGGCTCCTGCAACACTAAACCCCTGCACTTGCATAAGAGTAACTAAATAAACAAACCTGCTATTTTTAAATATCCCATGGAGAGAGACTCTCACTGCAGCCTGTTTTATTTTGTACAAAAAATGTGGGCATGCAGTCTCGTTCTGTGGACGATAAACTAGGTGCAGACCGGTGAAGAGCCAGGAAACACAGCAGATGCTTGACAGAGCAGTGAGTGACAACAACCCCACCCACATTTCAGAGTACTGTTTGTGGTGGAAACCCTAGGGTCTAGGTACCATGTCTGAAGGGTTACTTTTGGTTCCAAAGGTACCATACTGAAAGTATTTGGTGGAAACAGGGCTAAAGGTCCAATACTACTAAGTCATCCTTTACATGTTATAGAGAACCCAGCAGGCTTGCAGATGGTTATAAACCAGTTTATTGATTCATTATAATTTGACAATAAAGAGAGGGCTTTCCGTATAGACTCATACAAAAGTTATCACTTATGATCGACTACAAGTGTGGAGGTATATATATCTGCATAGACCTCTGCCTGTGTATGCCTTTTGTCTTTGTAAATTGCTGTATTCGGGATGATGGTGGGCACAGTGTGCAGGTGAGGTCGGGACTCTTAAAAGGTAGTGACCAGGTGCCAGGCAGTAAGTGTCAGAAAACCCCCCAAAAAACCCTGCAAACATAGTGCACTAAAATGAAACTGGGGTTGGCTTTCACTTTCACTGGAGTTGTTTACAGACAGTAACCAACATGTCCTGTATAGTATGCCTTTAACAAATGAGAAATTATTCCATTAAAATCATACTTAAAAGGTGTATAAATGAGCAACATCAAGCAATCAGTAACTGGATAAATTGGAATTATATTCAGTGTGAAAAAGAGAAATAAAAAGCTGAGTTCTGAAATGATTTTAACTGCACAGGTGTCTCCCTTTCTTCCTCTTCTATTTACTGACTCTGTTATTGACACAGAGCATTATGCTGGTACACATAAGCCCTGGGATGTAACAAACATTTCCAGTAGCGAGAGAGCAAAAGCCACTTCTTCATAATTTCTTCTTCCAGACGTGTATTTGAGGCACCAGGAAGCAACATTTTGAAACAGCTGTGTGTGCTGCTTGCAACATGCCCTCAAATAATACCCTCTATTTTCTGTTTCTTCTCTTAGTGGACTACTTCCTGCTAGCTTTCTGTATGTGCTACATTGTGGTTGTGGTTAGTTTATGTCATGCAGTGTTCAGTCGTCAGCTGGGTGGCTAACACTAGCTTGTGTGCAGTATTGATTCACTGGCGTTAGTGTTTGGTTGGAGAAAAACCCACAGCCTGTGGCCTTGAGGGTGCACGGTTGATAAGTGCAGGCCTAACTCATGCATGACAAGTGATCCTGTAAATACCTGACATCTGCCGTGTGAAATGCTCCTTGTCACCATCTGTTCGGGCTGTGGGTGTGTTGCAGTGTGTGGCCTGAGAGTCTGCAGCGTAAACCAAAGGTCCTTGTTTCCATATTGGAGGAGATAAGATGGAAGCTCGGGGAGCTGTAGATAATAAAGGCCTACGAGCTGACAGAGTGTGTGGAAAAGAAAATGCCTCGCATGCTTGACTCAGCGTTTAGCCATCACCCACCCATGTGTAATTTACAAATATAGATTTTGCAATTGAACTCGTCGATCTCTCCGTATCGCCTGTGAGGAAAGAAAAAAAACTTCTGCTTTGATGTTGTTACAGAATATTAGCTGCTCAAACTTAAAATCTAGAAACAGAGAATCCAAGAAGTCTAAAAATTCAGCAGACATTCAACTGAAAAAGGAAAAAAGAAAGTGTACTGTTTGTCTGTTTAATCACCTCTTTGTTTTCCTTTTACCCATCACCAGAGTACCTGACAGAGCTGCGTGAGTACGGCACAGTGTACTCCAGCTGGGTGGGGTCGGAGGATGAGCTGCGGCGCCCCCTGGAGGGCGTGGCCGGGTGCGTGACGACGTGCTGCTCAGCGCTGGATGACCTGAGTGAGAACATGACCCAGGACTTCCTGCCCGTACTCAGAGAGTATGTCCTCTACATAGAGTCCATGAAGGTGAGAGGGACGAGGGACGTCGTACAGGACGTCTTTTGTTTGTTTGCAGGTCCTAAAAAGTCTTAAATTTAATTTTATAAATTATAGGCCTTAAAGGGATAGTGCACCCAAAAATGAAAATTCAGCCATTAACTACTCACCCTCATGCCGCGGGAGGCTCAGGTGAAGTTTTAGAGTCCTCACAACACTTGCGGAGATCCGAGGGGGGAGTGGGTAGCAGCACAACTGCACACCTAATGGCTGACGCCGCCCCAGATTAAAACGTCCAAAAACACATAATTGAAACCACAAAATATCTCCATACTGCTCGTCCGTAGTGATCCAAGTGTCCTGAAGCCCCAACATAAAAAGTTGTTTGGAAAAACTTCGTTTGAACTCTGTTTTTAGCCTCATTGTAGCCTGTAGCTCTAACTGCCTCTCTGTACACAGTGCTCACGTGTGCGCACATGCGTGCAAGACCAGCGAAAGCACGTGAATACACATGGAGGCAGTGCCAATGGCTCATGGTCTCGTGCAAGCGCACACACGTCAGCCCTATCCCTTTTATAGCAATTGAATAGTTGTAAATTTGAATTTGTGACCTCTTAATTGCCACAAACATTTAATCTAATTTTATTTATCCATCTATTTATTGTTTGTCAAAATGATTAAAGCTCATCTGCATAAAAGTCCACATTTATAATGTTACAAATCTTTCAACCTACCATTGAACCTGATACTGTCTTTTAACTTTATACTTGCACTTACCTGTTGACAAAATGTAGATTACCTAACTCATTCTGTAGATCCATTGATCCATATTCCCACATAAAATCTTCGTCTGGATATGGCCACATACATAAATCTTACCTTTTCTGCTTACCTGAAATGCTTTAATACGACAAAAATATGTATCGTCCAAAAATCAGTTTTATATTCGGTTAAAAATTTATGTTGAAAAGGTCTTAAAAAGCATCAAATTTAAGGGTCTGATACCTTTAGACACCTTGGTTTGTTGTAAGAGAGCTGGCTACAGAATAGCAAGTCAGCTTTGTGGCCCTAGTGGCCGGCTGCAGTACTGCAACAAAAAATCCCCTCATAGACTTCCATCATGAAAAATAAAGAGAAAATTATTTTTTGATTTATAGTAATAAAAAAATCAGAGTAAATGCTTAATCAATGCCAAACACAAACACACACATGCACTGTGTCCCAGGTCCATACCACATACTAATTCTATTCAGTTTGCACTGCATACTAATCATCAAAGAATACTGTTTTCTATAAAAGTTGGGACACTGTCTAGAGTGTAAATAAAACACAATGTGATCATTTTCCGATCCTTTTTTTTTCTGACATGTATTCAATTGAAAACAATACAAAGACAAGATAATTAATGTTCTACCTCATCAGGTTCCCTTATTTTGGTAAATATGTGCTTATTCTAAATTTCTTGCCAGAAAAAAGTTGGATCAGTGATGGGAAAGAGTTGCATTTTCAAAACTTCAACAATCAGTGTCCTCAGTTCCCAACAATGATTGAGTGTTATTGAAAGAAAAGGTGATGTAACACAGTGGCTGACATGCCGCTTCCCTCTTTTGGAACGTGTTGCAGGCATCAAAATAAGTGTATATTTACAAAAACTATAATGTTTATCAGTTTGAACATTAAATATCTTGTCTATATAGGGATTGTTTTTTCAGTTATATTACTATACTATAAATATATTTACATTTTACATAGTGTCTTTTTTGGAGACGGGGTTGTACAAAAAAAGCCCCCAGTGTACCTCACCATTTTATAGTAACAGGAAATGATACATGACACTGGGCGTCGATCAAACTGTCACAGACAAATAAGCATCAAAATGTTTTTCCTTATGATTTAAACCTGTTTTTTTGTTGTTTGTTTCCAAGGGATTTATGAGCTGTTTCACCAACAATTTGTTTCCTTTGTGCATCACATTGCAGGAGAATAGTGGGCATCAACACCACATTCACAAATTGCCCAGATTCATTTTGTACACTCTTATAGTTTGAGTATTCTTCAGTCTGCAGTGTGAACTTACTACATACAAAAAGTCTGATTAGAGTTAGTGTGCATTGTGAATTTCGGACACAGCTGCAGACTGAGCCACCTTTGACCCTGAATCGAGGAAGTAGCATCTGAAAATCTGCGTGTGTCACGTCCTGCACTCACAGAGCTCCTGAATCAGCATCTCTCTTTCTGTTTAACTTTGTCTCTCTTTTAGAAACATTTCAGTATCAGTAAACGTCACACAAACTGTGCAAAATAAAACAAGTGATGTTTTCTGGTTGATTACAGAATGTTTTGAGGAAGCGAGACCAGAGCCAGGCGGAGTACGAGGGCCGACTAGAAGCAGCCATATTGCGCAAACAGGAGGACAGCAGGACGCCAGTAAGCCTCCTCCTTCCTCTCATCTGAGTCTGAGGCTCCTTTCACACACTCAGGCCTTAAAAGTTGCTGTGTTCACTGTTGCCAGTTCCGGGAGTGTCTGTTTTCCTGAAGTTCAGTTTTACTCTCTGTAATGATTTTAAGAATTATCTTACAGAACAACAGAGGTTAATCTTTTTCAGAATAAGTGGAAAAATACTGTGAACAATCTCTTAAAATAAAATCCTTCATTGCTGATAGGAATATATTTTGTTCATATGCCATACTAACACCACAAAGAAAGAATCTCAGAATTTTAGAGGGAAAAATAAAAGTCTTTTCTCGCTCTCTGATATTTCTCTAATAAAGCCCTTCTCTCCAAAACTCCTGCACCGCCCACACCCCCTCTGGCTGTAGCCCTGTAACCTGTAGTCTTGCATTATGTCCCCTGAAGGCCACTGTAGCTGTAGTTTCCTCTCTCTTGCCGTAGATGCCGGCAGAGGTGGAGAAATGCCAGGACAAAGTGGAGTGTTTCAATGCCGACCTGAAGGCAGACTGGGAGCGTTGGCAGAGCAACAAGAGACAAGACTTCAAACAGCTTCTCACCGGCATGGCCGACAAAAACATCAACCACTATGAAAAGGTGCGTAGGCTGCTGTAAAGCTCTGTGTTTTGACTTTAAAACCATGCAGTAGCGTGGAATTTAGATCTCTGTGAGAAGATCGAGTCGGCTTGTTTCATTGATCAAAACATTAGCAAGATGACATTTTCCTTAAGTTGTCATCACACAACTGAGTTTTTGCATCAACTGTTTTAAGCATGGTGACTGGGTCTGTACTATACCAGTGAAAGTATCACGGTTCTGAGTAGTATCACGATACCACAGCAAAAATGAGGCAGATGTCAAAAATGAGGCAGATGTGCCTTTTGTCATTTATAAAAAGATAAATCACTTTTCTATTATACATCACTGATATTTCAATGGAATAAATTACTTATTCATACTTCAAAAACAGCATCAATAAGTGATGAACATAGGGGAGATCAAAATAAAATAAATAAATAATCAACCAGCCACCCTCCTCCCCTGACAAGTAAAGAACAGTCCCTTCATAAGTAAAGAACAGTCCCTTCAGTGCGGTGAGGTTTGTGGGCCGTTACCTGCCACAAGGAGAGAAATGTGAACGGCTTGTTTCCCCTCTGACACGTCACATACCTGTGTGCCGCCACGGCTCGGCTGTTCAGTCACATACCTGTGTGCCGCCACGGCTCGGCTGTTCAGGTATTTCTGGGCAGTCATGACACCGACGAAAGAGGAAATTATTGGACCTGAAGCCGGGCTTCTCAGTCGCCAGTAAACCGCGTTATCTTGCGGTGGCCATAGTGCTCCGCCGTATTCCTGTTTGTGACCCCCGTTCAACCCAAAACCGGCAAGATTCGCCTTTCGTTTCTGCTGCTGGTTGAAATCTACTCGCACAGCGTGCTCCTGAATGATTTCTTTTGCTCGCACAAAACTATTTTTAGTCGCAAATGCGAGTAAAATGCTCACACCGTAGAGCTCTGTTGAAAACAAATCACTGTAGCATATATAAACAAATCTAACCTACAAGTAAAAATAAATAAATAATAACTTTCACTGCTTAAAGATACTCAATAGCTCAGCTAATACCTGACATGTCACTGGAAAACAAACCACTGCAGCAGCATATTGAGTGCCTGGTGGCCAGCGCGCGCTGTTATTGTTCGGCGCGCGCACTCACCCTCTTGCGATTGGACTTTGAACTTATCCCACAGTAGTGGTACTGTGAGGTACCATAGTACTACGGTACTCCAACATGATGGTATCATATGTACCGTGGAGTTTTAGTACTGTGGTCTACCGTTGGTACCAGTATACCATGCAACACTAATAACAATTCTGTCTCTACTTTATACTCACACTTAACTTGTTGCCAAATGTGTTTCTACATAAAAATCTGCCTCTATACGGGACCAGTAACCTTTATACTCACCTGCGGTGCTTGAATGAGAAAAAGATTTGTCCAAAATGTTTAAATTGGGTCAAAATTTATCCTGTAAAGGTCTTATAGTCATTATATTTAAGGGTGCTTTCACACCTAGAGTTGTCTTGCAGACCAGACAAAATGCCAGCAAGAGAAAGCTGCTCTTGATTGGTCAGAATTAGCATGCGTCAACCATATTTCAGATAACAGGTCCACAGTGAAGACATAGTAATACGTCAGTACTGTTGAATAATCTAGTTTGTGTAGCAAGCTGAGCTTTTGGGGCCAGATCCATTAGAGGTGAGCTGAAATAAGCTGTCAGTTGTTGACCTTTTATTTATCTGGGGTAGATTCACTGAACACGAGGGCTCTTTAGCAGAAACACCCTGTTCACACTGACAGTCACAGACATTCACATTTAAAGTTGTCCAATACAACAACAAATGAGGTAAATTCATTGTTTAAGGGAGGAGCAAAGGACGTCTTACTAGTGACCTTGAAGCTGCCAGTGCTTAAATATCTTGTATAATAATAATTATGTAACACTGCTCTCCCTTTGTCTCTGCTTCTTTCCCTTCCACCTCCTTCTCCCCCTTCGCTGACTGACTTCATCCATCTCCACCCCTCCGCAGTGCCAGGCGGCGTGGGAGTCACTCATAACTCTTCTCCAGGACAAACAGACTGAGGACAAAACGAGCGAGACGAACTGAAACACCTCCTCATGTCTCTGCCCCGTATCTCTCTCCCTCTCAGTATAACACACTCTCTCATGCCAAGGAAAAGGACCAACCGGGGCGGCAGATAGGAACTGCTGGACTTTGCCCCCCCCCCGTTCTCCTGTGAGATGGAGAGGAGTTGTCTCTCTCGGAGATTTGACCTGTGAAGGAGGTAACAAATGGTACATTCAAGGACAGCTGGGAAAGAGGAGAGACCTACTATGTACAGACATTTTCCTTTTGTTTTTTTTGTTCTTTGTTTGTCGTTGTTCCTATTGACTTTTTCTACTTCATATTTCAAATTAACAGTTGGTTGCCAATGCTGCTTGTGTTTATTTAACCGCGGTCTCTGAGAGGCGCGTTTTCTGTCTGTTCTCTCTGTTCACATCGAGCCAGACGTGAAGGATACCTCCTCAGCATTGCAGGAAAGGGATACGATCATTATATTTCGCATGAAGTATTCAGAGCATCCCAGACATATTTTTATTTTCTGTCAGGTTGCAAAAGCCTCTGAAAATGTAACACTGAAACAAGACTCGTAAATTGGAATCCAACGTCTTAAAATTAATTTAAAGGACCATACCTGTTATTTTTGCATGTTTATGCCCATAATCTTGCCATTACTGCTAACCATTTTCCAGAAGTTCATACACTTTACAGCGTTCCTATTTTCCCTTCAGCCATTATTATCATTAACATATTAAAATCAGCTTGAAAAAAGCCGTGGCATCAGAGCTTGGCATCAGCACAGCCTTGTGTTCAACCAGAAGTTACACACAGGCAGAGAAAACGCAGGAGGTGTAGCAACAGATGTCAAAACGAGACGTTATTAAAAGCCACCGATCATTCGTCAAAGGGAAACTTTAGGATGTTTTTATAATCCACATCCTTACAGAGAAATAGACAGCTCAATAGACATGTTGAGTAATGTTGAGCTTCATCAGGAAAGTGATTTTGTTGGAGGTCATTTTGTTTTTTAAGCAGAGATACACAGAAGAGTTGGTCATACGGTTGTGTTTCCAGTGCAGTCTAGCAGCACCACCTGGTGGTTAAGACGATAACTTCATTCTGGTGGCTTCAACGTGTGCTACTTCTGCTGGTTCCTCTTGCTATCAAGTTGTTTTTTGTACCATGTCCATTTATACCTGCTGAAGGGATGTCACCTCTATTCTTCAAGCAAAAGCTCTAACTCAGTTTGAGGATGCCAAATGGTGCAAGAGGCAGATTTACCCAGTGAAAAGCTCACAGAGGGAATTGAAGGTGTAATTTATTATCTTAAAACGAATGAAAGCAATCAGGTGTAGAGTCAAATGTTATTTTCTTGTAGTAATCTGAAAGAAACAAACACTGCATTGGGAGCATGTGGCATTATTGCACCCCATTAACAAAATCTGTGTTGCTTTTTAAGAACAGTGGCGCTCAAAGGCTGGATATGATCCAAAATATTTAGAAAGGAGTTGAGTTAGGAGCTGTCAGGTGAGCATCTGTTCAAGTTGGAGTTCGTGAAGCTCTTACACATGTCAATGCTGCGGGCCTACAGAGGAAAACAGAGCACCGAGGCTTCTGGGAAATCTCGGCTGTGTCATGTAAGCATCTGAGGAATTGGTTAAACCAGTGCTCAAAGGAGTATTATGTAGGTCAGAGCTAGAAATTGCAAAAACTCCATTCCGAGTGAGACACGGTGTCTCACTCGGAATGGAGTTTTTGCAATTTAAAAACCATAGCTTTTAAATTAAAGCATGTACTGCACATGATTTAATTTAAAAGCTATGGTTTGTTTTAATGACCCAGTAATGTGGAAATCATTTGCCGTTTACTTCTCTTAACCCCTCTGACTGATCAGTGTGACAATGTGACCTCCTCTGCTCAGCTGTGACTCATGGGAAACATTTGTTCCCCCATTTCAGATGCAGTAGTGCAGCAGCACGTACGACCAACAGCAGTTTTGCATCACACTTGTTTTGCCCTCGACATGTTGCTGATGTGGCGTTGCCTGAAAGGAAGAATCCACCCTGAGAGATTCTGTTAGACGTCAATGCGTAACCTTATGTTGAACCAGCTTTATTGAGCCATTTCTGACTTTTTGACCACAGAGCAGAGATGCAGCGTGCTGAGTTTGTAATGCTGTGCCGGCTCATTTGAATATCCTTATTTTTATCCGACCTCAGCCGCACTGCTAGCTCATTACACTCAGCATAAAGTAGCAAAAAAACCCACCAGTGATGACTTGGGTCAGTGACATCATCCCAGAATGTTTTTTACAAAGACACTGATTTTGTCTCTTGCTCATTTGTGGCGCAGATCCCGCTGTGTTGTAGCCTCATAAACAGGCCATAACTTTATTTCTTCAACAAATGTAATCATTATTTTTGTTTGATAAAGAGTTTGTTTTGCGTAATTTTATTTATTTCAGGAAGCTGAAATAATTACGTTTCATTTCTACGTTCTGAGAGGCTCCTATGTTTTTATTTCTTTTAAATGCCCTGTAGTCAGATTGTCTTTGAATGGTCTTTGTCCTGTTTTATAGGCTGATGTCACATTACTGAGCCTGCTATCAGTGTAGCCAAATGCGAGTGCGATAAGAGAGCGACGAGATGAAGTAACTGTGGCTGCTTGCAAACTGGTTTAAGTACTCTGTCAGTTCTCTTTATGTCCGTCCGTCATATTTCCCCTTTGAGTTTTTAAAGCACGAAGCAGCTACTGTTCTAACGACCAGAAGTCAGCGAGGTGACATATAACAGTTTTTATTTGGGCATGTTGAATGCAGCTAGTAAGATGGAGAGAAGCTTTCTGAGTCACTGTGGTCAGTCAGTGTCGAGGCAGCCACATGGGACAGAACTACAGATGCACTGATGCTAAATTATCTGTATCTTAGGGGCTGTGCACTATAATAATATGATATTGTAGGGTTGACTACTGGTGCTTTCACAAAATATCGATACAAGAGATTTTGATTAATAATCAACAGTCTGGTAAGTTCAGAAAATGACATTACTGTAATGCAGCCTTTAAAACCAGGAAAAGACAAACCTTATGATTTTACGATATCCAGAATCTAAGATGATATCTATCCAGAGTATGAATATATCGTCCAGCCATATTGTATCTATTTCGAAATATTAGAATTCACTATGAAGAACCAGGGGTGTTTAGAAATTAAAACAGAGCTTCTGTATCATCTGTTGCTCACACACAAACTGTAGAGGACCTCCATTTTTATCCCCAAATACTGCTTTAAATTAGCAGTTCCACTATAATTTTAAGTTTTTTCTTATTTTCTGAGTTCTATCATTTTTGTGTTAATTGCCATAACCTACATGAACATGCAGCAACATTAAAGAAATTTTAGAAATGGTTTATCCGGACCTCACAGATTGAGTCAATGTTATTCATTTAGCAACAGCAGGAATTCAGGAAAGGCAATGCACTTTCTGTTTTTCGCAAGTACATTTCGTATTTTTTTTTTTTTTGTGGGGGTTAAAAAAAAAAAAAACGCCTGTAGAGTCTTTGACCAGTAGCTGCACTATGGAGCAGTGTTTTTGTGTTGTGTGGAAACACACTAGGCTTGAGCAGTATCACGGTACTACGGTATATCAGGGCATTTAGAAATCCTGGCGGTATGATTTTCAATATTGTTCAAAATACAGACGCTCTTTGTACTCGTATGAAAATGCTTTTTTGAGAATGGATTGTATGTAGTGCACATAATGTGCCACCAGAGGTCAGTCTCTGCTCGTGGAACAGGCCGCCGAGCTAACAGACATAACGACTAGGGATAATGTTACAGGACTGTGAACGGTTGGCTAGCAGCAACAGAAAGAGGATGCAAAAAAGCTTGCATATTTTTACATTTAACTTGATAAATTCAGGGACTACTTCCAAATTTACCGAGCCGATTCTGAATTTACCGATCCAAACTTATCAATCCGAGTTTACCATCCTCAAAAAATGCTTTTTTTTTTTTTAGGATGAATTGTATGTAGTACACAAAATGTGCCTCTAGAGGTCAGTCTCTACTGGTGCAATAGGCAGCTGAACTGACAGACATGGCGACTAGGGATGACGTAACAGGACTGTAAAAAGTTGGCAAGCAACATCAGAGACAAAAAGCCTGCATATTTTTACATCTAACTCGGTAAATTCGGGTGATATTTCCAATTTTTCCTGATTTACCGATCCGGATTTACCGTCCTCACAAAAGCATGTTTTGAGGCTTGCATGTAGTACACATCATGCACCACCAGAGGTCAGTCTCTACTGGTGGAACAGGTAGCTGAGCGGACAGACATAGCATCAAGGGATTACATTACAGGACTGTAAACAGTAATTCAGGGTTACTATTATTTTGACCAAACCAGTGCTGGTGATTGCTAGAGAAGTGGGCTAGATAACTAGACGACGAACAAGACTAATGACGTTTTAAAGTAATATATATTTGTTTGTGTTGAGTATGAATGAAGTGTTTTCTGATAAGTTAAAAAGGCAGTTAAGGTAGTTCTAGTCCAGTGAATAAGAGAAACTTAAATTCATAAGGTGTACGGTTGTATTTCTCGGTTTAAGTGGGAAAAGCTAAGAGAGCGTGGGGACGTAGCAAACTTGCTGGTCGGGGGTGGAGGTGCAGATAGAGAGCGCTGCACACAAATGTTGTCATATAATGTAAACCCTGGTTGTATTTTAAGAGGGTATGAAAATATGGATACCGTCCAAGCCTAAAAGTCACGTTTGGTACAAGCAAACTCCAATAGGCACTTTTTTAATCAGATTTTTTTTTTAAATCAGACTGTAAAGTTTTACATTTCAAAATCTGTTTACATATTGGCACTGTGGAAGTGGCATCTATCTTTATTTCCACCGTTTTTCCAACAGTAGCTACTGTTCACTGTACTCTAAATAAATTTAATATATTTACTTGATAAAGAGTTACTGAATAGGAGATGTAGCAGACATGCTCTGATAGGCCATAAAAAACAACTCTGATCACTCTTTCCTTTTAGTTCTGTTTTATTTACTGGATCAGATCGGCGTGTTTGTTTCCTGCTGAGCGCTGTGAATCCCAGTGATTTTTTTAGAGGCATCAGTGCATCTGTAGACTTTTCTGGTGTAGATGAAGTAACTCATTGAAGTAACCTGACTTGAGCATGAACAGGTTTTGGGATCATTCAGACTTGATTTGAAATGTCTCTTTGCTTTAATGACAATATACTGTATATCCAATATACCCCGATGTGCAGCTGAATTATAAGGTACAGCTGAGTCTATTTTTGTATAGAAGAAACAGGTGATTATTGTTGGGTTTCAAATGAGTATGTGGAGATTACATATTAGAAGGGGTTCTTGATTTGTACATCTTGCATAACCAAAAACATGACAGTTTAACTTCTTATTTTTGGTGCTTATTGGAACCCCAACATTATCTCTCTGATGAATTAACTTCTTACTCATAGCCATTGTAAAATCTGCATCTTATACTGTGTGCCTGCTGATTTATGTTTGCACTATATATGTAGCTCAGACCCCTGGCAGATACGTCTGCTGAAAACAAATCAAACAAAGAATTAATTAGCTTTCTTTCAGTTGCCAAAAATGCCAATTAATAGGCCATGGTTCTCTAATGAAAAGGAAGGCATCGTCTGCAAAGCTGATTCAAGTTAAATCCCCAAACAGGGATGATGACGGCTGTCCCTGTACAAGCCTATAAAGAAGGGAGAGGAAGGGGAGACAGTTTTTGTTTTTCTTTAATGTACAAATCAAATGTTTCTAAGCCAAATGTCCCCATCTTTTCCTCCCGTCTTCGATTCACACGTGAAGAGAAAAATCTGATTCGCAGTGCAGGATTAACCAGATCAATCAAACCTGCACGAAAGGTTAAAAGTCAGACGACTTACGAATGTGTGAATCCAGCTTCTGTCTATTTTTGCTCCTTCCCAGTGTGTACTGTTTACGTTCAGTCCTCATTGTAAATTTGGATGTGAATAACATCTTGTTGTAATTATAGATAAGCTTGTATATTGATGTCGTTTTGATGCAATTTATCTTTACCTCAAAAGATTTTTTTGGATATATTGGACCAATAATAAAAAGAAAGAATGCCTTTGATACTTGTGTGCTCTGGGCTGATTTCTTTTTCTTCACCAGGTTTCACTAGTAGAAATGAAGTGCACAAAAACCAAGTCGTTGTTCGATAAAAAAGGTACATAGTAATTAGGGCTGGGTTAAAATAATCAATTCATCCGATTCAAATACATTGTCATTTGAATGACTGGATATCGATTCATAAAATCTGAGATCAGTCTTTTAGTATACGCTTTTTCCCATGGACGTGTGAAGCTTTAACTGGTAGTTAATGGGCTGTGGTGCCAAGTTATTAACGACCGTAGTATTGAAAAGCTCCGACGTTATCGGCTCTGTATCTTAAAACTTTCCGGTGGTAATGTGACTCTGCTCAGCAGCAGAGGGAGGAGCAGAGAGGACAGGAGCCCTGATACTGACTAATGTCTGTGTTCTTTATTCTTTCTAAACTGACTCAGTATTGTGATGTCAGCAGTATGATTTATTGTATTGACATTTTAGATTTTTTTTAAAGCGAGATATTACGTTTATATTGTGACTTTGCTGTTTAATATTATTGTTGCTGCTCTAGAAACATTTAGTTACAGAATATTTAGTTTTATTCCTGTTGTGAATTTATGCTTTGTAAAAAAAAAAATTCCTTGTAAAATTTACAGTATGAGTTCTCTGTGAATTACTTTCGCATACCAGCAAAAATTGGTATTGTAACTGAAAAATTTCCAGTTGAATCAATATCGGATCGAATCGAATGAAATTGGGACCTTGTGAATCGAAATTTAATCGTGTCAGGAAATCAGTGCCGACACCCAGCCCTGATAGTAATAATGATCTTACAAATACCTATCAAAGACATGAACTGGTTTGGATATGAGTCTTGAAAGCATTACCAAATAATTCAAAAGATACATTTTATATGTTTAAAATGTTTTTATTGGCAGAATTAAAATGAATTTCACAACACTGCATTCAGTTAGTCTCATATAAACAAAACTAAACAAAAAAAACCCCAAAACGTACCTCAGGAATATTTAGTTAAAAAATACATATATATAAAAACTAGGCTTTTACAAAACTTGCAGCTTTATGATTCATCGCTGCAAATATTTTACATTTTGTCCTAACCCTTACACCAACAAAAACTATACCTTAGGGTGGAATAACTACTGACAGTCATTGACAGCAACTCTTCTGTGTGTGTGCTCTTTAAATCATTAGTAATTAAAAGTGCAATTATAAAGAAATGCATCACAAAAATAATGCATAATAGTACAAGGCTGTTTTTTCTTCCCTTCATATCAACTATAAGTACCTTAAAGTCACTTGCACTTGTAGCCCTATTGTCTGAAATGCATAATTACTGTATTTATAAAAACGCATCTCACTGCAGTTACTAAAAAACATTTTTAAATTTTTTTTTTTTTTTTGTGCAAAGGCAATTTTGTGGTCAGTGAAACGAAATCAAACCATATATACAGTACCTTTCAAATCAGTAAATGCTGTTTAAAGTGCTTTTTAACCAAATTCAGAATTAACTGACATAATTGTTATAAGCAACAAAGACAAGTGAACAGAAAACATGATTAAATGCACAAGTGTTTAAATATGTATGGATAAAAAAGACTGAAATAAAAGTATTAATATTAAAATATATATTAATATTAATATTAAAAATACCCCACTAATGTCATAAAAAAGGTCATTTTTAAACTAGTCTCTGTCAGCCTTTCCTGACCTGCAGGATTACAAGTCAGCATATAACTCTTTTTGCACTCCAAAAAAATATTAGGTGCATCTATTTTCATATTAATCTATTTATATACACGTATTTCTATTTTGGAGGACAACAGTTGGTATATGACAACGTTAAATTACTCCATATTTGTGTCTTTGGTGTTCGGCTGAATGTTTAGTCATTCATTATGGTCATTAGGTCTGTAAACCAGCCAGTGAATCAATCTACAGTTCAGGAACAGAGTCTGTGGAGGACTGAGAAGTAATAAAGCCAAAGTCAGTTTATAATTCCGATACAAAATGTGAACATTGTAAAATCCACATTTATATCCGGACAGGAAACTTGTTCAAATGTGCGAGTCAGTCATTTTTAGTTCATTCTCCTCCTTTAAAAGGTGCTTACAGGGGGACTTTTCATGTCTGACACATCAGTCACATGTCTACATTATGTTGAAATCACGTTGGGTTGTTCTTGAGTTTAACTTCAACAAATTCCACTGGCCGATGAATTCTGTTGGTTGATGATTGCCTGTATCTGTGTCAAAAGTTGTTTTCATTATGTACATTTTTTTGCCAATTGTGTTTTTATTTAATTCTATCTGTGCATATACACGTCTGCGTGAGCCTTAAACCTGCCGTCTGTTCCTCCTGTTACAGCCACAGCCTGTAGGAACTCCTCTCCTGCAGTGTCTGTAGTTATAACAATACAGGAAGTGAGATTAAAGGCACCGTTCTCCTTTTGCCCATTTCAAGTCTCAGTTCCCCTCTGCCTCATACCAATGCTGACACACTGCTGACGGTCAGTTTGGTGCCATCAGTCTCCCTGAATCCTCACGTACTGTCGCCACCGAAGTGATCTGCAGCCGATGATACTGGAGGAAGGAGAGAGGAAATATTCTTGAGAAGATGAAATGTATTTGTACTACTATGTGTTTACTTTGTAAATGGTCTGAAATGTTGATATTCACTCTGATTCTGCTTTTTTAAACCTAATTTTCATACATTTTTAAGAAATGTTCAGACAAAAACAACATATACTCTTCTGTTTTTTTAATTCTAACAGCCACTGAAGACTTTATATTTAAACATTTTTTGTTTTACTTTAAAACCATGTTTCTGAATTTCTTTGTTCTGAATTCGCCTTTTTTCAAAATAGAAATATTAAATAAAAAAATTAAAATTGAAAAAATGGAGACAAAATTTGAAATTTGCAGTTTCAAAAGCTGATTTTTTTTTTTACATGTTTGTATATTTAGATCCAAAAATTCAAGTTTCAGAATTTCAACAAATTGATTCAGGTTGCTCAATTTCGATTCCGGTCAATTTCGGATAAAAAAAAATTCAAGTTGAAAATTTTCATTGTTAATTTGAAATTTATTCGAAATGTTTCGATTTGAATTTTTGGATGTGATTCAAAATTGAGCAACCTTTTTTTTTTTAATACTGAAACTTGAATTTTGGGATCTGAACTTGTGAACATTAAAAAAAAATAAAATAAAATTCAGTCAATGAAAGTGCAAACCACAAAATTTCATATATTAATTTCCAAGAGGTGAATTTAGATATATAAAATTAAATTATACATAAATTTAAATTCAGTGGTGTTTAAATTTCAATATTAAGTCTTCAGTGGCTGGTAGATTTTGAATACTTATGTCTCTTACTGCTCCCATAAACTAGCCCTAGACAACTACTGAGCCATAAGAATAGATGTTAATACTCCCAACAACATCCTACCTGACGGGTATCATCGCCAGTACAGTTATGATGCTGGCGAGTGTGAAGACGAAGCCAGGGAACCAGTTCAGGGTTGCCTGATAAATCTTAGTAAAGGCAGGAATGTAGGCCAGACCAGCAAACTTCAGCGCCAACTGCAGGGAGGTGAGAGTGGTGCCTGATGGGAAGGAGGTCAAATAGGTTAAGGTGTAAAGGAGTATTTCTGCATTTTTGGGAAATAAACTTAGATACTAATACACCAAGAGTAACATAAGAAATTAATGCTACTCTTGTATCTGTGCTGTAAATATAAAGCTGGCTGAGCTTAGCATAGAGACTAAAAAATAGAAATAGGGTTGAGGTTGCGATTATGTGTGCGTTTGCACTGCACTGACTTCTCAAACAGACGCCATGTCAAAGCAAACACAGGAGGGGAAACCCTGACAATGAATAACCCTGCTTCTCCAACGATCAACAAACACAGTGTGTGTGTGTGTGTGTGTGTGTGTGTGTGTGTGTGTGTGTGTGTGTGTGTTTCGATTGCAAGCTGATGTCACCCTATGACAGATTTCTTTATATGGTCATCTGCTCCAGGCATGCTACTGCAAGTGTTTACATTATGCAGCCTACACTGCTACATGTAGCTACATGCTAACGCTAGGGAAACATGTAAACTTGGTGGCTGATGTTGTTAATTTTAATGAGGTTCAGGTTAGTGTTCGGTTTAGGGAATGCATTATGTCAATGAGTGTCCTCACAAGTATAGCAAGGCAATACGTTGTGTGTGTGTGTGTGTTTCAAAAAAAGAAAGCATGACAGCGGCAGAACAGGCTCTTTATGATGCGTCATCTTTTTGACATAAAGCAGCCTGACTGCAGGTTTCCGGTATGCACCACTCCTCCATGTGTGCAAACCTGTCGAAAGGTTGCCAAACTCTGCACACACACAAACACACACACACTAAAGAGTGTATCTTGTTCACAATAAAAGACTGCTTCACAGGTGCCTCGTTTATTCCCTTGGAGATTCAAGAATGAAGCTCGATTGGGGGCCTCAAGTCAGAGAGGATCAATGGGATTTTTTTTCCTGACCTCTCACTGAACTTTAAACTGCTAACTCAACTTTCAGGAAATGTCATGTTGTCATCCTTCTTTCAGGACTTCCTCCTGTTCTCATTGTGACACACTGATCCTGTACTTCTCCATGATGTTTGACACCATTAGTATTATATTAATACGACTGTATTTTGTTTCAACTACAAGTGATTTGGGGAGGGGGTCAAATTAATATGCTGCACTAGCATGTGTTTGCATAACACTGCTGTGTATTTAATTGTGTTGACTGTAGAATTATCCCTACTGTTATTGTAACTCATCTGTGGTGCTTTTATAAACCTACACACACACACACACACACACACACACACACACACACACACACACACACACACACACACACAGAGGTTGTATACTCACCACATAAGGATGCTGGAACCTGCTGTGACAACAGAGATCTGATGGTGGGCATCGGAATGAGAGCAAATAGGTTGAGTGAGCGAGCTGCGGAGAAATGAACACTGATTAAAAATGTACTCTCTCCACGAGGTTCTTTTGCACATCCCTTCATCCAAAACTGTCAGCTGCTATTTTCTCTCATTGTATTGTCTCACCCACATCATATAAAAATATTTTACAATTACTTTTTCTGACTTTTTATGGCATAATATACTATGACATATTTTATGACATACTATACCATGACATTTTTAATGATGTTAAGGCATACTATATTTTGACATTTTTTATGACATTTTTTTGAAACACTATACTAATAAAAAAAAAATTCATGGTTTGGGACGACATACTATACTATGACATTTTTTCATGGATTTGGACGACATACTATACTATGACTTTTTTCATGGCTTGGGACGACATACTATACTGTGATTTTTTTTCATGGTTTGGGACAACATACTATACTATCACATTTTTTCATGGCTTGGGACGACATACTATACTATGACTTTTTTTCATGGCTTGGGACGACATACTATACTATGACTTTCTTTCATGGCTTGGGACGACATACTGTACTGTGACTTTTTTCATGATTTGGAACGACATACTATACTATGACTTTTTTCATGATTTAGGACGACATACTATACTGTGACTTTTTTTCATGGTTTTGGACGACATACTATACTGTGACTTGTTTTCATGGTTTGGGACGACATACTATACTATGA
>NC_065514.1:14408898-14418352 GCF_006386435.1 Epinephelus moara | reverse complement strand
GTCCAAAACCATGAAAAAAAGTCATACTATAGTATGTCGTCCAAAACCATGAAAAAAAGTCACAGTATAGTATGTCGTCCAAAACAATGAAAAAAGTCATAGTATAATATGTCGTCCAAAATCATGAAAAAAAGTCATAGTATAGTCTGTCGTCCAAAACCATGAAAAAAAGTCATACTATAGTATGTCGTCCAAAACCATGAAAAAAGTCATAGTATAGCATGTTGTCCAAAACCATGAAAAAAAGTCATAGTGTACTATGTCGTCCCAAACCATGAAAAAAAGTCACAGTATAGTATGTCGTTTCAACAATGAAAAAAAGTCATAGTACAGTACAATACATGCTTTCAACATATTGTACCACAGTAGCCAGAACTATAACTATAATATTATTACTTTCAATAATGTTGTTGTAAGCTACTGTCATTACCTGCATCTCTCTCTCTCTCTCTCTCTCTCTCTCTCTCTCTCTCTCTCTGTCTCATTGTGTCATACGGATTACTGTTAATTTATTATGCTGATCTGTTCTGTACGACATCTATTGCACGTCTAACCGTCCTGGAAGAGGGATCCCTCCTCAGTTGCTCTTCCTGAGGTTTCTACCGTTTTTTTTTTCCCCGTTAAAGGAGTTTTTTTTGGGGAGTTTTTCCTTATCCGCTGCGAGGGTCATAAGGACAGAGGGATGTCGTATGCTGTAAAGCCCTGTGAGGCAAATTGTGATTTGTGATATTGGGCTTTATAAATAAAATTGATTGATTTATTGATTGATTGAGTATGTCGTCTGAAATCATTAAAAAAAGTCATAGTATAGTATGTTGTCCCAAATCATGAAAAAAAGTCATAGTATAGTATGTCGTCCCAAATCATTAAAAAAAGTCATAGTATAGTATGTTGTCCCAAACCATGAAAAAACGTCATAGTATAGTATGTTGTCCCAAATCATAAAAAAAATCATAGTATAGTATGTCGTCCGAAATCATTAAAAAACGCCATAGTATAATATGTCGTCCAAATCATGAAAAAAAGTCATAGTATAGTATGTCGTCAAAAAGCATTAAAAAACGCCATAGTATAGTATGTCATCCCAAACCATGAAAAAAGTCATAGTATAGTATGTCGTCCCAAACCATGAAAAAAGTCATAGTATAGTATGTCGTCCCAAATCATGAAAAAAAGTGATAGTATAGTATGTCGTCAAAAAGCATTAAAAAAGTCATAGTATAGTATGTTGTCCGAAATCACGAAAAAAAGTCATAGTATAGCATGTCGTCCAAAATCATGAAAAAAAGTGATAGTATAGTATGTCATCCAAAATCACGAAAAAAAGTCATAGTAGTATGTCATCCAAAATCACGAAAAAAAGTCATAGTATAGTATGTCGTCAAAAAGCATTAAAAAATTCATAGTATAGTATGTCATCCAAAATCACGAAAAAAAGTCATAGTATAGTATGTCGTTTCAATCATGAAAAAAAGTCATAGTATAGTATGTCGTCAAAAAGCATTAAAAAAGTCATAGTATAGTATGTCGTTTCAGTCATGAAAAAAAGTCATAGTACAGTATGTCGTCAAAAAGCATTAAAAAAAGTTATAGTATAGTATGTTGTCCGAAATCACGAAAAAAAGTCATAGTATAGCATGTCGTCAAAAAGCATTAAAAAAGTCATCGTATAGTATGTCGTCCCAAATCATGAAAAAAAGTCATAGTACAGTATGTCGTCAAAAAGCATTAAAAAAAGTCATAGTATAGTATGTTGTCCGAAATCACGAAAAAAAAGTCATAGTATAGCATGTCGTCAAAAAGCATTAAAAAAGTCATAGTATAGTATGTCGTCCCAAATCATAAAAAAAATCATAGTATAGTATGTCGTCAAAAAGCATTAAAAAATTCATAGTATAGTATGTCGACACACTTTATTATGACTTTTTTTCATGACTTTGGAAGAGTTTTTTTCATGAGTTTTGAAGACATACTTTTATCATATTGTTATAGCACACTATACAATGACATTTTACATGACATTTTCATAATATATTACACCAGTACGGCTCCTACACACTTTCAGTTCCTCATTTTGAGTTTTATATTTTTACAATTTGCGCTGATAACCTAGATCTGTCAGTCCTGACTCTTAACACAGATAACATTATATCGGTTCCTGATTCTTACATTTGCTAGAAAACCAACAAAACCAGCTTTTAGCCATTTGAGTAGATGAAAATGAAAATGAAAATGAAAGAACTGACTCAGCTGACCTGCCTGCTCTTGTGGGAACTAAACCTGTTCCTTTGTTTATAGTATAATGTGTTCGGTTCACTGGGTCACATGTGGAAGACAGTGAAAGATGTTTTCCATTCCGTGGGACGGCACTGTCGGCATGTCAAGCCACCAAGAACAAAATTACTGAGTTTCTGCTGCCAATAGAAAACTCCATATTAGATTAAAAAAATGGCTCCATGGAAAGTATTTTGATACCTCTAAGCTTCTCCCTAAAATATGTTAGATAAAACTTCACTGAAGTGATTGTTTAAGTAATTATCAAGTAATACTAGTTCCAGCTTCTCAAATTTGGAAGGGTTTGTTCCTTTTTTCTGTTTCATATCATAATGTAAACTGATCTTTGGGTTTTGAACTGTTCATCAGACACGGTTAAGACGAGATGATAGAGTATGTTCCTGCTGTATTTTGTTACTGAAAGTGGAACAAAGTGGTGAGTGTGCAGGAAAGTTGTGGCTTTGGTCAAGTTAGTCATAAAACTGCAGGAAGAAAACATGGCCTGAACTGCAACGGCAGGATTTTCTGTTGGGAGGGGTTCAAATGTTCATCGTCCTCAGTCTGAGATACTCACCAAGGTAGAACGTCAAGGTTGTCGTGACGAAGGACATGAAGTAAATCCCCGTGGCGAATGACAGCATGCCAATCAGGATGAGCGCCACGTCGCTGGCACAGCGGCGGAACACCATGACACCAAGGAAACTGGTGATGAAAATTAAACAGCCTGCTGCGTTCCCATAACCCACCTGGAGCAAGAGAGAGAGAGAGAGTGAGCAAAAGATCATTTCAGCTGATGCTATTCTGTGTTAGTGTCTAATCATTTTATTGGATCAATTTTAAATCAAGGGCGGCACGGTGGTGTGGTGGTTAGCACTGTCGCCTCACAGCAAGAGGGTTCCCGGTTCGATCCCGGGTGTGGGAGCCCTTCTGTGCGGAGTTTGCATGTTCTCCCCGTGTCAGCGTGGGTTCTCTCCGGGCACTCCGGCTTCCTCCCACAGTCCAAAGACATGCAGATTGGGGATTAGGTTAATTGATAACTCTAAATTGTCCGTAGGTGTGAATGTGAGCGTGAATGGTTGTTTGTCTCTATGTGTCAGCCCTGCGATAGTCTGGCGACCTGTCCAGGGTGTACCCTGCCTCTCGCCCGATGTCAGCTGGGATAGGCTCCAGCCCCCCCGCGACCCTCAAGAGGATGAAGCGGTTAGAAGATGAATGAATGAATGAATGAATGAATTTTAAATCAACAAAACCCTGTTATTTTATCTTTGATGCACCAAAATCACAAATTCAAGACTTCAATAAATACAACAAGAGCAAAATGTCACCTGAGCAGCATTCCAGCTGAGTGGCTCTTTGAGCACAAAGATGCCCAGTATTTCTATGGCTCCACCCACTGCAGAGGTGTACAGCATGGCAGCTGCAAACAAGAGAGCCACGTTCAGCATGCTTCTCCCAGCTGGAGCTTCCACGGGAACTTCACTGGAGTCATGAGAGAGGAGGTGGCAGTTGTCCTCTGGCTCGTCGTTGGATACTGGTTTGACCTTAATTTAAGATGGACACATGATAACACATATTTAACATCTGCGTGAGCTCTAAACTGATCAGCTGTTGCAGTAAAGGCTAAATTTGGGGATTAAAGGCTGAAAATGTGGCTCTGGTTGCTTTGCTTTTGCTCTAAAATACATAGAGTTGACAAGAGTGAGTTTATTCCAGTGTCTGGATCCAAGTGTTTGAAATTAGAGGTAGAGTGTAGCTTGAGCAATGCAGGTGAGCTGCACTTGCATCATCCATTCCAGTAACATACAGTTCCTTGCATGGCATAGGAGGAAACTGGTCAGGTGATTTATCATCAGCTCAAAAATACTTTTAAGGCGGGGCAAGGTTGAGTGACAACAGGGACACATTGTTCAGACTCTGGCTTTTGGAACTGTAGCATAAAGCAAACAAAAAATAGAATCTTTTTATAGGGACCAGAAGCCAAAATATAATGGCAGCAGGGTTTTTATTTCAACTTTCACTCTTATTGAACTGTCACTATGACTAAAATTAGTGCTTAATTATTTTCTTATTGGTAAATTAGTCATTAAGTCAAGAGTTAGTATCTTTATCTTTTTCAAACAGGAAACAAAAGTTTATCTCAATAATAATTAGACTAGATTATAAAACCTAAATGTGGTATTTTTATTACAGGTCCGTAGCTAGATCCCAGTGCACCGGTGCAGCCTTAGCTTACATAGACACAAATATTTAAACACACACACTGACCTGCAGCAGGACTATGGAGTGTATGAGGCAGAGCAGGTGCAGCAGTGCGCTCATAGTGAGCAGGATGGTCCCGTTTCCCAGACTGGAGCTGTACAGCAGGAACAGATGACCTGACATGAGGCTGCCCACCAGACCTGCTATCCCATACAGCAGCTCCACCTTCATCATCACCTGCATGGGACACGGACACACGTTATGTTGTTTAAATGTTGACCTCATGTCCTGACTACATACAACGTTCACTGTCATTCTATGACATTTTTTTTGCAAACTATACTATGACATTTTTTACAATTTTTTTTTGACATAATATACTATGACATTTTTTACAATATTTTTTTTGATGTACTATACTATGACATTTTTTACAATATTTTTTTTTTACATACTATACTATGACATTTTTTACAATATTTTTTTTACATACTATACTATGACATTTTTTACAATATTTTTTTTACATACTATACTATGACATTTTTTACAAGATTTTTTTTACATACTATACTATGACATTTTTTTACAATATTTTTTTTACATACTATACTATGACATTTTTTACAATATTTTTTTTACATACTATACTATGACATTCTTTACAATTTTTTTTTTACATACTATACTATGACATTTTTTTACAATATTTTTTTTACATACTATACTATGACATTTTTTTACAATATTTTTTTTTACATACTATACTATGACATTTTTTACAATATTTTTTTTACATACTATACTATGACATTTTTTACAATTTTTTTTTGACATACTATAGGTACTATGACATTTTTATGACATGATATACTAACATTTTTTACGATATTTTTTTTGACATACTATACTATGACATTTAATGATATTTTTATGGCAACCTATTCTACGAAAAATTTGTATGATTATTTTTATAGCATAGTATACCATGACATTTTTTATGGCACACTGTATTATTACTTTTCATGATATTTTTATAGCATACTTTACTATGACACATTTTTAAATGATATTTCTATGACATTTTTTAAGGCATATTGTGCGATGACATGTTTATTATAATTCTAAGACATACTATTATATGACATTTTTTATCATATTTTTTATCATACAATACTATGACACTTTAAATGATATTTTCATGGCATACTATACGGTGACATTTTAGGGTATACTTTACTACTACTACTACAACATCATTTTTTTAATGATATTTTTAAAGCAAATTATACTATGACATTTTTTAAGGCATACTATACTAGGGACATTTTATATATTTTTTCATCATACTATACCATGACATGTTTTCATAATATTTTTATGACATACTATACTATGGCATTTTTAAGGCAGGAACAGATGAGGCTGCCCACCAGACCTGCTATTCTGCTATTATAATGGCTAATATTATCGTTTTTGTTTTTGTCTTTCTATTTGCATATGCTTTTGTGGTTTAAATCAACATTTATGTGCATTTATAAAGGAATGACATGCAAGTTGGCTTATTAGGTCTGACTGTTATGAAAAGACTTTATAACAAATGACAAATTGCCAAACATGGGCTAATATCATTAAAGTTGCCCTATGATGTAAAATGCTTTCTTAGAATGATCAAAGTTGGCTATAATTTCGTTGAC
Source organism: Epinephelus moara (assembly GCF_006386435.1). Lineage (NCBI taxonomy): Eukaryota > Metazoa > Chordata > Actinopteri > Perciformes > Serranidae > Epinephelus > Epinephelus moara. Next base: position 14,412,182 of record NC_065514.1, on the reverse strand, counting down.
TAATGATACTGAAAATTAATCTTAATACAAGAGTTTCCTAAGTGGTCTTCATATTGTATTATAATTGAAAAGCTGGGAGCCCTATCTGAGAGCACTGACCTTGGAGCGGTCAGCAGCGGTGGAGGAGAGCGACACCAGCGTCATCACGCCGGGCCAGAAGGCGCAGAATCCCCCGGACAGCCCAAAGACAACCCCCGCGCCGTACATCACCTCCAGAGGGAAGCGGAATATCACCACCAGGAGCAGGGCGAGCCTGGACAGCAGGTACCCGCTGAGGGGCACTATGATGGGGACTCTCCTCCAGCCGCGGTCACCTAACCTGGCCAGCAGCATCGAGGGTATGATCGGAACCAGCCTGATGATGAGGTTGTAGATCATAAAGAAGTCCGTCATGAACTTCTGCTGGCTGTCCCCCGTGGAGAGGTGCTCATCGGGGTAGGTGGCGTTGGCAGACCGGTCCTTGGCCACCATCTGCAGGGCGGTGTCGAAGAAAGTGCTGCCCAGCTGCTCCAGCACTAACACCGGCCATATCTGCCGGAGAGCCGTGAAGGCGGCTTGACACAGAGTCGGCATGACCATGATCAGACTTTAACTCACTGCCTCCACTAAGACTTCCTTAGTAAAGTCCAAATCACACTGAATGCGAACTAATACAGAAGTCAATAAAGTTACTCTGATGCAGTGAAGGACGCACTGGCCCTTCTCACCAAGAGTCAGTGTATGTGCAGTGGAGGCAGAGAGGGTGAAAAAAACGCACTGTCTCACGCCCACTTCCTCAAACGCGCTCACACACCACGCCTGATGACACTGAACAGTGTGTGAGAGACACGGGAAACCACCCCGCCAACCTCTGCCATACAGTTTGGAGTTAACAATCTTGTTCATGACTGTAGGTAACAACATTTAACAGTCTTAAAGGGATAGTTCACCCCAAAATCACAAATACATATTTTTCCTCTCACTTGTAATGCTTCTTATCAGTTTAGATTGTTTTGATGTGAGTTGTAGGGTGTTGGAGATATCGGCTGTAGAGATGTCTGCCTTCTCTCCAATATAGTGGAACCAGATGGCACTCAGCTCGGGATGCTCAAAGCGGCAAAAAACTACATTTGAAAAACTCAGCAGCAATGTCTCTTTCCAGAACTTATGACCTGGTTACTCGAAATAATCCACAGACCTTACTGTGAGCAGTTTCATTTAGGAACTATTTTCTTTCTTCAGAACTACTCCCGCCAACAATATCACTGTGCAGAAGGAAGCGTGCATCTACTCATGGACGTGAGGCTGATGCTTGTGACATGGTGAGATGCAAGCATCAATGGCATCCTCCTCTCGGCTGAGCTGTTATGTTAGCTAGCTCAGTGGTGGTAGGTGAGCTAGGTGAGCTAGTAGTGGATGCACGCTTCCTTCGGTGTGGTGATATGGTTGGCGGGTTTATTTCAGTAGAACGAAAATAGTTCTGACATGAAACTGCTCACAATGAGCCTAAGTGCTATATCTTACAGTATGACACACAAGATTACCATGACCTGGATGACTGAGAATCTCCAACATGCTCACAAAGAGGTAAAGAAAAATATGTATTTTTGATTTTGGGTTGAACGTACCCTTTAAAAGAAAAACACTTGACTGAACAGAGCACAAAAGAGAAAATAAAACAAACAAAAGAGCTGGTATTACTCTGGGTCTCTGTGGTATGGTATCTAGAAATAAATGTCAGACCACAATGATCATCATGCAACAGCCAGAAAATCCATCTCAGAGCAGTTTTGTGCAGGAACTATTTTCTTTCTACGGAACTACTCCCGCCGACCATATCACTGCGCAGAAGGGAGTGTGCATCTGCTCGTGTTTGTGACAGTGTGAGATGTAAACATTAATGACGTCCCCCTCGGATGAGCTAGCTCAGTGGTGCTAGGTGAGCTAGCAGTAGATGCACACTTCCTTCTGTGTGGTGATATGGTTGGGGGTGTATTTCGGTAGGATAAAAAAGTTTAGACAAGAAACTGCGCACAAAGAGGCAGAGTAAGAAGAAAAATATGTGTTTTTGATTTTAGGTTGAACTGCTCCTCTAAAAGAAAAACACTTGACTGAACAGAACACAAAAGAGAAAGTAAAATGAAGAGAACAAGCGGTATTACTCTGGGTCTCTGTGGTATGGTAGCTAGAAAAACATGTCAGACCACAATGATCATCATGCGACAGACAGAGAGAATCTCAATCTGAAACTAATTTCATTTTTGTTTGCTTTTCTATTAATCAACATGTTTAGAGAGCAAAATGTGAGAACACAGTAAAAAAAAAAGTCTTACAGTTGCTTGATTTTTCCAACCATCAATCAAAAAAGCCAAAGAGATTCTCTTTAAATGATATAAAACATGAAACAAACAGCAAAACCTCACACTGGAGGAGGTAGAACCAGTTTAGGTTTTGGCCCATAAATGAGAGCAACAGTGTACATTTGTTTTTTTTGTTTTCAGCGTGCTTGTGATGGTTGAAAACTCCTCTTTGTTATAGAGCTGATGGAAGATCCAGTATCTGATACTTACGTGTCGGCTGCTGAAAAACAATGTATTCAACGCACAAAGGAACTTTCAAAACAGCTGCTGCTCACAGTGTGTTATCACATGATCTGACAAACAAAAAGCTGTCAGAGAGGTCAATCTAAAAATGTGTGGAAAGATGGTCTCTTGTAATGTAAAGCTTGTGGTTTTTAGTTAGCTCAGGGGTCGGCATCCTTGACTATCAGGAGTCATTTTTGACCAAAACCAATTAAAAAAAAGTTGCAACAAAGCATCATACTTGTGTTTGGCTATGCTGTCGAGCTAGTTTGCTGTCTCTGTTAAGTACCTGTCAGTCACTACAGGAAACAACACTTCAAAATAAAAGCTCTGTACCGGATATTCACTGTACTTTAACACTTTCCCTGCCAGAATATTGTTTTTAAGTTGCCAGTCACCACCAGCATTTTTTGTCATATTCACTAATCTTTCAAGACCCACAGAATAATTTGCTCCATAAATATGTAAACTGTATATACATGAAACTAAAGAAGAGACCTTCTGTTTTTAAACACAAAAAAACACATTATTCTATCTTACTCAATTTATTTTTCAATCAACACTTGAATTTGTGCATTTTCATAAAAAAAACATGAGAAAAATGCATTTTTGTCAAAGACAGTCATTTTTAAAGGGAAATTTCGGTTTATTTCAACCTGTCTCCTATCGTCCTAAATTTGTTTCAAGTGACTAGTGACATAAAAATAATAGTTAGCATGTTAG
>NC_065514.1:14331722-14408732 GCF_006386435.1 Epinephelus moara | reverse complement strand
ACCTGTGAATGCTGTGCCCCAGTGCCCACAGAAGAGGAATGCCTCTGTTGCGAGGAATGGGACCGGTTGCAGCCTTATTTTCAAGGTCTGGACATGAATGAGGACGAGACACCTCCACCTGGAGTAGTATCCAGCTGGGCTTTATCTAGAGCTCGCGAGATATATTTCAGCCGCCCTTTGGAAAGCAGAGCTAAAGGGGTAAACAAATTTCAAGGAAAAAGTGCCACATGGATTAGTGTATTGTGCTCTTACTACCACTAGATGGCACAAAAAAGTGTCCATGAACGTAGAAGGTCAAGGAAACCCGTAACATGATGTCCTCATATGAGGACACAGGGTCTCAGGAGGATAGAGGCTTCACATTTTTACAATTCGAGAATGTAAGAATTTCTTTAGGCCTGTAACACTGATATATATGTGGCTCTAGAGCCGCAGCCCCTGAGTTAACTGGTAATCATAAGCTCATTAACATGAAGAACCACTCAGAAATCCCACATGTACAGGTTTTGTTTTTAATGAGAAAATATTCATAATATGTATAGTAGGTGTATAACTGTGAGCCTTACATGTGCTATAAAATAACAAAGCAGAGTATGAGCATACAAGTGGTTAACATAGGAACAGAGGTTATACTGTATACTGTATAATAAGATTGCTTCGTCACACACACACACAGACAGTCCCACACTGAAGCTCGGGCGCTCCTGCAGGTGAAAACAAGCTCCCAGCATTTTAAAATGATAAATAAATCATCTGTGCACCATGAATTCAAACAACAAAAGCATAATAATAATAATAATAATAATTATAATAAATCACACAATTAGAACTCCTCTGAGTGTGCATGATGTCTGTTACCATTTCAAAAGCTTTGTATCCAATGAGAACTCAAATTTCAGTTGTGTCCTAAAAGGTGACATGAGGACAGCGTGTGTGTGTTTGTGTACAATAAAACAGTTTTACAATGTGTTGCAGCAGCTACAGTAAACTAGGGAGGAAGCCATTTGCTTTTGTTGCTTAAAACTCAAATCGTGCTGTGAATAAAGCTCAGATACAGTAGATGCTCAGCCGCCATCCAGAACAGGCCACTGTAAAACTATCATCTGTCACAAAGGATCTGTATCACCATGCCATTCATCCTGAATAAAAAATGTCTGTTCACTCTCCTCTGCAATTGAATATCTCTCACATGGTAAAGCAAAAAATACCATTTTGTTCATCCTTTAAGTCATGTGGCAAAATGACTCTCACATCAGCGTCAGCGGCACTGTACCTCGACACAATGTTCTGCTGCACCACCATCAAATCTCAGTCTCAAAAAATATTTTTCATCACATGTCCGAAAACAAGACAGAGGAGGATTCTCTGGAACCAATGTTGGTTTTGTTTCAGGGGGAAATGGGCACATCACATAGGCACGAGTCCTCGGTTCTTACTTCCTCTTGGTGGCTGCTGGCACTACGTTTCCCTCAGAGAGCAAATAGATAATTAAATAGAGTCAGATAAGTTGCACTCAGGCTGGGACTGTCCCAATAAATATAATAGAGAGTCATTATTGTCAAGGGTTAGTATGTGTCCCGCAATTCTTTATCTTCTGTGCAAGTTTACCTCAGTTTTAGTGATATAGAATTTATTCAGTGTGTTTGTGAGCAAACACAAAGGTCAGTGCCTGGCCGAAGGACACTTACAGAACAAGACACGCTAGCAGATGCTGTGATCGACCTGGGGTTTACAGGATAATCTTTCTCACCATCTTCCTGACATCCTTATGCCGAAAGAAAATCTCAAAGGCTTCAATAAAGCTAAAAAGACTGACAAACAAAATCACTTTGCTACTTTTCAATTAAAGTGGTTCAAAAATACTGTTTGTACAGCCACGCTGACACATTTCTACTTTCAGTTCTCATTTAAAGGGACAGTTCACCCCTAATCAAGAATACATATTTTTTCTTCTTACTTGTAGTGCTACTTATCAGTCTAGATTGTTTTGATGTAAGCTGCTGGGTGTTGGAGATATCCGCCGTAAAGATGTCTGCCGTCTCTAGAATATAATGAAACTAGATGGCACTCGGCTTGTGGTGCTGAAAGTGCCAAAAACATTTGAAAAACTCAACAGTGATGTCTCTATCCAGAAATCATGACCTTATTGTGAGCAGTTTCATATAAGAACTATTTTTTTTGCTACTGAACTACACCCACCAACCATATCACCACGCAGAAGGAAGCGTGCATCTACTGCTAGCTATCTTCACTTAGCTAGCTAACGTTACAGCTTAACCAAGAAGAATGCCATTAATATTTACATTTCTGTCATAAGAAGGAGCCTGTTGTCCGTGAGAAGATGCACGCTTCCTTCTGCTTCCTACCCAAAATCAAAAATACATATTTTTCTTCTTGCCTTACCTCTTTGTGAGCAGTTTCATGTCGGAACTATTTTCCTTCTATGGAAATATACCCGCCAACCATATCACCACACAGAAGGAAGCGTGCATCTACTGCTAGCTCACCTATCAATACTAGCTAGCTAGCTAACGTTACAGCTTAGCCAATAAGAACACCATTAATTACATCTCGTGCTGTCACATGCACGAGCCTCTTGTTCGTGAGCAGATGCACGCTTCCTTCTGCTTCCTACCCCAAAATAAAACTACATATTTTTCTTCTTACCTTACCTTTTTGTGAGCAGTTTCATGTTGGAACTATTTTCTTAATTTTTACATCTTTTGCTGTCAAAAACACAAGCCTCCTGTCCGTGAGTAGATGCACGCTTCCTTCTGCACAGTGATATGGTTGCCAGTTGTTCGGTACAAGGAAAATAGTTCCTACATGAAGCTCACAACAAGGTCTATGGATTATCTTGAGTAACCAGGTCATGATTTCTGGAAAGAGAGATTATCTTGAGTAACCAGGTCATGATTTCTGGAAAGAGACACTGATGTTGAGTTTTTCAAATGTAGTTTTTTGCAGCACCAAAAGCCGAGTTCCATCTAGTTCTATTATATCGGAAATAAGGCAGACATCTCTACTGCCAATATCTCCAACACTCGGCAACTCACACCAAAACAATCCAGACTGATAAACAGCACTACAGGTAAGGGACAAAATATGTATTTTTGATTTCAGGGTGAACTGTCCCTTTAAAGACAATCCTACAGGCTACAGGGATTACTCCTGTTTCAATGTGTTTAGTTTTGAAGCTGAACTTTACTTTCCACACCTGGACAATCCACAGTATCGCAGTAAATCATTCATCGTTCATTTAAAACAGGAAGTCACATCCTGTAAAATCAAAGCTCACAATATATTTAGTAAAAAAACTGACAACCCCAACACATGAACCTCCCCTGTTACGTTATTATCATACAAAATAAGCAGAAGTTGAGCCTGTAGTTACGGCCTGTTAATGAGCCTTTGCACTGTCGGTTAGCTTCTGCTTGTTGTGTGCTTGTGTCAGGGTTAGGAAAGGAGTGTCATTCCATGCACACAACCAGAAACTTCTTAAATAGATTTTTTAAAAGCGTAGGCGGACTGTTCTCTAAATAACAACATTCTGTTTTTGGTAAAACAACTTTTTTTTATAAAACGCTTTTTCAATATTTTTCATCAAACTTTATCCTCAGCTAGCAAGGTATAGTAGATACACGGCAGTCGCCCTCACTGGAATCTTAACATACATGTTCATATATCAAATACACAATCCTACCTCAGTATAATACATGAAACAACTGCTTACATCAGAAAGCACAGGTCAACAAAGCGACGTAGCCAGCGAAGGTAAAATAAGTGATTTACTTTAGGATATAAAAGCCCTCGACCCAGCCCTTTATTTCATACACACTCTGACTGAAGTGACGCAAACATGACCCGCAGTTAGCTTCCCTCTTTCCCATGTGTCTGTCACTTAATAGACATGAAGTCACTGAAGAATAGTGTTTTATAGACAGACTTTCTATCTAATGTGGTATTTTCTCTAAGGTCTACTGAAACTGCAGAATAAGAGAAGATAAAATACATCATACATATCGTGCATCCAACAATCACTGACGATCTAAGGCAAAGTTGAACCTCGATGCTAGTTTTTCAAATTTCCTCGCTAGCATTCAACAGTTCAAGGACCCTCAAGTCGGCACTTAAGATTTATTGCAGATGCTTGAAAGGATTGCAAAAGCTCCCACCGACATGCCGTACATGTGTTATATCTGTGGTGTGTTGTGGCACTACAAGATGCAGAAGGTTAAACTTTACGGGCTCTGAAGGTGATGCTCCCATTTGTTTAAGTGCCTGGAAAACATTGCAGCATCATCAAAATCTGACAGATATCAGGCCTCGCTTTGTCTCCTCTCTTTAACTCCTTTCAGTTAGAAGTTTCTTGATAGTCACTCTGCATATGCCTGTTTGTCGTTTGCAACCCTCTCCACACATTTTGAATTGAATATTGGGGTTATTATCAAGCACCCACTGCCAAAACCATCATCAGCAAGTCTCAGGCAACCAGTCAAAATAAAATCTTTAGATCTCAGCCCATATTTCAATAAAAAAACAACAACAGGTAAATGAAAAATCCTATGAATATTTACGTCATTCAGCGTCTACCAACTATTAAAAACCTTCAATTCCCAATGCACTTCTGAGCAGCGCTCTTAAACCACCATCAAACCCTTTCAAAGTGTCTCTTGCATCACCTCAACACTTCAAATGTCTCTCACATACTCAGTCTCTTCACATACTGTCGGCCTTCAATCCTCTAAAATCCACAACTCGATGCATCTCTTCGATGAGCCCCATTGGTCGAGCCAGTGGGTCATGTGATCAGAATACTATGAGTGAAATAAATACTGTTTCCTTTCCACATCCTCGCTGCGTTTTTCCTTCAGTCTCTTCCTCCTCCTTCCCTCTCGGTCCCTTAACTGTCTCTGGAAGGAGCAGTCTACTCCTCCTCCTCTTCCTCCTCCTCCTCCTCCTCTTCTTCTTCTTCCTCTCCTTCCTCGTTGGCATAGATACCGGCTTCCCACTTCCGCGCCATGTCGCTTTTCCTCCTGGTGACGCGAGTGGCCTCCAGAACCTGTCAATCGCAAGGCAATCAATTAGATGTGAGCACAGTCTGAGTTAATGGTTAGCATAAAGTGTTCACTGAAAAAAACCCATGCTTTTCCACGGCTCAAGGGATATAACGGAATCACAAAAACAAGACACACCACAGTGGCTTTAAAAAGGCATGCAGTGTATATCAAAAACTGAGGGAGCGCTTGGTTAAACCATCCAGCAGTAATGGAGTCCTTAAGACGTATCTATCACAATAAACCACCAAATGAAGCGCACCTGCAGTATTTGACAGTAAAAAACAAAAGTCACTTTACTCCATGTCAGGGAGAGTTTCATGCTTTATCACTAGATTTGCTCCATTAATATATGTTCCCCAATTACCGTCCCCCCAAGACCCACACATTCACACACACATAAGCTCATCTACACACACAGGAAAGACGTCTTTGTGAGCAGGGATCCAAGGTGAAGGGAAGACTGTGGGTAGAAAATGATGGACACTAAATGACTGCCAAACACTGAGCCCTACTTAAGCTTCTACTTGAGTAGTAAGTAGAAGTGTTGATGCTCGCTAATATGTCTACGACCTCCAGCTGATGGTGATCACAACACAGACATACACCACATATAACAACTTAGAAAAGCTTATCTTTTTAAAAACATATTATTTAACAGTTGTATACTGTTTGAATAAAACATGCTGTGTATTCAGAAGGAAAAAAATGATATATTTGAAACCATATATACATTAATTTGACAGAGAAGTATCATTATCTGAGGTTTATTATCCAAGAACTTGACATTTATTCAGTTTTGTCATCCAAAATAATTAAATAATAATAAAGCTATACAATGCAGGACCGTCTGTAAACATGCTCGCTGGCGAAAGTAGAAAACGCCAACCCTGGGTTCACTCTGTATTGGCATTTCGCCTCACTATATTTGTGTTTTTTTAAATGCCTGCTGCTTACAGTCTGACAGCTTGTTGGTACCTTTTTGTAAAGCCTCAACTTCATCTGAGCGCTGTGGGGGTACACGCCCATAAATGATCCGAACACAGAAAATAAAAAGAAAATAAGAAACTACAGGCAGAGGGCAGAGTGAAGACAAATAAATTCTCGCCACACACTTCTATTAGATTTTAAGCGATGATAGAGAGGGATTACTTCTTGTTAGGAAGATCCTGCATAGTATTTCTTTAAGTAGCACACATCTCCTATTTTATTTTATTACTGGTGCTGTATATGTGTTGTATACAAGGGGAGGCAAATGCATAACACTGTGCATTGGTGGAGGGGAGGTCAAAGGTCACACCAAATCCATGGACAAGCACATGCAGCACCAACACCACAGAGCAGAACAGTAATGCAGTGAGACCAGAAGCAGACCTGGGATCAGATAAGTGACGGTCAAAGGTTTCGAACTAAAACAATACATCCCCATCTATATTTGTCGGACCACTTTCATATATGGGAGGCTGAGAGAAGTGACATAGTTTGTGTTTCTTCCTGTTGACTCATCTACAATGTTGTGACCATTTCTTGGGGAAGAAGAAAGTGTTTGCTCATGGAAAACTCCGCTCTTGCAACTCTTCTGTATTTGGTAACTTTCTCCTCTTTGTGAGCTGAACTGAGGTCACCCTCTGAAACAAATACCTTTAATATCCTCTCCTAATCACTGTGTATAATAATTCCAGGGCAGCAGTAGCTCAGTCCAAAGGAACTTGGCTTGGGAACCAGAGGGTCACCGGTTCAAGTCCCTGTACGGATCAAGTATGGAGCATGGACTGGTATATGATATTGAGTGTGCGGTCTTGGTCTATTAACCCATAATGATCTTCAGCAGTTACAGAAACAGGCCAAATATAAACGGGAATGCATCACTTTTTCTGAGACTTTACATTTTAGTCTGACCCAGGTCTGTCAGTGAAGGCCGCTCATGGAGTGAACAGGTTTGAGGTGAGACAGGTACCTCATTGGTTACCTCGTTGGCCAGCAACAAACGGGCATACTGACCGACCAGCAGGAGGGAAGCAACAGTACAAAGAGTCAACACATGTGATGGATAAACAATAACAACATCAGCGGGTGACAACAACCCTTGCAGTATATGATCTGTTGGTGCCATGTCATGTCATTAATCTATTCTCCTCTGTGAGTATTAAATCAAGTGTATGGTGCTTATGAACAGGTGGAGAAGTGAAACTGTCATCTGTGACATTTCCTGGTTATGTAACCTTTTCCCACCATGTGAGCCAATCATTCTTCACACAGTTATTATGACAGTTTAGTCCGCCACGATACAATACTTCTCAGCAGAGACCTAATTCTGAATAATGACACACTGCCAGACGTATTCAGATACAAAAAAAAAATGGGAAAGATGGAGTCAGGACAGAAATCCCCCAGCGTCTGTGACTTACTTTCAGTTTTACTTCCTGCTTCAGGCTGGGAAATTCCCTTTGGTGTTATACAGTATTTGCTAATGCCAGCATTCAGCCATGTTGACATTACCAATTCCCACTGAGCCACAAGAGCCAAACAAGCACGTAATGTGGGATGAGCTGGGGTAACTCACTACACTTTGGCAGCTTTGTTGCATGTGTCTTATGTCCAGACGTTCAACAAGAACTTTCACAGGCTTATTTAGTTACATTTCATTTACTGACAGTAAGAGTCGTCCTTCCTCTGCTAATCTAGTTTATCAAGGTTCAAACACTCACACTGTTGTCCTCTAGCTTCTCCCTCCTCTTCACTTTGTGTGTTTCATAGTCTTCCATTAGCGTCTGCATGAAGTTTTTGGGCCGTCCTCCAGAGTCCTCGCTGCCGGCGTCAGACAAGGCTCCGTCTGAAGGCGAGGGTGAGACAGGCGGTGCAGGTCGAACCTTCTCGATTTTTCCTGCACATCACGGAAAAAAGTTAGATATGTCTGTTGGAGCATGGGTGGCAAGTTCTACTGCAACAACAACACCTTAGTGCTCACTAACCTGGTGCTGTCTTCGCTGTCAGTGTGAGTCTTGCTGGCAGGCTGTTGCTCTTCATCTTATCTGCTGGGGAAATCTTAGTCTGCCGCATCCCCGACCTCACAGAACCGAGACTGTTGTATGAAGGGTTGCTGGGGCGGACGATAACAACAGGTTGCTCCTCCCTCTGTTTCTTCAGCTCCTCCTCTCTCTGCTGAGCCGCTCGGATCTCCTCTTCAATCATGGACAAAGTTCGCTGCTTCTTGGAGCGCAGGCGGAACGGGCCGCTCGCTGCCTCCGCCTCAGGGCCTCGTGCTGCTGCTGCCGTGCTGCGCAGTTCGGCTGCTTCGGAGTATTTGCTGAAGTAGCTGAATTCTGGTTTTTCTGGGCTCGGAGGAGAAGGGGGACGGTAGACTGGGGTCGGCCTGGAAACCGGAGCTGCAGAGACAGGTGCAGGTGCAGGAGCTGGAGCCGGGGCTGAGGAGGCGAGAGCTCTGGCGTAAGAGGACTGGATTTTGATTCTGGGGCCTCCGTCTCTGGGTCTCTGGGGTGGAGAGACGGGCTGAGAAGGAGGTGGAGAAGGCGTCTGGAGCTGTGCTTGCTGTGCTGGACTGGAGGGCTGCTGCTGCTGCTGCTGCTGCTGCTGCTGCTGCACAGCATGTTCGGACTCTGAAGGCTTCTCTTGGGCAATGACTCTTACTTCTGGTCGTCTGTCTGGCTGAGGCGACACGTCGGATGGAGCAGGACTGGAGGACACTGGTGACTGGAGGCTGGGAGCTCCACCAGAAGACACAGGAGAGGAAGAAACTGGCACTGGGCTACTCGTAGAAACTGAGGATGGAGACACAGGGGCGCTAGGTTGGGAGGAATTCAAGTCAGATGCCTGCCACTCCCCTCCATCCCGAGCTGCCAGGGCATTTTGGATAGCATTTTGGACAAGTACCCCTGCGTGGTACTCCAGGTCGTCTTCCGTTGGACTGCTGCTGGTCTGCCCATTGACTGGCGTGGTGGGCTGGGGGGTGGGCGGTGACACCGGGGTAAGCGGCAGCGGGGTAGGCGGTAGCGAAGCCCCGCTGTCAGAAACGTTATCCAAGCTAAACACAGTGGTGTCCTGAGAACGGACAGATAACTCGTCTAACCCTGAGTCAGACTCCTCTGGGTGGAAACCTGGATTGAAATGGCTCTTCCCTTCCTCCTCATCAGGCAGGATTGTCATTACAGCTCGTGCACAAGTGAATTCTGTCGCAATTCCTTCATCAGACCAGGTCACGTGACCCTCCCCGGTTTCTTCGACAATGTCACTGCTCCCCTGGCTGCCCCTGGATTTCGAAAAGGGTTTGGCGGAGTATATTTGAGGAGCTACGTCCCTCTTGGTTTGCCCCCCTTGGAGAAACTGCTTCCTGGCAGAAGAGAAGTCGATCTGCTCCTCCACAATGTCATCCTTCCTGTTTAGCTCAGGATCGAAGGTCACCATGGTGGGAGGACCTGACACCTGGGGCTGCAAATAGAGATGGGAGGACAGAATACAAAGGAGAGTTAGAAGGTTAGAAGCAAATGTACAACAACAAGGATCACCCTCGCACGAAATATAAAAAGCTCAACAAATCTAACACTGGTGATCAAACATCATCTTCATATCCTGCATCACTGGTCCTATGTGTGTGTGTGAGTTACCTGTGTGTATGTATAAGTTTGACCCTGTTTCTGCTGTTTCCTCTCCTGGTATTTCTTGAGAGACTCAAGCTGCTCTGCATCCAGCTGTTCTTCCAAAGGAACCTAAAATTAATTTAAAAAAAAAAAAATCAACCAAAAGACCAACGAATCGGTTTGTCAGGAGGTCGATGGAGTCAAAATAGCAAACAATAAAATAAAATGGGAGGCTACCTCCTGGGGAGGGTTCCACCAACGCTGGGCGATGCCAGGGTTTTTCTTCACTGCCTGGTCTTTGATCAGCTCCTGACGCTCACGCTCCAGCTCCTGAACCTGGGAAAGGAGGTAAGAGGGTGATGAATATTCAGGCAGCATGGTGGTGCATGGTGTCCCAGTGGCAGAGTGGGTTTTCTCCAGGTGCTCCAGCTTCCTCCCACAGTCCAAAGACATGCAGGTTAATTGGTGACTCTAAATTGTCCGTAGGTGTGAATGTGAGTGTGAATGGTTGTCTGTCTCTATGTGTCAGCCTTGTGATAGTCTGGTGACCTGTCCAGGGTGTACCCCACCTCTCGCCTAATGTCAGCTGTGATAGGCTCCAGCCCCCCCGCGATCCCCAACAGGATAAGCGGCTAGGAAAATGACTTAATAAGGAGCATTTCCAGTAATATCCCATTAGCATTAGCTTCTCATGACATATTAGCCAACAAAAACAGGAGAAAGATTTGAAGTCACTCTGCCCCTGCTCCCATCCAATGGAGCCTGTTCGGGGTCTGCTGACAGGTGATACAGGAAATACCTGCTCTCCATCGCCTCACCAACCAGCTGTTTGCTAGAGATCAAGAGACAGATCAGAGGCTCATAAACACTGTGACTCGGCTGATAATGATCTTGTTTTCCATGGTTTGTTTTTCATTTGTTTCCACTGGTCATCACTGTTCCCTTATCTGTGATGACAATGTGAACCACAACTAACCTTGTGGGCGGTCGCATCATGTGCTCTTGTTACACAGGGTTAATACACTTATGATTTGAAAACTGCTTCCCCTTAGGCTCTAATTTCTCGAATTTATGATTTGATTTTTTATGATTTGAACTGTATTGTGATGAGTACAGTATAAGCTGTATGTAAAGATGTAGATGAATCAAGTACAAACATATAACCTAATACCATACCTGGAAAAACTACCTTTTGTACATTTTTAACTCAACAATATTCATATATTTTAGACCTGTGTTTTAATGCTGAAGCTGGTTTCTTAAACCTTAGAGAAAAGGCCTGACTTGTCAACTTTGAGTGAAAGCCATGAATATATACTGTACTTGTCTTGAGCAGGGTTGTCAAACTCATTTTAGTTCATGGGCCACATACACATAACCTCTGTGAAGAAATAGGAGCTGGATCATTTGGACAAATAGACAAATAGAAACAGCAGTACGACTTCTCTGCAAGTTTTACACTTAGCAAAGTCATCGAGTGGGCCAGATTGGACCCTTTCTGGCCCACGGGCCATATGTTTGACACCCCTGCTCTAGAGAATCTTATTTTACCTACAAAGAAAAGCTCAGCCATCATGTTTTTCTTCAAGATAAAAGTCTGGTTTTGACATTTTTACAATGAAAAGGACGACTCATTTTAGGATTGATTGAGTCACTAATTTGAAGCTTAAACTTTCATTTTTAAGCTCACCCTGTCACAATGTAGCCGCCATTTTATTGTGTCTCATGCAACAAAGCATGCAGTTTACATTAATGCTTGTTTACTTTATGTTCATTTGGTAGAACATTTACCAGCCTTCCTCTGCTCTCTTATTACAAACACATGTCAATACAGACACAGAGTCTAGACTCTCAATAACATTACTGCGTGTTTCTTCTGTTACTGAGTCTCTCACAGCTGATACATTATATAACAGCCATTTACCTCCTCCGAGGGTCGCCTCCTCGTCACCCTGACCTGCTGCTCCTCTCCAGGGGTGAAGAGTTTTGCCGGCCGCTTCTCCTCGTGAAACGATCTCAGCTCAAACCTCGCCCTGCTGCTCGCCGACTCCTCTGCCTGCACGTGACCGTTGGTCCTCACAGCAGAGTCGTCCTGATGGAGGAATGTGGTCTGTCTCTGACCCTCCACGACGATCGACTGGTGGCTGATGGGAGAGGAGGCGGACACGCAGACGGAAGGAGAGTTTCCGTCGATGCTGATTGATTTGATGTGTTCTGGGGGAGAAGAGTTTCCATTGGTGGGGGTTTCTGAGGCGGCGTCTAAAACCTGGTCCAAGTAGCGGATCTCCTGTGGACGCAGCAGATAAAAACATTGCCATCATGTACTACTATTGTATTATAATGTAGGTTATATAAGAAAGTTATCATTTTTCATATTTCAACATAATTAAACAGTCTTAAAATGATTTATGACAAAGTTCTGAACAATTTTAGGGATCACATCAATTTTGAAATCATCCTAGAAGAATTAAAAAAATAACAAGAGAGAAGCTGCATACCTGCATCACCTCGCTGTCAGGAGTCTCCACTTTCACACCAACTGCATTGTGGGCTCGGTTACTGGGGCTGCTGAGGCAGCCATGTTGGATCTGCTGGCTCTCCACTTCCATGGTTGCAGGCCTGTCAGAGATAACGCTGACCGATTCCTGGAAACTGACGCTCTTCAGGGCTCGCTCTCGTGGCGTTGTGTCACTGACATCCTCGGCTGCCCGCCACGATTTCTGTGTCAACAAACAAACAAAAGACAAGGTTCAGGGATACGGTATGGAGAGGCTGTACAACACAATGTTTGCTCAAAGTAAATGAGAACTTGCTTTACTGATCCTCAGAGACCAGACTCTTCCTAATCTCTAAATAAACACACACACACAACACATACAGACACACATCACACATATAAATCTGTCTGCATTGCAGCAGACGTGTAAGTTAAACCTCTGCAGCAGCAGCAGCAGCAGCAGCAGCAGGGCTGTGTGCTGACTGCTTCCCACCACTTGGGGGCACCAACTCCCACTCTACTGCCTTACAACAGACCAGAAACATGACAACCTTCTTTAGTACTGTAACTACTCTATTTTTGTTCAAAGACCTTCATGGTTCTGTAAATGAATCAGTGTGCTGAATACCTGGCATTTAATTAAAATACAGCAACTCTTCCTGCCTTAGATTTTATGTAATACTCTATTAATCAGCCAGATTGGCAGGTGGGATGGCAGGTTATCAATGCAATAGGTTTTTAAGAAATGAATATTCAAGAAGAGAAAGCGTCAAGGAGGTATCTTTAGCTTTTACAACTGTGGGTGAAGAGTACCAAAACTGTATGTTCCTGCTCACAGTATGTATTGATCAAACAGCTTTTATCTTTTTTATCTAAGGATCTGAGTTCGACGTCATCACTTGACACTGTCACATAATGATGGTTCGGCATAATGTTCGTCTGACGTGTATCACGAGCAAGAGAGTTGTCAGATAGTCCAGGTTCTGCAGTTTTGATATCTTCATATTTGCTGTTATACACACTTCCACTCCCTGTACCTTCCTGACCTCAGCTGTTCACAGAGCGGCGTCAGTGGTGTGTTTTTGGATGAAGTGCCTGGCTCAAGGCCACATCATCAGGAGTTGTTGTGATAGGACGGAATGTATCTTCCGAAACCAAAATTTCCCTGCCAAGTCAGACACACAGCCTGTAGAAACTGAAGGTATAACTGCTGGATGATGAAATAGGTATGTAATCAAATGATCCTCGAAATGAATTTAAACGTACCGTAATGCACTGCATGCATTATGATGTAATCATATTGAGGGATATGAGTTAATACAGCTACTCAATATAATTCTTATATCATCGCTGGAGCAATAACCACAAATTAACGCAATACTGTGATGTTACATGAATCATCAGGGGTTCTTTGGGGGGTACTTTGACTACCTTTTTTTCCTACATTTTGAGAATTAAATTCTGATTTTAAAAAGTTACATTTATCATTTTCTAAAATACACAAATTTAAACCCATATTTTACTGCCTCATTAACTTGTGGAAGGAATTTTGGGGGGCATTTGGCATGTCAAATAATCAGAGGGTCCATAGTTCAAGCCCTACAGTTTGTGTTGAAGTGTCCTTGGGCAACCCCAAATTCCAAATGCATGTGTGCGTGTGAATGGTTATCGTT
This sequence comes from Epinephelus moara, assembly GCF_006386435.1. NCBI lineage: Eukaryota > Metazoa > Chordata > Actinopteri > Perciformes > Serranidae > Epinephelus > Epinephelus moara. Next base: position 14,394,910 of record NC_065514.1, on the reverse strand, counting down.
CCTGACCTACATGGTAGTCTCCGCCACCTGGGTGTGAATGTGTGTGTGTGACTTGTGTAAAGGACACATTGGTAGACACATTGGCATTCAGGGATCAAACCTTTTGACCTTCTGCTTTTGTGAATCATCCACCCGACACATTCCAGATCCACTGTTAGCAAGAAGCTACACTTACAGACTCCTGTCTCTTTCTACACAGGCCGCTAACAAATACTCTATTGGCTTTCTGTTTTACTGCCTTGTACCAAGCACACCTCTATTCCCAGGATGTGTTTACTTCCGCGAGGGGCTGTTGACCCCCCGTCTTTGTAACATACGAGTGTGTGCGTGGGGATTTAATGAGGACCACTTCAGTGAATTGGTTGAGTGTTCAGTTAAAGCACACACAGCCGTAAAGAGGAAGTCTTTGCTTTGTACCCTCTCTTAGACACTCTACTAAACCGCTATTTAATGATATTCATGGAAATTTCTACTAATTTCAACTCTCAGCGTGAGGTGTATCTGCCGAATTCAGTGGCATATTTCAGCCAGACTTTGTACCAACACAAAAAGGGTGGCCTAGCCTTCATCTGGATCATTTTGTTCCGTTAACTACTCCTCTTCTCTTCTCCCCCTCATCCCGTTTCCCTCTTTACTGCTCTTTTCGCACCATTTTCTTCCTCTCTCTTCTCTGTGAGTGTTTAAGTGAGAGAAACAGTGGTCACTGAAGTCACATGGTGATAATAACACCCTGCCTCTCCTCAAAAAGCCTTCTCCTGTCTTGACTGAAGCAACACTCTCCTCTTCCCTGCTATCCTCATGTCTCCTGTTTCTACTGAGAGAAAAAAAAACATTCTCTGAGGGTATTTTGTTGACCCATCTGGCTCAGTCACATGCTCATACTGTCTCATACTGTCTGTGGCATATATAAATCAGAATGAAGACATTCTCTTAAAGAGATACCTCACAGATTTTCAATTCAGGTCTGCTGATGTCAGAGTCTAGGACATTTTGGTGTAATAGAACATCCATTTTGCTACTTGGTGTCTGAAGTTTGGGTCGGTTCAATTAAACTCAAGTTCGTTTGCCCCCTACGTGCAGCTCGTTTGGGCAGGTGTGAACACATCAATCACACCAAAACAACCAGGCCGAGACCTTCTTGAAGAGGTGGTCTCAGTCCGGTTACAAACGAACTCTGGTGCGGTTCATTTGTGGTGAGAACGTGTTCCAACCTCGATCTGAACCAACTGCAGTCACATGACACATTGTTTGGGTTAAACATGAGCATGTTACAGTCCTGGAGGATTATTAATGTGCACCTCCTCCTGTACTGCCTTAATATGCACATTCAGCACATCCAATGCATCAAAACATTGTTTTCTAGTTGGAGCCGCGCCTCGTTTTCAAACTGTATGGTTTGACTAAAATGAACAATGACAGCAATATAGTCCACGATGAGCAGCGCTAAAATCAACCTGCGTAGTTGTCCCTCCATTGTGACATTAGAAAGTGTCACATTTATCTTGCAAGTGTACTCTTCTTCAACGTTTGCTTTACTTCCTGGATTTTTCTCACATGGAAATTCTGACCAATCAAGAGCAGCTGTCTCGCGCAAAGCATTTGATCTGGTCCGCTTGTAAATGCTGCCGTGAGAACACGAACCAACTCTAGGCAATTATGCAGCGTTGTAACAAAATTAGTCCCTGATTCGGACCAAAGCAAGACAACTCTAGGTCTGAAAGCATCCGTGAACAAACAGTAGCTCTGTGAGGCTGTACTTTGGGACAGTAGAGGTTTGAGCTAAATGCTTACATCAGCATGCCAACCGGCTCACCATGACAATGATATTGACGATGCCAAGCAGACTTACTATGACTATCATTTTAGATCTGTGTGTTAGCATGCTCACATTTTCTAGTTTGCATTAAACACTAAGTACAGCTGATAGGAATGTTAGTTGTTGTTAATGTTAGTTTTGCAGGTATTTTGTCATGAACCAAAGCATTAGACAAGTTGAATTTTTGATTTGATGGAGGCACCAGATCAAAAGTTAAGACATCCCCAAAGCGATTACAATTTATGCTGAGGAGGATATGACTGTGTGTCACAGATTCTACAGCAACCCATGCAAGATTTAAAGGAAATTCATGGCAAACTTGGGATGGTGCTAAAGCAAAACTCAGGGGACAAAATTAATGGTGTGGTCCATTTGCACTGGAGGGTTGGAATTTCCAAGTTCCCAGTCAGATATATCAACTGGAACACCCCCTGAAGTCGGATTTCCAATTCTGAAAGTTGCAGCAACCTCACCAACCCTCCAACAGCAGTTAAAGCTGTAAAAATATATATGTTTATTAGCACTTCTGTCTTATTTTTGTCTCATTAAAACAGTCGTACATACAGTCCTGTCCAACGTCCATCTGTAGACATGTGGCTCGAGTATTTGGATGTGCAAAATACATGCAAAATAAATGTATTGGCTAACAATGGCTAACCTTGCTAGAACTGGTATTGCTAAAGACATCTTGGTTTTGAAACTAATTAAACTGGAATGTGGTCAACTAGGCTGTCATGTCATTCCCACCGCTGACCTCTGAGGTAATTGGAATGCAGCATAAATACATATGCCACTGTAAATATGTCAAAAGATAAGGAACTGACCAAGGACCTTTCATCTTCTGGCCACCATCAATGTCCTTACAAAATACAATGTCAATTCACCCAGTACTTGTTGGGATATTTCAGTCTGTACCAAAGTGGTGGACCTATAAATTGAACACTAAGAAGACCCAGAAAAGAAGAAAGAATACATGATTGCCTGCTGTTTGACAGACAGGTAATCTCTGGGTGTGAAGTGGAAAAGTGTCCAGAAACAGCATCTCAGAAATGACAGACCCACACATCAATAGAATTATTTTGGGACAAATAATCATACTGTTAGTTAGCCACAAGCTACTTTATCAACTTTTACCTTCAGCAAAGGGAATTCTTTCTTTAACCGCATTAGATTAACATTGAACATTACTTTCATCTCAAGTTTCTTGTCGACTTCCTTTGTTTTCCTCACACTCTCCCACACTCAAAAAGTCAAATGATTTTTCACCGACTTAATGACATTAGCAACCATGTGAGAACCAGATGTCACTTCTATGGTAACACTCACACAGACAAGGTCTTCTGTCTGGCTACATTTGACCCATTGTACTGCATGTGTATGTGAGTGCATGTGCAGGAATGTGTGTGTGTGTGTGTGGGAGTGTGTGTCCAGCGGGCAGGACAGTACAGAGGGGGAGGATATCCTGTTACTGCCTCAGGAAAACAGTGCTATAGTACAGGAATGTCTCATATGCAATGTTATTCTGCCACACACACAATAAAGGGAGTGTGTGTGTGTGACTGTAGTTGTGCGGCAGGGCATGACACTGTGAGTGTGGTCTTTCAAGTGTGTGTATTTGTATCAGAGGTGTGTATTCACGTGTGTGTGTTTCCCATTGAGGTGAGCTGACATTCCAGGCATAACTCGCTGTCCTCAAGGCTTGGACTCTAATACTTGTGATGAGGGACACTGTACACCCTGCCTGGCCAGCCAAGGCAGCAAAGAGTGTGTGTGAGTGTGTGTAAGTGCAGAGAGAAATCATGTAGCTGTAATGAAAAGCTTAAGTTCTTTGGGGTTTATTTGAATGTCTGAGACACCTGAATGTTTTATTTCTCTTGGAACAGCAAGTAAGTTTCCCTTAGCATGTAAACATACGTAAATGTCAGTGCAACAGTTACATGAATGAAAAATAGTGTTAATAGTCATAACAGTCCCACACCCTCACCACCATGATGTGTCAGCTGTGTTTGCCCTTCGGCTTTTGCCAAAAAAGTCTTAGAAAGTTAAGGAAAATCCAACAAAGCAAAGACATTTTACCAGACTTACCTAATTCATGGATCTATTTAGGGGAGACATAGATCACATCATTCCTTTCTACGCAACCAATTGGCTAATCTCAATCAGGGCGCCCTATTTAAACTGCTCTAGCCTGTCTACTGTTGTTTTCCTTGCCTTAGGCTTTCCATGTAGGCGCACGGAAGGGCAGGGAGGGCTGCTCTCTGCCTCAGGCTTTCTTCATCTGCACGTGGAAGGGCAGAGAGTTGTGCTCTCTCCACCTTATGCTTTCCACATAGATACGTGGAAGAGGCTTTCTGCATAGGCCCAAGGAAAGGCAGAGAGGCCCTAGTACAGAGCCATACTGCCAAATATAATACTGCAAATGGAATGAAAGTTTTCTTTAACTAAAGTGCTTTATTTGGTGTTTTTACCAAACACAAGGTTCGTTTGTTTTGGGGAGGAAAGGACCTCTACAGATAATTTGGCTCCTGGTAAAAACTTCCTGAATAATGAACACTAAGGGAATCCTAACCTGGAGCTCAAGCTTAGCACATGGGAGACATTTCAGCTGGTTGCAATCTGCCATCTAGGTGCCATTAAATCCTACTCTCTACTCCCGTTAAGCTTATTATAAATAGGAATTACTGAATTCAATGGAAAGTCATGACTAGTATAGTAATACACTCATGAGTCTATCTGAGTCAGCCAACTGTAACTGTCTCATTCTCCGCCTGTCGCCATTCCTATCACATCTGGAAATGCTTTTGCTCTGACTGTGATGCACAAAAATCACACACACACACATAAACACACACACACTAAAAAAAATACACACTGAGCTGGATGCCTGGGACGCTGGGGGGTTTACCAGAATATGAATACACCCCCATACTCCCCCGGCGGGAAGTAAACACACCATCTTGACATCTCTCCCAGAACCATTTTCTGTGCCATTATTATCACGTCACAGGCTTCCACCGTGGCAAACGTCAAAATGAAAGCCTGGCGATGTACGTCCTCGGACACACATGCACACACACTAAGCTCCTGTGTAACCCAGTGCAGTCAGCGTTCCTGGCTCTGTTTCCTGGCTAAACATGATCCCGTGTAGTAACTGGAGCCTGCAGCTGCTTTAGCATGGTGTTTGCATATCCAAACAGCCAACCCAGGCCAAACAGTGCTACCTGGCACTTATTCATGACTTCTCCACTTAAGGCAGTTTGGAGGTGCGGAATAAGGGTGGTGGTACGTCACTGACAAACGGAGCGTGGCGAAATTGACACACAGTGAGTAACTGGCGAGCGTTATCAAGACAGGTGGGCTGGGTGAAAGTTGGCATAAACATGTGGCCAGAAGTGCCAAAGTGTGCAGATCCGTTCTCGCAATATTGGGCTGTAACATCTGGATAACCTTTGCCACAACAACAGTCTCAACTTTGACATCAATACTTAATCTAACACTGACACTTCATCCTCTTTTACCTTTACAGTATTCCAGCTCCAGTTTGTCCTCTGTACTTAATATTTCACATAAAAATACCTTAAATAGCAAAACAAAATTGCCATACAACCCCAGACACCAGAACAGGGCTGGTACTCACCTGCTGCTCTTACAAGTAGTCTATGTCAGTGATATCTGTCACTCCATGGTGTCATTTTTAGAGCTCCCTTTAGTTTTGTAATATTTCAGCAATTTCTACCATCCATGTACGTGACTCCTTTAAAATAATCCGTTTTCCCTTTTAGCTCTGTTCAGTTCAGTCCAGCCTCGGTCCGTCCTGTTCCAGATAGTGGGAGTGCCGGACTTTTCCCTGGCCAAGCCTTTTCCTCCTCTTCTTCTCCTCCTTTTCCTCCCCTCCCGTCTCTTTCCTCTCCTCCACAAAGCCTCTCCTTTCTCAGTAACATTCCTGCCGGCTGCTCGGTAAGCTGTGATGTCATGGGCTGACTGTGTGTGTATGTGTGTGTGTGTGTGTGTTTCTCCAGATGCCCTCACCCACAAAGACCCCTTCTGTGCCGGCCCTCGTACAAACACACACACACAGACCAAAAACATCCACCCTGTGGCTCCCCACTCCTCCCTTCCTGTGTAAGACCAAGCCCTCTCTTTCCCTATGTCTCTTGGCCACTTTAACCTACAGCTCCAGTCAAAATCTGAAGGGACTTAGAGAAGGAGGCAGGCGGAGAGGCGATGATGAAGAGATGATGACTGAAGAAAGGCGGAGGAGGTGATAAGGGGAGTAATGGGATTTTCTTCTGTCATCATCAGAATGGGAGTGTTGACTCAGTCCCATATGAGAATTAGAGTGATGTACTGGTCACCTTTTAATAAAAGTTAAATTAAATAAAAGCTGCTGCCTCATCCTGCATACAAAGCATTTAATTATTAGTGGAGTAATTATTCTAGTGAAGCTTTACATGCAGCAGGCTAGTCTTCAGAGGCTTGTCCACCATGACAAAATAAAACTTGATGGAAGACATTATTTATTCATCATTATTTAGCTTAAAACAGTCAGTTCTTGGTGACTTCAATCCCAAAAATAAAATCTTTAGCTCTCAGGGTCACTCTTATTCTACTCATCCGTACTGGCGTCCTGTGGGTGTGTACCTGTTGGGTCATAGGATCAGGCCTGTGGAAACCAGAGCGGACATGAGTCACGGTTCACTTTCCCTGCCCACAAGCGCCACATCAAGACGCACTGGAAACACTTTCCTCGAATTTACAAGAGCAATTAGCAATATTGTGTTAGCAGCTGCTAAATGATGGAGGACGGTGCTACGAGAGAGGTACTGATGTCAGAATGCAAGTCAGCAATTAGGGTGATAAAAGTTCATTTTTAAAAAGCCAAATGAGCAAAGACAAAGTGGTTTTACTGAATTATTTGACAGAATGATATACTGCCTCTTTCCTGGGCATTATGTTTGCTCTAATTAGCTAGCTGCCTCTTCACTACAGTGAATAGTTGACCTTGTAGCGACGAGAAACTGAGCCAGGTGTTGTACGCATGGAGGGATTTTGATCTTCTTTGAATACCAGAGCTGAAATATCACCTTTTAAACCTTCTTTCTCTCATAATTGTACAACAAAATATGAGTTAGATCAAGCACAACTTCTCTTTGACTTTTTAACTTTATCTTTAATGACCCTGACATTATTTATCTAACTGAAAACTGATTCGAAATCAGGTGATAGTGCTGAGAACAGCAGGGTGGTCTAGAGGTCAGAGAGGTCATCCTGCTTTGTAGCTGCAAAGGAAGGCAAAAGCAAAAGCCAGTGTGTGCCCATTAACAGCTGAGCATCCTGTCATAGTGTGATAACTCTCCCTGCTAACCAACTGTGAATGTAATCTAATTAACATTATTGATAAAAAACAGAAATTAAATGCACACTGTGCCACTCAAGCAAATTCCTACCACTGTCCCTTTTAGGTGCCCCTATTTAAAATGACAAATCACAACATCCTGGTGAGTTCCCAGGCTAAGAATAACTCTGAGCCATATGATGAAGAGAAATCGGTCACAGAAAATTGGGACAGTAACCCAATTATTGCGTATGCGCTGGGGAGTTCAATCCCTGCTGGGGTTGTAACACACAAAGAGACTTGTGATGGTCATTCTGCCAGTGCTGGTGATTTATAGAAGAAAAAAAGCTGTCGGTTAGCTAACAGACAGGCTGTGAATGATGAAAAGAGAGGAGATAAAAGACAAAGGAAAAAGATACAGCAGGAGTGTGTGACAGTTTATGCATGTGCATGAGTCTACATGTGTTAGCATGTATCTGGGTCAACGCTATCCAATCAATAAAGAGTAGTGCCCACAGCAGTCTTATATCATGAAAGTTAATTGATCAGAAACTCAACGGATGACACACTTAACCATCGCAGCATGTCAGAAACACACAAATGTCCATGGATGCCTGCTCAGTGAACAGTACAAGCAAATACAGGAGATTTAAGAAACCAAATTGTCTGCATCACGTACCACGGAAATCACATTTATTATTTTAGTAATTAGTGCATGTCATCGATTTTGCACTTACTTTGCATTACAAGTCAAACAGAGGCATGTTTAAAGACACAGAGGCAGTATTTCATTGGTCTCTTGTGTCATTATTTGACACATTTTGGACTGAAACACCACATTCAGTTGTTCAGTTCAGATCACACAGAAAGCATTTTAGCAGCTGGAGGCAGCTTTTTGTAATTGTTTTTAATGAGAATGAAGCTTTTTGCTCACTGTTTTTGCTTTGCAACTCACCTCTCATTTTTGCCGGATCGCTTTGAACTCCTCGAGCTGAAAAAACTTCAACTCAGAGCGGAAAAATGCTCTACGTTATCTCTTTTTCGTTATCTTTTTTCCCATTGTCCAATCGGATAATTTGAGAGGCGGGCCCTCTGTGGTGGTCACAAAAACAAGTTTACAGTTAGCAAACAATGGAGGAGGAACTGGTGGATACCCAGTGCTATACGGCCTGTCGATAGACATCAGGTTGTCAAACTGCCCCAGAATCATCCTAAAATATGCCTGGAAACAGCCATTAGTGTTGCGAAGCTCCTGGACCAACTGGTGGTACTCCCCATGACCCACCCTCTTTCTTAGGGTCTCATGTACCCACACTGATCTCTGTTTCCCTGTGCCCAAAAAACTATTTTCTGACAGCCTCTCACCCTCAACCAGAGCTACAGAAAGTACCCTCTGCCTGAACATTTTAGGAACTAGATACTAATTACTGTCACGTAACTTAAATAAAAAAATAAACGATAGATTATTTATGGGAAAGTTAAAATAAGGAGGTGAGTCCCTGGCTGCCTGGCAACAATAAAAAGGTGCAGCAAGCATATTTTTTTCACAAGTGGCATTTCACAAAAATAAATAATAAAAAAAAAAAACAAGGCAGTTTTGCAACCTGCAAAATGCTTTATGTCTGACCGGGGCCTTACCTTCAATAATTCAAAACAGGTTTTGCATGTAACCTTAAGCTTCAAAAATTCCATATTTTGAGAGCAGAAAATATCATATTATGCCTTCCATCAGAAAGGAGAAAGCTTGGAATTTTGTCAGAGTCCCCTTTAAAGCCTAAAGGCGAGTGTTTGATGTTGAAAATATAGGTTTTCAAAGCATTCCTTTAAGTCTGCGAACAACCACTTTACAACCACACATAGCCCAGCCAAATATTCACAATGCCAACATCAACATGGGATGAGACATCCTTAGCCTTGTTAAAACTAAGTGTTGAATGATTAATAAAGAGAAAGGTGGTTTGAGCAGTTTGAGGAAATTAAAAGAAATGATGTGGCGTTGGGGTTTTGAAATGCTTCATTTCTCTTCATGTAATAAAATGGGTTTAAATGGAGCATTACGAGCCTTAAAATGAAGCACGATTCTGTGACTGCACTATCTTAAAAACTGATTTTTGTAAATACTTCTGACATCTGACATTACAGAACAGGAGGGAAGGGTTTATAATAATGTCTGAGTTGAGGAGTAAAGTGTCAGTTTGTACAGCCTAACTGATACAATGTCTGAATCAAATTCAACAATGGACATTGTACAAGGACTTTTCCACACTGTAAAATCCTATCAGAAAAGCAACCCCTTTCACAAAAACGCTGCCACTTGCTGAGTCCAGCAATGCCTGCAGTTGAAGGGCAACGCCCTCTTGGATCCCTCGGTCTCATACAGTTATTTTTAAAAACACTCAAGTCTTGCTGGAGGCAACAGTGACAATGTATTCAAAGATGGGTGGTGACCACTTTAAGACAAATGATGCCGCAAAGTAAAGGAAGCAACTGATTGGATAAAAGCCTATCGAAGCTCGCAGGTTATCTAAACAGGAAACCAGGAAGCTGCGCTAACTTGTATCCATGGAAATGGCACTCAACACAGGAAATAAACCAAAAACTAGAGGCCACCTGCACAAGAAAACACACACAATATCAGATGACAAGGAACATGCTGTGAAGGTCTTTGTGGGCATTTGGCAAAATAAGTCTGAAATGCAAAAACAGCCAAGTCAACACAAAATAATAATCGCTATCGAAAACCAAATATTTGCCTTGCTGACTGCTATCGGCCTATGGGAAAATGGACGATGTTTTTCTGTCGTGCCACATCAGCTTTCTGCAGGTTAAAAAGCAGGGCTCGAGACTAACAGCGTCCCATCATCCCAGGGAAAATAGAAAACGTGTTTGGGATTAACAGAGATCTTTCCTGGGACGCCTTCAGGAAGGAAGGACGCTGTAAACTCACAATAATACGACAGAGGATGCACCCTAGTTTTTTCCTGACGATGCTATATTGTGAAAAACAAATCTTTGTTGACATCAGCAGGAGGAGAGCTAATTAACGTTAGCTTTCAGCAGCTGGTGTACGCAACTAACTGCTGATGGAAGTTGCATGGAGTTACATTATGATGCATTCAAGCTCTATGATTAGCGTTGGTTGGGATTGTCACCTCAAAGCAAGTGGGTTTCTGGTTTGAACCCAGGGTGGAGGAGCCTTTCTGTACGGAGTTTGTATGTTCTCCCTGTGTCAGCGTGGGTTTTCTCTGGGTACTCCGGCTTCCTCCCACAGGTCAAAAACATGCAGGTTAATTGGTGACTCTAAATTGTCCGTAAGTGTGAATGTGAGTGTGAATGGTTGTCTGTCTCTATGTGTCAGCCCTGTGATAGTCTGTGACCTGTCCAGGGTGTACCCTGCCTCTCGCCCAATGTCAGCTGGGATAGGCTCCAGCCTCCCCGCAACCCTGACAGGATAAGTAGTTATGGAAAAATGAAAGAATGATGAAGCTCTAAGGTCACTTTGATGACTCATGATGTCTTTTGTGAAATGTAATCTTGTAAAATTTTGTTTTGGGTAAGAAACTTGAATAACTGTTTGAGGGAGAAATTTGGTGATGTTTTCACAGCAATATAAAATAGATATTAGAAAGAGAATTATGATATATTATATACGGTAAATAGGCTTTTGAAGCAATTGTTATTTTTTATAATGAAGATTTTCTTGTTTCCATGGTATAAAAGGGGGAATACATAGCAACAAAAACAACATAAACAACAACAACAACAAAAAACATCCATACCAGCTATCAGCAAGAATTGTTATTTGAAGCATTCATATTGGTACTGGCCCAGAATTTCACAGTCGGTGCATTCCTCCTTCATTGTGTTTGGAAACTGGCTAATTTGCCCTTTATTTTATATTTTTAAAGTGAAATATTTATGAGCCAGCTTAATCTAATTGGTGGTTAGCTGTTAGCAGCATTAAAACAAAATCCACAAACCCACAAGAGGGCTTTCTGAGGCGTAAATAGTACAAAATCAATAAAGCAATGTCCATCCCTGTTTAAGAAGCACTAGTGCAATAAGGCCTGTGAGTCCACTGTGCATCTCCACTCAGCTTCATCCACAGACACACAGCCACAGTGACAGCATATTGAAGCACTGCAAAAGAATTACATTGAATGCGATTCTCACCTACCCATCGCCAGAGAGCTTGAAACAACAACCAGACTGGGATCATGTTAAAGAGCCTTTTGAGTTTTGAGTGTTACAGAGGAATGCGCTGCATGTCTGGACTCATGGCAGCTATTTGTGTCCCTTTCCAAGCCTCTCATGACACCACTCACCCACAGCCCCAGACCCCCCTAAGACCCCTCCATGAAACAACAACAAAGGGCCCGACAGGCGCTTCAGTGAGACTCTCGAGGCTGAATACTAATGCTACACTCCACACACACACTTACACGCTCGCAGATGGAGGACTCTTCTTAACCAGAAAGGTCTGTAGTCAAAGAGTGTGACCACTCTCTGAGCACAGGACAGAGAGCCAGATTAACACTCGGAGCACAAGTGCAGCACTAACAAAGCACAGTCTAGCAGTAACACTGAACAGCTATCCATTATTAGTTATGTCTTGGACTGAGTACAGGCACTGACTGTATTGCTTTTTATAACTGGAGCCTAGGTCTGTGATAATATTTCATACTGTGACAGTAAAACAAACTGTACTTTGCTGGGCGCGTTGCCTGGTGAAATGGTGCACTGTAAGTGTATTATGTGACAGTTAATATACAGTGAGTCAGTCATTGCTGCAGAATATGCTCTGTTCAAGACCCCCGTGCATAGTAGAGGTCATCCTGATCACCTTAAACACTCATTTGGCAACAATCACAGTTCGCTGTATTACGCTGCTTATACACAGTAATGTAGCTAAGACATTAATTACATGAAACAAATGACTGCATAAAAATAATTTTATCACGAGTAATTTACTGAGTGTGCCAGCAGGAACCAAGAAACAGCTATAAAACCATGACGTGTAATAAGTTAATTTGATTACCATCTAATCAACGAAATGGACCAGACCTCTTACAGTAAATGAGGAGGAATGTGGTTTGGTATTACAGAGGCCTGCAGAGCTGTGACTATAGATTATGTGCAATATTGCACAGGGTATACCATCAAATAACCTTGTCACATATTGTCTCATCTCTACAAACAGATATCTGCATATTAATTAGGGTTGGGCGCTGTCTATCAGAATGGCATATTAAGGTGTCCACAGTGAAACATCCCAATGGAGGATTTGTTGTGGCAGCAGTGACAGATGTCGCTGAAAAGGATACCACTTCACCAGCCTACAGTTCATCTGTAGATAAATCAGCATTGTTCTTTTCTCGTCATCTTTTTTCCCATTGTCCAATCGGATGACTTGAGAGGCGGGCCTTCTGTGGTGGCCACGACAACAAGTTTACAGTTGGTAAACAATGGAGGAGAAACTGGTGGTAGCAGTTGCTGGATACGCAGAGCTATATGGCCTGACGATAGACAGCAGGTTGTCAAACTGCCTCCCAGTCATCCCAAAATATGCCTGGAAACGTCCATCATCGAGGGGAAGCTCCTGGACCAACTGGTGGTACTCCCCATGACCCATCCACTTTTTCAGGGTCTCATGTACCCACACAGATCTCTGTTTCCTTGTGCCCAACAAACTACTTGCTAACAGACTCTCACCCTCAACCAAAGCTACAGCAAGTACCCTCTGCCTGAACATTTTAGGAACTAGACACTAATTACTGGGGAAAAAATGGCACATTGATTACACAGGAAGGCTAGTATAAGGACGTGATGGGGTGGTTGCCTAGCAACAATAAGAACTGGTAGTGGCATTCAATTAAAAAAAAATAAAATAAAAAGGTGCTTTCTGTGTGATCGGGGCTTTACTTTTTAAACATTCAATGAATGGCATTGGTGCAGCCCTAAACCCACGCACCAGTTTTGGTGTGGACTACCCACGATTTCGGGTTCATAGTTTGTAGCCTGAGTAGTATTGACCAATCATGTTTTGTTGGTAGGTAAACAGTCCGTATGGAGAGCAAATGAGGCAGAACATGTTGTGGAATGCACTCTCATTCACACATCTTCCCCATGGCAACTGTCTGACGATGATTTAGCTTTTTAAAAAGGTATCTGCATTTATATGCACATATCTGTTCATAGAGATTCGCCTTATGACTGGCACAAAGAAGGGAAAGTATTGGCCTGGAGATCCGCTGGCTATACCAGTATACCAGAACCCCCGAAATGTTAGCTGTTGCCCCCAGAGGCTTATTGTCGTCAGACCGACAGCAGATAGGTTCCAAGGTTACATATTGTTTTATGAAAATATGTATATACTGTATGTAAGTATATTGTAAGGGATTAAGGGTACACTTTTATCTGGTTATTCTGAAAGTCAAATGGTATTTAAAATACACCCTTTGCATTTGCTATTTAGTTCTGAAGGACTCACACTAAAACCTGGCCTTAGTAATGCAATTGTTTAGATAAACTTAGTGTTAAATTCTATTGAATCTATGCTGAAAACATCTCTTTCTGTAATACTAGGTATGATTGTACACTTACAGTAGGAACAAGAAAATGTCACGGGCAAAAAACAAACTTCCTGGGAATTTCCTGAAAGACAAAGTGCCAATAACTTTTTTTTTTTTTTTTTTAGCACGCCTTGGTTATGTAACAGTCCAGCTCTCTCCTGCTGTCTGTTCAGCCTGACACAGAGCTTGCTGTCAACTAGCATTTACTTTGTTCCATATCACATCACGCACACATTGAACATGACAATTCAATGACCGCAACCATTTCAATACACCACCCTGCAGTGACAGTGATGTTTCCAGTCTCACAGGCAACAAAAACAGCACTTCTCTAGTTCATCTATTCTGGACTTCCCAAACAGATCTTTCAGGTCATCTCAAAAGTGAAACTAAAAGGACAAAAGATGAGCCTTGAATTAATCGAATTCAACAGGATGATCGTGCAGGAAATAACCTACGGACGGACACGAGGGAACAAATCTTCACCAGAGGAGGAGGGGGGACACATGGACGGCTGAGTTTGAGGTTTTCGAGGATGTGCCTGTTTCTCAGTGTGTGTGTGTGTGTGTGTGTGTGTGAGTGAAGAAAAAGCCACCGAGCATATAATTGTAATCCTTTCCCAGCATGAAGCAGCCCATTTTAGTATTTTGTCCCACAGGACTCTCAGTGCAGAGACCACACAGTGAGGCTAACGGGCCAAAGGGTTTAACGTTCTGAATAAAATTAAGATCTGTGGTCAAGGACGCAAACATGTAAGCTTTTTTGTGGATTTTATGTGAGTGAAAATAAGCCATTAGTGTATAATAAATGCAAAGTGGCTTTATTGTTTTTCAGTTTCACACAAAAATTTCTGGACTGGTTGCTGGATTTCATTTCAGTTTCCAAGAAATGATTGAACACGCGTGCTGCTTCTGCCTTTCGCCTGTTTTCTATGCAACAGTATGTCAACCTGCATCATCAGCCAATCACACGTGCCCTGACAGGAACCACACAGAAGTGCTGATTTTATGGTGCCAACAATTAGCTCAAATCAGCAGCTCAAAGTTAGCATGGCCTTAAATGCACTGGCTGAGTGGAGAGAGATTAGATTAGTGACTTGCATTACAACACTCAGTCACACTCATCACGTCTAGCTATGTTTAGAAAGCTTGATGGATCTATGTCCTAAAAACAAACCCAGGCATGCTAGCTAATTAGCTGACTTGTTATCACCACATGTCGCTGACTGGATAACATAATTTGTCAAAGGCAACACACTTCGATTGCACGCAAACACTTGCATGCTTTGTAATAACAGCTCTAAATTGAATTTTAATAGTTGAAAATAAGCAGTTCTGATGAAAAGGTGTTCAAGTGTCAACTGTCACGTAAAACAAAAAGAAAGCTAGTCCCCAACAATACAACATTGCTAATATGGTGACTAGAAACCATTTCGGACCCCATTATCCATCACCAGTGTACTCATCTTTGGTATAGCTGATCATGTTAAAGATTTGAACCCTCTGAAGAAATAACATCCCATCCATATGTTTTGATGCTGCTTGGCTATAGCTGAGCCTGCCTGAGCAGCACATAAAAGATTCATTAAAGACCTCTAACACGAGCTTATTCCCAACCATCACACCCAGCATATTAACACTGTTATCCTAAGAGACTGGATCTCTTCCCACTGTTAGCTTATAGCATTAACTAGCTCTGCTCTGCCTCATACTGAGAGGAGCAGTGTGTTAATCACCTGTCTATTTCCGGAAACTGGCTCATTAGCCTGCAGTATTTAGACAGCAGGAGGAAGGAGGCTACACACAGGAAGAATGCAGCCTGGTGACAGCAAACATGTCCGAGCCTGATAATTTCAATTGGTTCTCAAAGCAATACCACGGATTCAGAGGAACTCTGAAATACGGCAGCAACCATTTTGTGGTCACCACCATTCTGAGTAAAAATAAAGATATTTATATGTATTCATAGAGAGCGAACACACAAGAGAGGGTTAGGACGACATGACCTGAAATAAGACCTGCAGATCATCTACAAATTGTATTTATTCCTGCCTCTGCTTGTCTACATCTTACTACTGCATAAACAAAATGTCTCAGCTGATTCCCTCCCAATAAATTCCTGAAGTGCATGTCAGCCAAATGAGTACAAATCACATAACAAACATGAAGTTTGTTAAACAAAACTTAAGAAGGTTGTCCATTGACTTGGTTCAACTAAACACTTAAAGGACAGTTCACCCCCACATCAAAAACCCATATGTTTCCTCTTACCTGTAGAGCTATATCAATTTAGATTAGATTGTTTAGATTTAGATTGATTATCTTTTTAACTATCATTGCTCTAAGTTGTCTAGATTAGTCTACAAATATATTTAAAGTTGAAGTAGTGTATCGGCATGAACTGATTACTACACATTGTGGTGCAGTCCTTGCAACTCAATCCAAGGTTAGGTATTGTTTGCTCATACTAGCAAGGCTAGGGCTGAATATATGATGTACAGTACAGTATTACTGTATATATAACCACTGTCTCTTTGCTGCCAAGACTCCTACAACACAAAATACATTCAAATATAAAATTGGAGAAAGTAGGGCTGCTCGATTAATTGAAATTTAATCTAGATTACGATTTGGGCTTTCAACGATTATGAAAACAAAATAATCGACATAAAACGATTATACGCTTCTTGTCAGTTTACTCTTGTTGTCTTATGTTGCAAATCAAATGCACCCGGAAGCCGCGCGTGCGCAATACTGCCCCCTCCTCTCCTCTCCTCTCCTCTATTCACTCCACGGGCCAGTCAAATAGGTGAAATTGAATAATTTGAGGGGCAGGTGATCGCCAAAGATTTCAAAAACAGCATGCGGAAAATGGCAGAGGGAGAGCGAGGTTGTCTGTGTGGTTGGTCTGTGTGTGTGTGTGTGTGTGTGTGTGTGTGTGCGAGCAGAGGAGAATTGTAAACGCGCGACCATGTGGAGACAGAAATGACATGCCGTGGTGTAAATAAGTCATCACGTGCGCCGCATGATTGTTTGCATAATCGTGATTTCAATTTTTCTTAAAAGTTACTCAAGAACAAGTAAACGTTTTCAAAGTAACAATGTAAGTATCAAGGTTGTTATAAGCTACTTTAACCTACTTTCTGCCTCCTTCAATATACTATAATTAAAATCAATTATTGAAAGGACAGATGACCCCAAAATCAAAAAATACTTATTTTTCCTCTTAGCTATAGTGCTGTTTATCAGTCTAGATTGTTTTGGTGTGAGTTGGAGACTGTTGGAGACAGCCATAAAGATGTCTGCTTTTTCTGATTATAATGGAACTAGATGGCACTGTGGTGCTAAAGGCGCCAAAAAAATACATTTAAAAACACTCAACAGCGATGTCTCTTTCCAGAAATCCTGACCCAGTTACTCAAGATAATCCACAGACCTTGTTGTGAGCAGTTCATGTAGGAACTATTTTCTTTCTACTGCATTACACCTGCCAACTGTATCATTGTGCAGAAGGAAGTGTGCATCAACTGCTAGCTCACCAAGCCCCCCTGAGCAAGCTAACATTACAGCTCATTACAAGAGGACACAATTAATGTTTATATCTCATGATGTCACAAGCCTTTTGTCCATGAGTAGATGCACGCTTCCTGCTGCGTGGTGATACAGTTGGCGGGTGTAGCTCAATACAAATAAAATAGCTCCTGCCAACTGTATCACCACACAGAAGGAAGCGTGCATCTACTGCTAGCTCACCTAGCACCTAGCTAGCTAACATTCCAGCTCAACTGAGGAGAACGCTGTTTATGTTTACATCTGAGCTGTCACAAGCAATAGCCTCTTGTACATGAGTAGATGCACGCTTCCTTCCGCCTGGGTGGGTGTAGCTCACTACAAAGAAAATAGTTCCTACATGAAACTGCTCACAACAAAGTATGTGGATTATCTTGAGTAACCGGGTCATGATTTCTGGAAAGAGACGTTGCTGTTGAGTTTTTCAAATATAGTTTTTTGGCGCTTTGAGCACCACAAGCTGAGTGCTATCTAGTTCCATTACACTAAAGAAAAGGCAGACATCTCCACGGCAGATATGTCCAACACCCGGCAACTCACACCAAAACAATCTAGAATGATAAATGGGTAAACTTAAATAAAACAAAATGTATGGTCTTTGGAAATTGTAAGAACATAATAGACATCAAGCTGATAGTAGATTACATTGAAATAGAAAGAGTATATGAAACCAAATTCTTAGGTGTGATTTTAGACCATAAGCTCTGCTGGGAACCCCATATAGAGTATGTCAGGGCTGAGATGGCAAGGAACATCTCAGTAATAAATAAGGTAAAACATATTCTCAATCCCCAATCACTGCGCACACTGTACTGTGCAATGATCCTCCCATACCTGCACTACTGTTCAGAGGTTTGGGGCAATACATATAAGACAACAACAAACTCAATCATTACACTACAAAAAAGAGCCCTAAGGGTGATACACAACACAGGGTATCGGGACCATACACACAGATTGTTTCTGGAATCACATATTTTGAAGTTCACTGATTTGGTTACGTTTAAAGTTTTGCAAGTTATGTACAAAGCAAGATACAATCAACTACCTGGTACTGTACAAAATAAATTTATGGAAAAGGAGGGGGGGTGCAACCTCAGGGGACCACTGAACTTTAAAAAACCTGTAATGCATACAACCCTTAAAATAATGAGTATCTCCTCCTATGGTGTAACCTTATGGAATGGGCTAGAGGAAGCAGTGAAACAGAGCAAAAACATCATTCAATTCAAAAACAGACTTAAACAATCAATTCTCAACAGGTATAGAGATGAAGTAGAAGGGGAAATGATCTAATTAATTACTTTACCATATCAAGTTACACTGCATACACCAAACTGTAGAATTTGATATTGTTATGTATCATATTAAAGCATCTATACAGATGCATTACCAATGTTCTTTGCCATCTAAGCTCAAATCTAAAGTTAGTATGCTGCTTATATAACTTTAAATATTAACTGGTCAGGGGTATAAACTAGGGGTAGGGCACGACAAGCTTAATGCTTCTCCCTATCCTCTTTTTTCGGACATATGGACTCAAAAATTATATACAAAAAAAAAAAAAATGTATAGTTTTCTAAAAGGGGCGTCATGATAGGATTTGTATTTCCATTTGCATTTTCTTTTCTTTTTTTCCTTTTCTCTCTTCATTTATATTTTCAAATGAATGTATTCTATTTGAATGTATTCTATTTTACTTGTCCAACATCCGAAGAAATAAACTAAACTAAACTAAACTAAACTAAACTAAAAGGGAAAAATATATATTTTTGATATTGGGTCGAACTGTCCCTTTAACCCTTATCATTTCACCTTTACAAGCCTTAAATGGCCTAGCTATGATCTTAACCCAAAATCCAAGCACTAACCTTTTGTTAACCTTTAAGGAAAACTCCCCAGATTCTGCTACACAGCTTTTGAAGTTCGACACATTCCAGGAGTTATTTCGTGATGAAGTGTTGTAATGTACTGTTTGGTGTTCCTTCTCTTACACCAGTCACCTTATCTTCTTCTGATTCACTGGCTGATTTGTTGTATTATATTCTCCTAAAACAAACAACCCGCAGGAACATCCTTGGCTTTATTTTATCTGGCTGTGAGAGCAGTTGTGATCATGACAGCAGCAGTAACTGAAGAGAGTTTTTACAGTTGGAAAAAGTGAAAGCTGCACCCCGGAGGTCTCCTCAGGACTATCTTTTCAATCCTGCTCTACTGCCTGAAAATCTGTCTGCCTCATCCCAAAGGAAGATTTTTCCCGAAGCTAGAGAAACTAGAAGTGGATAAAAATGCTACGGATCATGTCCTCCATTCTTTGATAGTTGTGAGTCACTTCCCATGGACAAGATACTAAGCAGATGGTTGAACCTCAACCATGAATCAACATTCTTGAACCCCTTTGAAGAACAGTTGTCCAGAGTGACCTCATTTCCTAAAAATGCCCCAGCTTTGAGGGTCCACGGCTCGGCTGGCCTCTCACAAGGATAAGAAATTACAGTACCCACACCGACAACAGCACTCCGAGCACCCCTCACACACTGTAACATGTAAAGCCCAAACGGCATTCTTACATTCCAGTCTAACGCTGGAATTTGATAAAGAGACATCTGCAGCTTCTCACCACGAAAACACAGCACCATGTTATGAGATGAAGGCCTGACATTAATGGTCAACCTCCCTCCTGATTTCCCGGAACAACAGATAAATACTCAGCCTTCTATTTCATCAAACTCTTGGGAGAAAAAATGAAATCCATTCAGCTCTCTCTGCATCTGTGAGGAAAATATACGCCAATTAATGTAGTTTTAAAAGTTAGGAATGTTCTGTTCAAAGGCAGGCTTTCTTAATTCTGTCCTGCTCCCTGTATTTTTGCTGCCTTTTCATTGTCTGTGTGTCTTTGTTGTAAACACAGTATTCATGCTAGCAGGTGGTTTGTGCTTCGCTTTGTGTTAAATGAATGACTTCTGTTGCACAGCACAACAATAGCCGGTGGATGTTGCAGACAATAGTGGGTGGCCGGGGGTTGTGTAATGGTGGCCATCACATGGCTGGGTTGTATTGTTGCGTTTCCTGCATCCCTTCAGTTCTCTTCCTCTCTGGAACACAAATACCAAAACACGGGACAAAATACTTTGATAGAAGATGGAATGTGACAAAAAAAACGACTCTTTGACCTTGCTAGGTGCTTGATTCAGACATTTTTCTTTCATTGTTATTTTCAAAGTGGCTGCACAGAGTCTCAGAATAAGATGGCGGCAAAAACCCTTGTTCCTCTATGGTGGATACACTAAACAAAATAGTTTAGCTGAGCCAATCAGAGCTTTTAAAGCAGGATTAAGAATGAAGATCTTCTTGTGCCAGAGCCAGAATGACTTCCAAACAAAAACTGAGAAATTAATGCAGCTCTAAAGTGCGTTGACATATGTCTTTGCCTGCCATGAATAGCAATGAGTTAACTGCTCAACTACTGCTTCTGTGTCAAGTGAAAATAATTTAAAGGAGTCAAGATGGATTTCAGTCATTCTGAGTGATCAGACATTATAAACATGAAATTAGACTGAATAATGAAGTAAAACAAGGTGGGCTGCTCGAGCTTTGATTAATGCAACACCGTGTTTGTTTGCGAGAGAGTTCATGTGTTTTTTGGGGAGACGACAGGAGAAAACTAAAACTGCACCAATGTGGCAACATTTTGGATTTGAAGCCAACGAAAGTGGTGTCCTAACTGGCTGCAAGCGACGCAGTACGCAATTTAGAGCTGAACTTTTGTCAGATGCCCTGTTTCTATTCATAGGCTACCTGTTGCTCGCTTTGAAAGCGCCACAATGGACGATTATCTACATGATACCTCCTTTTTTAATGTTTTCTCATAATGGGTTTGTATGATATCAAAGAAAATGCACACGCAGTGTGTAACAGTGTGCATGATATCCTATGAATCAGCACCCAACGAACAATGTTACATCCTTAGACATACAGTTATGTAATTACGTAAATTACATAGGTTAGGTTTAGGTAAGTAAAGTTGCTGTGGTTAGGGTTTGGAAAAGAAACATGTTTGGGTGTGTTGAGGTTTAGGCATGTGAATTTACTGTGGTTAGGTTTAGGAAAGGAAACATGGTGGAAACATGCCTCTCCCTGTCTTTATGGATGATTTTGTCATATGGATTGAGGTTTCTACCATTTTTTTTCCTGTTAAAGGGGTTTTGGGGGGAGTTGTTCCTTATCCGCTGTGAGGGTCCAAGGACAGAGGGTGTGTTGTATGCTGTAAAGCCCTCTGAGGCAAATTGTGATTTGTGAAATTGGGCGTTATAAATAAAATTTAATTGAACTGAGGACATACCTTAAAATGACTAAAAGTCGTCACGGTTCTGAACACGTTTCCAGCAGAAAGTCCCGGGGAAAATTCAGGGTTTTGGTGACACTATCCACCGCCCCAACATGCCTAGTTACAATACCAATCGGGACTGCTTCCTTGTTTACTCCCATCAGCGCATTGTTCAGGTGATTGCAGCCTTTCAAAATCTGTCAAATACGTATAAATTTGGGTGCACCACTTTGCGTAGGAAAACGTGTGTACACTTTAGGACAACAGCCTGCCTTATTTTACTACAAAAAACCAACACAGGTGTCAGCGTGCTTGAGGGAGTTCACCAATGAGCTGAAAGTTTCTGCTAAGGTAAATGACCATCGCTAATAACACGCTAGGCTACTTGCTGTTGGCTACATTTTATGTCATTTTCCAGTACATATCACAAGACAAAATGGGTTTTATGTTTTAAAAGTGATGTTACAAACACAGTAAGATAGCAAAGAGGCTCCTCACCCATCTTGTAAGTGGTTACATATCCAGTCTGATCTTGAGCGCACAGCTGATAAGCTTAGCCTATGTGGTTGGTTTGCATGACATCACAGAAGCGCATATTTAATGTGGACAAAAAGCTCCGATGTTAGGCAATGCAATGTGGTAATAGAGGGACGCTTGTTTGCTGTTAGGACACGTGTCATTATGTTCTACTTGGGAGCAACTGCTGATTCAAGTCCTGTCTAGCTCTTAATATTAAAGCAGTTTGAAAAGTTTTACACCAGCCCAATTCTAATGGGGACTCATTTTGATTTTCAGGCAATACCAAACCTACCATATAGCAACCTTTTAGTCTTAGTTACAGCACTTGTACCAATCAATTAGGAGGAAACCATTATTGTACATTACCTTTTCCTCTGACATGATCATTGGCTTCCTTTTAAAGAACCCAAATTTTTAGCTGTTTGAGATTATGACAAAGATACTCTTGAAACGTACCTTCGTCTCTTCAATTTGGCTCTTCTTTTACTGTGTCAATGCGACTTCCTTCTGCTGTATTATGAAAGAAGATATGAGTACTAAACCACAACAGAAACGACTGAGTCCCTTCATCACTTTCAGCTGTCATCCATTCCCACAGGACAATCCAAAATAGCCACAACGTGTTATTCACAGCCAAAAGAACCACTTAAAATTCCTGCTACTTCAGACATGCACAAACATGAGGAGGCTTTGTTTGAAGCCATTTTCAAGGCTCATTTTAACAGCTGGCCTCAGGGGCACTCACATGATTTCCAATCACAAACACCAACACCACCAACAGCTTTTTTTTTCTTCCTCTATCCGTTTTTTCTACTCATTATCAGCTGATAACACACACATGACATCTGTAAACTGAGACGTGACAGCATACCACACACCCACAGTGTCAAAACATACCACAATTGTGTATCAATGATATTAGCGTCCATCTGACCAGCGCTGATTTGACTGTAATGTTTGGGACTTCATCCAATAACACAAGGCGGAGTATCACTCTCTTCCTGGAAGACAGCCAGCGGGGGCCCATCAACAGATCAGCCATTGAAAGGCCATCGGCCAGTTAATGTCAACAACACTTTGAGCTGTGTGAGGCTGAACAGACTTCCTACTAGCACCCTCCTCCACCTCCGTCCGTCACGCTCCCTTCACTCGGCTTACATTCACAGCTCCACCTGCCCCTGACACACACACACACACACACACACACACACACACACCTGCACCACCCTTTATCTCCCCTTGTACTCATTGTTTCTTGTCATCACGCCGGCCTCTCTCATCCCGTCTCTCCTTCATACCCATTTCCACCTCCTGTGTGCTCTTGGCTCACCAAGCTTCAGCATCATCTACCACACAGCTGTTATATAACCTGTGATTATGTGTGTGTTTGTGTGTGTGTGTGTGTGTGCATTCTGGGAAGAGGGAGAGGTTCGGAGGAAGAAGACATCATTGATAACTTTGTTGTTCCTGTCAGTGTTCTCACAGTCCACGGTGCTGAGCGGGGCGGGGACAGAAAATGTACTTCCACCAGACACAGACACACACACACACTGCACAAACACACAGAAACCTTGAGCTAACAGGCACTGACTGTCTCAGTGGGACATTCAGCGTGTGGCAGGTACCTCCCGTCATTGACTATATAATCAAACGGAGAGCTGGCTGTGATTTTTCTCTCCCCTGGCCGAGCAGAGGTATTGGCAAACGCTGTGTCTGAATTGGCAGTTTGCTGCTTGGCTTTTTCCAGAATCAGCTGGTAATTTCAAATGGTGACCAAACAAAAAGTGAACGCGGATGATGAGCTGCTCTAAATAGAGTGTAGACAATAAAAACTCCACCACAACTTTGTTTACCCCTCAGTTTTGAATGTCATGGACCTAATTTTGTAGATGCTCCGACAAACCGACCTTTAATGAGACATAATCATTAAAAAGATGAGATGAAACTGATCTGGCGCTACCATTCTGATGCTGCCTTTGCTTCCTCGCTTCTTCTCGCCAGGTGGATGTGTTTGCCCGTCTTAAAGCCACTGCTGTGCAAACTGTGCAAAATAAATAAAATCTGTCAAGTCTGAGACAAACTAGAAACGAGCACATCTCTTTTCAAAGCAATTGCGAGAACGCTCAAGGAAACAGACTTGATTTTCTGGACCCTGCATCGCCCCTTCGGTATTGACGTGGTCAGCTGCATTTAATCAAAATGTCACTAACTCTACAGTGAAGTAAAATCAATCAGCAGGATCGGAAGTGATGGAAAACAGGTCAAGGGAAGTTGTTTTTCCCAACAGTTTCTTCATCTTAGGTAAGAAAGCATTTTTCAGAAAGGTTGTCACTCACACTCGATTTCATCACGTGACCCAACATGGGTTATTACCAACAAATAACTTTAACACTGAGCTCCACAGAAAGGGAATCCAATGACCCATCGGCCGATTACACCCAGCACGGCAATGTCCATCCCCTCGTCGAACATTGTCAAAGTCTGCAATCAAAGAATCGCAAGTTGCTTGGCAACAGCTACAGGCAAAGAAAAGAGACTGAAAACTCACCACAAGCGAATCTGGAGCAAACAAATGAAGTCTGGCTCCGGGTGGTTTGCTCTGAACACGTGCCAGCTCTGTCTTTGGTTTGACCAGCTACTCCTACTGCGTGACACACCAGCACATTCGAGTCCGCCTCTACTTTTTTTTTTAACACGTTTTTAAAATGTTAACACTATTCAAAATGAGTGGTTTTGCAGTAGGGGTGGGGCTAGAATGGTGTGCACTGCCATTTGGCCATGTGTTGGGGTTTTATCAAGGGTTTTTACAGGAGAAGGAGCAGCTTACAAGTGATGCCAAATGAACTCTACATGATGAGGGATGGGTAACTTAACCAGAAGATATTCAGCAGAAATCCAGCTAGTGAGGGACATAACACCACAAGATCTTCTCTCTGCCTGTCAAGTCATTCAGTATGAGAGTGATGAAAACCAGGTTAAGGTCATTTCTTGTCTATATGTAGGTTAAAGTGATGCAGAGGAGGAGGAGGAGGAGCACAAAGGGAGAAACAGAGACTACTGCAGCAAGCAGTCTGGTCCACTAACCTCCTTTGGATGTCTCTGTCTCCCTCTCAGGAGAGGAGGGTGCAGTATCCTGTGTCCTCGCCACTTTAAAGCCAATCAGTGTAATTACAGGCTGTGTCTCTGTTCACCAGCACACACACACACTTGCAAAGAAACATGCAAAAAATAGCCCAAACTGGCACACACACACACCTGCCACCTTAGCTACCATGACACTTTCACTTACTACCCTTAAATAAGAGTTTCTTTCACATGTAAACTTGAGCATTATTTTGTTTTAATTCAGTCTACCTGTGTGGAGGAAGATGTGTATCAAAGCGCTGATCCCCCGGAGCTCCTTACCGGACCGACTAACGGTTAATAACCGGGATTAGGTTTTAACGGCGACCTGCTGACCGCGACTTCTTCCTCTTTTTTGTTCCTTAGTCTTTTATCTTCAACATTTACCGAGGTGACGTGAACGCAGCTGCTGCAGCACCGGCCGGCGGGACGTTAGAGAAACAAACGGACAGAAAAAGAAGTGGAGGACCGGATGCGCGCGAGCTCAGCACTGTAATAACGGTAACGGCAGGCTCTGACTGGGATGACATTGAGCTCCTTTTACGCGCCAGCTTTTCCAACCGGCGCTTTCCTCCTCCTCCCCCTCCTCTTCCTCTCTCCCCTCTCTCTCTCTGTCTCTCGTTTTTTTTTTTTGTAGGCACGCGCGCTGAATAATGCAGGGCTCGCGAGGTCCCGGGAGTGTTTTCTGTCCCGTTCCAGAGACAATCAGAGAGCGAGCCGCCAGCGCGAGCTCCAGCCAAGCACAATGAGGCCGACCCGGACGGATCAGGTTACCGGCCGTACTGCCTTTCATTCATTTATTCAGCTGCAAAACAATCTGACCGCAGCCCCAGCCAGCCAGCAGCAGCCCCCCCCCTCCATGCTCCTGTACCCCACCTCTCTGTCTCCCCACCTCCTGCTCTACCTCCCCTCACTCAAATGTGCTCAGGTGGCATTTTCAGAGGGACAAACACATACTCAGAACACTCCAGAACAGGCGGTGGTGGTAACTAAGTCAACTGGCCCACATTTACTCAAGTACAGCACACAATTTGCATGTTGGCCACTTCATGCTTCTTCACTACAATTAAAGGGCCACCTTACCAATTCTGCATAAAGTCCAATTTGCTAGCAACTTGCATCATGGGAAGTGTAGGATCCAGTGTTTTGGGTGTACGTGCTCATACTTTTGCTAAAAGTCACAATATCTTTGCCTCTGCTGCACATATTTTGACCAGGGGCGTAGCCTAACTATAGACAGTGCAGGTGTAGCCGAACTCAGTTAGGCCTCGCTGTAACTGCTGGTAAGCAACCCTTGGAATCTGCGTTGTGTGGACAACAATGAGGAGGTTCGTCATGCTTTTTACACCGCCATTTGTTCTCTGAACATGAACAGAATGTGTACTGGTCAGTCATACAGTTAGCTCGTTACAGGTAGCTCACACACAGCACGCACTAAATTCATATCTTACAGACAGAAAAAAATGTGTTCGCATGGATCAGATTACCTCAAAAGTGGCTGAAAATCAGGTTGGTGTACCTCAAGGTTCCACTTTGGGTCCTCTGTTATTTAGTTTGTTTATTAATGACCTACCTGAAGCTTGTCCACCTACTGTAACTTGACGACGCGGGCATATATTTACATGCAAAAAACAAGAAGCACGCAGCAGAAGAGCTATCCACTTCAATGGGCAATACTTCTTATTGGTTAACAAGCTCTTGTTTACATTTGAATGTCAGATCTAGATGTTACAGTAGCAGGGAGAAGATTATTGGTAGTACATGAGTTTAAATATTTAGGCATAGTAATAGATCCACAGCTCAAACGTAAACAAAGCATGTGGTTTCTTCTTCCACCACGAAGAACAGGTAAAGTCCAGGACACCAACCCTTATTATTGTTAAACAAAACAATAAACACATAAATGAATAAGTAAGTATATGAATGAATAAATAAATAAATAAATATTATAGCATGTATGCCAAAATACAGAGATCCCTAAACCAATATACACCAAAGAAAACAAAATGTACTACTGTAAAACATCAATTAGGCTAATAACCCATGGCTATTAATTGCTTAAATTACTGAATTCAACAGGCCTCTAACTGGGACAGGCTTTTAATTCCTATAACACAAAAATATTGCCCAGCAAAGATAGGAAATGCAATGAAAATGTTTTATTTTAACCAGTTAAATATTATTTAAAAAAAAATTAGGCTACAAATAACAATCAGTTATGAATCATTCATTTGATCTAGCTACGATAGCTGATACCCTAGGATAACAGCATCCAGCATACCGACACAACACCACTCTATCCTGTTAAAAGAATACTTAGAACTTGGATACATTTTTATGAAAACCCCTTTTGATTCTTTGATGGAATACGAAGGAATATGATGACCTTCCCAGGTAATCAAGGAATGGACGCATATTCTGACTTTATGACTGCTTCAGAGGCAGGAAGTCACCACTTTCTTTTCCTCATCTCTTTTGTTTATCATGCTGGTTAAATCTCAATGAATTACTGTCCTCTTTGGTGCTCATTCTGTAGTTTCAATAAAATGATCTGAATGATTGAATTGTGGAGAATCGAACTGAGCTAACAATATGTAGCGTTGATTGTATGTGCGACTGACGCACCTAACTCACTAGTGACTACTATCAATGAAAAAAGCCGCTAAGAGGCTGAGTAGGCTCGTAACTAGTTACAACTGTGATAACTAAAGCAAAATAAGACGAAACAAAATATTACGTGGCTTGATTACGTGATTGCGGTAACAGTCAACAGAAAATATCGCAGCCACAACTCACTCCCTTTGTCTGAAAGCCACCACACCAGTGAATGAACGGGTAAAATAATGTGAAACCACACCCACACTTGTGCCAATTACTACAGGAAGTGAAAGTGACCAATAGAAAGTGTGCAGTCTAGACAAAGAACTAACAACAAGGGTTAAATACACATCCTGGCTCCTGGGGAACCAACAACCTGTTTTTATACATTCAAAGAACTTCTATAAAAATGAATTCCTTGGCAACCAGACCAGGCTTCTAACTGAGACAGCAGCTAATTCATCATAATGTGTAGCCACACCAGGCTAGTAAAAGGGACTGGGCGTTTAATTGGGACTCGGCTTTTAATTGAAGTTTTACAGTATGTGGGAATAATATGGTTGCTATACCCTTGAAACTCACTACACCGTATGATCGGATATAACTCCCTGTAGGAATATTACGATATCATATTAAATGAATACAATAGTAGAGTAAAAAGAGCCCGTAAGTAGAGTAAGGTCACTTTAAGCACTTATTCATTACCACAGGCTCATTACAAGTCCCCTTTACAGCAGATAAATATGCCACAAAGTACAGTAAGATCGTGTTACACTTACTAAGTGTTATAAATATACAATGTGTACATATAAAGATATTGTAGAGACAGTGTGGCGAGATATCTCAGCACACTGCAGAACAAATATGCACCTGTAGAGAGGAAACAATGTGGCTGAGAGGCATCCCAAACATGCACCCCCAGCAGATGTCTAGTTCAGCACAAACAGCACGCACAGTACACTGTATCATTTTCAACTTCTACTTGTGTTACATGCATTTTGTTGCACTTGAGTTTTAATTTTTGGTGATGCTGTCTTACATGACACCATGCATGACACCATGCATGACGTTCTTGACGTCTGATGTCTTTTGTTGTATTTGTCCGACAGTCGTCACAGAGAAAGTTAATTTCTAAAAAGTTGACGAACAAAACTGACTATGGTAGAGGTCATGTGTGATTCTGGGATTCACTTACTTGACATGCCAGCTTTCCATCAATCTGCCTTGCCTACTGCATGCCCATAGTCTTAAATTAGCAGCCTTAAATTTCTCTCAATGTACCATAACAAGAACCTGCATGGTACAGATGTTTCCAGTTGAGCAGAACACACAGTCCTAACTTGTCTGCATTCTCTCAGCTCTGTGGTTGTCTTGTTCTTCACATCTTGTTTTTTCCCCTTTTGAGGTATAAGAAAATTTAACTCACACACACAGGAGGCCTGTAATTCTCTGTAAAGGGTGAACAAATAGTCCCCTCTCTCTAACTGCACCATGAAAGGTTTCCTGCGACCTGGTGTTCTCGCTTCATGTCAAGTTCTCTGACAAAAAGTGTTGGTACATTATGTGTAGAATATCTGTAGATACTCACCCTGCACCTCGCTCTAACTTTACGTAATCGCACCTTTAGATATACATAAAAACACACACATGCATACAGACTGCTCACCATGGCGGTGTGAGGTTGTCTGGCCGGAATGGGAGCTTGATACCCATTTTCTGTTGTCACGGTAACCTCTGATGGTGTGCCATAGCCTGTGATGAAACAAAAATTGAGTTATTATTACCACTTACATCATCATCTTTCATTTTATTTGCACCTGTGTGTGACCTTTTGTGTCATGCAACATGCATCTGATCTCGAAATGTAATAATAATAGTGATTTGCTTTTGTGGTGGATTATAAATCAGTGAACTGCTGACATCTGGTCAGTTATCATGACTGTGAGAATTATTTTTAATGCAACCACAGCAACTGCATGACAGGGATGATAAATCCAAGGCATTTCCTGCACTCTTTGGCTGAAATATTATCTTGATTCAGGTCTTTGCTGCCTCGGTGACCCAGTTCCACCCCGAGGAGTCAAGTTCATCCGATTTCATCTTATCATCCTCAACCTCCTGACACCCAAACTCACTGCAGCTGAAGTAACACTGCTGTCAGAGCAGGAAATATCAACACGGATCTGTTGAAAGCAGGCTCACACTACTACTAGTACTACCACTACTGCTATTGCAACTACTACTACTACTACTGCTACTGCTACCACTACAGCTGACAGCCAGCTGATTGGCAACGCATACTTCTTGTCTAATCCAGGGATCACCTCAAGAGCAAAGCCCACAGCAGCAAACATAACTGTATTTCCATTCGTTGCAGTGAATGGTTTGATCTATGACGAGAGTTCTTGATTGAAGTACATTTCATGATAATGATACTGTACTTAAATTACTGTATTTTAAGGTATGTGCAAATACTGTGATTTTTCCTCCATTTAACAGCTATAGTTAGTTCGCCGAACATAATCTTATCTGCAGAACGTTTGATCAGTTGATAGAATGTAGACGAAACTACCCAACTTTGACACTGAATAACAATAATCCAATAATTATATTGCAGTATTCATAAAATAACACTCTGAAACAGGATATTTTGCATAATGATGCTCCTTCTTACAATGTCGGTGAAGATTCTCAGTCATCCAGGTCATGGTAATCATAGGTGCTATATCGTAGGCAACTGGACTTGCTTGTTTCTTGAGGACATTTGGCCTTTCATACAAGGGGCTTCTTCAGTTCTGACTGGATCCCTCCCCAGACGACTTAACACCTGCATTCTTAACTGGACCCGTCTTACCCTAACAACACAAGATGGCCGGGTGGGTCAACGACTCACATGACCTCAATGACTCTGTCAGGGTTCACACCCACACAGTTTAAAAGTCTGAGGAACTGAAGACGCCTCTTGGATGAGAGGCGAAACGTCTTTAAGAAACTCAAGCAAGTCCAGTTGCCTACGGTATAGCACTTATGATCCTTCTTATAATACCCATTTTTAAGTAGTATATTTACGTGTTATTGCTTCTTCTAAAGTATCCGAATAGTTCTTCCACCATTGGTAGTTGGAATAGTAGCGACAATGGTATGGGCAATGGTATTAGTAATAGCAGTAGTGAGTGTATTAGTAGTATCAGCTGTGGTAGTAGTACATTACACTTACTCCCATGCAGCAGGGAAATGAGACACAGTATATGTTGTAATTCAAGACCACTGTACGTATAATGATTCGGCTGAGTTGCATCTTTATTTGCTACCCCAAAAAAGACATCTATATTTTTTGCATTGAATTTGATGTCCTATCATATGTTTGTAAAGTCATGTGGAACCACAAATCCTGTGCAATGTCACACATCACAGTTCATTCAGTGCTGGTGAGATACTGCGTATGTGGCCTCGAGCAAATCACAATGCTGTGATGCATGCTTACAGTAATACATATTTCCACCCGCAGCTGACACGTCTCTTATCATCCCGTAATAATTTTCTGCTGTCATCGTTACTTGTTAAAGCCACCGGGCTGTCATTGTCTTAAGATAAATCAGTTAGCGCTCATTATCACGGAAAACACACCCATGCTCTGTGCAGGAAGAGAGTGTGTATGTATGTGTCAGCCCTGTGTTCAGATGCTGGTTGTCATGACATCTGTAATGTATAATCATTTATCACCTTGTGTTATGTCCTCTGGGGAAGAATGTGAGCCATGTTTGTGTTGCTGCTCTCTCAAGATCATGTGTGTTTTAGATGAAAATAACAACACCCTGTCCGTCATCTGAGATAGACGCACTTTATCAGAGGGCAGTGACACTGTATGAATCTCTATCTACTTATCCATGGTTTCAGAAGATGTTTATGTTCATGGCGTATTGTATGTACTCTATTTGTCACATGTGAATGTGTTCCTGAAATGTCCTTGAGCAGGACTGTGAACGCCTCCGTGTTCATGCAGTGTGCCTTTGAATGAATCTTTGTGTGGTGTGTTTTTCTTGACTTCACTCGTCTTAATTGTCCTCTCGGCTCATTGCTGTGCAGTTATCAGTGTGGTATCAGTAAAGTTAGCATGCAGTGAGGTCATTTCTTGCAGTACCTGCTATTGATACCAGGGGGGCGCCTCAGGGCTCCAACAGAACTGGGGCATGGGGGTATCTAGATTGATCCAGTTATCTATAATCCCAGCTACTTACTCACCCATCTTCCTACTTTCTCTCCTTCAGCACCAGCTAGCTCCCTATTCCTCTCCAATCTATCATCTAAAATATTTACAGTCCTTATGCTCCTTCCTACTCCATATTTTCTGCAGTGTGTAAACTCATAAGATGCCACAGACACAGTATGAGTCCCTACAGGAATGTTGCAGTAATATTAGAGCGATTTCTCATAAGCAGTTGCGAGTCATACTGAAAGGGAGAGATTATATTAAAACTTTGAACTGCGTTTTCTTGTGCACCCATCCCTTTTTCTGTTTTTAATATTCATAGTAAGAACAGACTGATCACATGTTGCAGTTTAGCTGCTTTTAGAGTACATTTTCAGGCTTTAATCTAATTTCCAGAGCAGTAAGTGTTTGGCACAGAGCCTGGCACAAAAACACCTCAGTGCTTTTTCCCATTAGGCCACATTATCACATTAAAGCTACTTTTATGAAAATGACTTCTTGTCATTTAAATGAAACTGTCACTACATTCACACTGTAGTGCGTGAGACAGATAGTCTGTGAAATAAATAATGTTCCTCCTCCTCTTAGTGCTTCGAATGGCATTTGCTAGATCTGCCACAGCCAATCAGAGATGAGGAGCCTCTAGCTTTCATAAAAAAATAACTTCTGTCATATTTGCTGTCACTATATTCACACAGCACTAAATGAGCACTAATAACCTGTGAAAAAAAAACATATTCCTCTGCCTATTCTATTTACTTGTAGTGCTTCTAATGGCCTTGCTGCGTGTGTATGAAAACAACCAATCAGAGCCGAGGAGTCTCTAATGCAGCTGTCAATCAATGCTTGTGAACTGCAGTCAACCTGTCAAACTAGGCAGCACTGAACAAATATGAATCAAGATTCTGTTACTGCATTGCCTATATCTAGCCTCAGATGTTTGCAGAAACATATTTTAGTGTACTGTTTAGCTGTAAAATGAGAAAGTTGCTCGAGCTGGGAGGGCGGTGCTTGGTATTTTGCTCAACTCCTCCGCTGTGATTGGCTGTTTTCTCTTTTCTTATAAATGCCATTAGAAGCACTAAGAGTTTCTGTTAAACTTATCAACTACATCTTTAATCTAAATTCATGACTTTAAATTTAAACCCAGTCTCACTCAGTAAAAAAAGTCATCCTTTAATGTCGGCATAACACGCGGCCGGTTGCTGTTATAGTTTAACAGTGCTCGGCAGTGTCAGGGGGAAACATGGTCGGACAAGAACTAAAGTTAAGGCGGCGAAAATCTAAGCAGAGTGGGTGGGTCCAACAAATACAGACTTTAACCCAGGTGAGCGATGTTTGCGTCCGGTAAGATTATAAAGCCTACACCCAACCATGTGCTTTTGTTGCCTAAACCTAACCACATGCATTAGCTGTCAATTAGCATTGTTGTACCAATGTAGTGCCTTTATTTTGAAAACGGAAGAGTATTTTGAAAGACGACAATGCATGTAACAGGCAGAACTTGACACGGCGTCCCAGAATGTCAACAACCAACACACCCAGGGTACCTTTCACGTTGTATCTGGACATGGAAAGTCCATGACCAAACGTCGATATGTGACGAGGTCGGAGTGAGAATATGTTGCAAATTTACCGCATTCCAGTAACGTTTATTCATATTTAGCTGGTTTTCAAGCATTTATTGCATCATGTGCTATTTGAATCAAGTAAACATTATGAAACTGTCAAAATATTCAGAGGTACTCAGAATAAAGACGGTCACAGTAAATCAAAGCAGTAATTAAATAATTTACAACTCACTATATCTGTGGCTTTAGTCTTGCTCTGGTTTGTTTGCATGACTGGTTTTAAATAAATGACACTAAATAGTTGTATTTATTATAATGGGTAAAACAGAACATACTGTAAAGCAGAAAGTTGCACTGGGAGTTGAGTTTGTGGTTAAACATTGGAAAGCAGTGATTGCTGTCCGTACCTTACCTGTATTTGTTTTGTCTTATGTGACAAAATATCCCCTAAATTTAAGTGTAAAGAATGTGTGTGCTTGTTAGTGGCAGTGGGTATTATCACAGATAGGGGTGCAGTGAGGACAGCTCGTGATCTCTTTCGTCAGCAGCCAATGAAAAGTGAATGTTAGAGACAGATGGAAAGAACAACAAGCAAGAGACGGCAGGAGGGCACTGGAGAAACTCAGCTTTATTGACCAAAGATAGAGAGAGGATACAGACATCAGAGAGATAGAGAGAGCGAGAGAGAGAGAGAGAGAGAGAATGTGACAGAGTGAGTTGTCATACCCACAGAGAGAGAGAGAGAAAGAGAAAGAGAGAAGTGTGAACAATAGAAAATGGCTCCTTTTTGTTTTTAACAGTCCATACAACCATGAGGGCAGGCAGACAAGAAAAAGAGAGACCCCTACAGAGTCAGAGGAGTACTGCAGGCGTGGCAGTGGGGCTGGTAAACTCAACAAGTCTGGCGTTCACATACAGCTCCTTGCATTACATTAAAAACACACACACACAAACCCACACAGGCTAACTGGATTGGTCAGGCTCCATTAACTTGAACTCAGCCTTTCTTTATATTTTTAATGCGTTGTGAGATTGGATTTCCTTTTGTAGATTCTTTGCTCTGTTGCACGCCGTGTGTGCATTACACCTCGGGGGAAACTAACACTACACTTTTTGAGGATGCACTTCTCTGCGTATCCTCCTCAAAAAACAAGCAGGCATGCAATGAATAGTTCTGGCCAATCTGGGACACCAAAAAGGACGTTACTAATTGTTCCCAGCCTGCACAAGCCTTGCTGTCTGCAAATGATGAGGGGAAAGAAATGTGACAAACTGCTCAGATGGATCATCTTCTTTTTCCCATCAGATCCAAGAGAATAAACAAGGATGTGGTGAAAAGGATAATGTGAAATTGCTTGCATTTTTTTCCAGTAAAATTGTTATTTTGCAGATGAATTTTAATCATTACCAGCTTTGATTGAGGGAAAAATGTAATTACCTGCCTCAAGCAAATCTAGTCAAGTAGATTTTTATGTTTAATTTAAAGGTATACTATGCAGGATTGCCGGTTACTGTTTGTAAAGTAAAAGCTAACCTCCGATTTACTCTTGTTTGGTGTTTTGCCTTGCTATATTTGCATTTTTTTCGGCGCTGTATCTCTTGGGCACCTGCTGCTTACGGTCTTGCACCTGGTCGCTACCTTTTAATAAAGCCCCAACCTCACCTGAGCACTGGGGGACATGCCCATGAACGTCCCAAACACGGTAAACAAAAGGAAAATAAGGAAATGCCAATAGGGGTCAGAGTCTTTTAGGACAATCCTGCATAGTACATCTTTAAATGAATGGAAATCAATGGCTGCCTAAAGGGATCAGCGTACAAACGTGTGATAATGCTTTGGAAAAAGGTCAGCACTAATGTAACTTGAATGGTTTGTTAATAGGCTACCATGCAAATCCAATGGTATGGTTATTGAAGATGCTGCCTCTGCACAATTTAAGGTCCTCAGATGCCTCCGAGACCAACCGTGACACGTCTGGGAAAGGTAGCAGCCGCCAAGAGTTCAGACAAGGTTGTGGTGGTGGTGGTGGTGGTGGTGGTGGTCAGAAGACGGGGGGGAGGGAAAGTCATGTGGGGTTAATTGTGAGATTACACACAGCAAAGCAGTGAAGTTAGAGGATGAAAATATACAAAGCTCGCGCTTGTGCACTCATACAGTCGTCATATGGCATCGTAGGACATCAGAACAATGTCTAGTACCCATAATAATCAGAATTATCTCTAGATCTCTATATAGATGTGGAAAATAAAATCATCACTAAATAGAATATAGAGCGTATTTACATTCTTTATCTACACAGGAAACTAGACCCCGGCGGGCCCAGTGGTGGCCGATCACACAGCCAGCTGGACTGACTGACAGCAGCAGTGGCCAATCACGCTAAAGCATGTATGCTTGAAGGGCGGCGTACAGTTCTACAGTGACAGGACAGTTGAGAGGTGGGATAGGGTAGCTGTGCACAGAGCCATTATAGGAGATTTACCTAGAGATGTTTCAATGCTGGAAATATGCTGTTTGTTGCCAAAGATATTTTGTTTCTGTCTTTCATTTGTTTTATAACTATTGCCAGAGTTAGTACACAGTGCATAGAAAGATGTTATGTTCTTCACTTTAGTCAAACACATGCCTGAAGAGAGAGAAAGAAAAAGTGCTGCACTTTTCGCCGAGGCTCTTCAGGTTAGGTTAGTGATGCATTCACTGTCACTTTTTTTGTTTGGTCTATAAAATGCCAAAAAAATGTAGGAAAATGTCGATCAGAGTTTCCCAAAGCCCTCAAATGTCTTGTTTTGTTCTCAACTCAAAGATATTCAGTTTACTGTCAGAGCAGCCCAACTGCCAGAAGAAAATGCTGGCATTGTATGTTTAGCAAACCACAAATACATTATATTTGCACATTTCATATGTATCATATCAACGTTTCTAAAGGGACGTAGCATATGAGCTGACTTTGTCATCAGGTGGTGGAGGAGATGGTGGACTATTAAATCAATGTGAGATGCCTGTCAAGCTGGAGGCCACTGTTCGAGACCAACAAACAACAAAACCGGTTGTTTTTTGGCGAGTTATTGCTGTTTTTCCTGTGGTTCTTAAGCTGCCAAATATAGGTGTTCCTTAGCAACCTGTGGCCCTTTTTCCAGCTGCGTTTCGGCCCCCAAATATGGGTGCTTTTAAAGCGACTTGTTGCTCTTTTTCCAGAGGGGATTGTGGCCCCAGAAATTAAGCATAGCTTTAGTTCAGTCAGGACACGATGTCAAGCTAAGCTCACATCCCAGCTGCATCAGCTGATCTCAAACAGCCCAATCAACTGATGGAGCAGCTGATTGATAGAAGGGAGTCAGCTGATAGATCACAATTCCTTTCTATGTAGCCAACTGGTGAATCTCATTCAGGGCGCCCTATTTAAACTGCTCTGGCCTGCCTACTGTTGCTGCTTCCTCTGCAAGCTGCTTTGCAACCACCAGCTCCTGCTTTTCATGTTGTGTCTGACTTATCAATGTCATTTCTGTTTGTCACTGATGCTGCTCTGTTCTGTTCCCGGGGGTCTTTGCTGCTGCTCTCCCTGCCTTAGGCTTTCCATGTAGGCGCATGGAAGGGCAGGGAGGTTTGCTCTGTCTGCCTCAGGCTTTCCTCATTTGCACGTGGAAGGGCAGAGAGGTGTGCTATCTCTCTGCCTTAAGGCTTTCAACGTAGGCATGCAGACGGGTGGAAAGGTGTGCTCTCTTTGCCTTAAGCTTTCTGCGTAGGCCCGAGGAAAGGCAGAGAGGCCCCAGAACAGAGCCATGCCGCCAACTATAATGCTAAAAATG
Organism: Epinephelus moara; assembly: GCF_006386435.1. Lineage (NCBI taxonomy): Eukaryota > Metazoa > Chordata > Actinopteri > Perciformes > Serranidae > Epinephelus > Epinephelus moara. The sequence goes on along the minus strand of NC_065514.1, from coordinate 14,357,463 downwards.
AAAATAAAGTTTTCTTTGACTAAAGTGTTCCTGACTGAACTGGGAATTTCAAGCCAAAACATGATTTGTTCCTAACCATAACAAAGTGTTTTTTGTGCTAAACCTAACACAAATTGACCACAGCGTTGTTGAAACGTAACGTTCAACATAAATGCTACTTAACAATGTGCAAATGTAATGTAACCTTGGTTTGCAGAAATGTACAATGTCATCTGGTGATCAGGTTGCAAAGAAAACAAAAAATATTAACACTGAAAATGCTGGAATCAGAGAATTTTGACTTTTTTTTAACCTAAAAAATTATTCACACCAATTAATCAACCATCAAATTAGTTGGTGATTGATTTAATAGTTCACAACTTATCCATTAATTGACATGATGGCAACTTGATACACACCTGAGCCACACAAACAACACCACACTGTGTTATCTGGATCTGAAGAGCCTCTCTAACCTCTTTGTAAATGTGCGGACGTCTTCTCCAATCACATACGTGGCCCATATACCTTTATTGATCTCACTCTGACAACAGGTATTTCTCTGTAGCGTACAACAGCAAAGTGTAGTCACCAACTCTCCAAAAATCAATTCACCGGTTGCCTATTGAGCGCCATCCATCCTCTCTAATCCATGTAACATCAAAGACACTTCAAATGAAGCAAAAAATCTTTCCAGAGCATCCATTATCATTCAACAGAATGAGGATGATTACTGCTTTTGAGGGCTTTTTCTTGATTACTGCTTTTGAGGGCTTTTTCTGAAAACCAGCCACGTCAATGACCTACAGTGTAATATATACGATGTTATAATGACACCCAGGCCACATTATTTGCAGCACCCTTGTAAACGAGGGCCTGGTTGGTGACTACTGCATGAGCTGGCAGTGTTTTCAGTCTCTTTGAATCGTAAAGAGTATAATGGATCTCTGGTGGCCTTCTGCAGCGATGAAGTGAATTTAATGGACAAAAAAGATGAACATAGATTGCACATAATCTTTCTCTAAAAGCTCCGTTGAGCACAGCTGTCATAATTTAGTGATAGTGCTTTTTTAACGTTTGTTATTTAAAAATTTGTGCCCTGCTGTGAGTGGTAGAAACCCATGTTTGATTTCATGGGTGGAAATACATGTTCTTTTGCTGCCAGAGTGTAGGCCTACTAAGCTGCCGTTAGCTTCCTGTGCTCTATAGACACACTGGAAAAGTTGGCTGTATAGATCCTACTGGCTGCCAGAAGGTGTTCCACTGCTTCGTATCGGCTGCTGAGTTAGGAAGTACTAGAATAGGAGGAAATGGCCTCAGCAGTGGAATAGCTGGAGTTAATGGACAGGACGACAGAGAGAAAGAAAATGATGAGAAAAGAGAGAGTCCTGTTTTTACTAACTATAGTGTCAAAAACCTCAAGTTTCCCACGGAAACAGGCGTCCCAACAATTCAATGGCCTTTTTAAGTTTCAAAACAAAAGGAGAAAAAAAAAAACTTTAAATAACAACGGCAAACTGAAATAAAAGCCTAAAAGAAACTTCTAATTTTCTCTATTTTATTTTTTTTTTGCTAGGACTATCAATGTGGAAGAATGAAGAGGCACATAAAGAAACCAAGGCAACAAGTACGCTCCTCTCCATCCTGAGAGTCAGAGAGAGTCGGTACAAGGAAGGTGGAGGGGGTGGTTTGTTTGAGTTTGTGCGGTTGTTTATGTGTGTCCGTGTATTTTTGGAGACAACAGGAGAGAATCTGTCGAGAGGAAAGGGCGTGGGAGGTGACTGGATAGAGATATTTAAAAAACTACTGAGACTGTGTCCGTCTTTTTCAATGTTTTATAGACTGTCTTGTTAAAAGCGATGTTCTGGTTGATTGTCCAGACAGCATGACTGATTGTCCGTGAAGTCTTACCGACCACTGAGAGTAGTTTTATATTACCTGGTTGAAGCTGTTTGTCACAACAACAATTTCACCATCTGTTTTTATCATTAATATAGCAGCGTGACAACAGCTTAATTTTGTGAAATAGAGCCTACAGCGTTGTCTGAGGAGACCGCAGGCGTGAAGGCCGGGCCTCCATGTTGACAGAGAGGGTAACAAAAGAGCAGGGATGTAGAGGTAAAAACGTAACTGAGTAAAAAGTCAAAGGTCAGACAAGAGCATGTGTGCGTGCATGTGTGTGCCAGCCGATCAGAGTCCAGAGGAGGAGGAGGAAGTCAGGGCTTCTGTTAGTAACCATCCAGAGACAGAGGAGAAGAGAGGGGTGTTGTGGGTAATAATAAAAGGGTGGAAGAGGGAGAAGATTCAGTCACATGAGGATGCAGCACTCGCAGCGTTTCCTCTTGTCTGTACCTGTGGGGGGGGTGAGGCCGGGCGGGGGGGCCGTGTTGGCTTCGGGGTTGGCGGGGGGTGAGGAGGCGCTGTCGGGCTCGCGGCCGTCGGATGACAGTTCCGTGCTGACGGCCTCGGACGTGGCCGGCCGCCCTGACACGAGGTCAGCCGCCGTGCCGTCGATGATGGATAGGTCAGTGACCGTTTTCTCCCTCAGCGATTTCTCGTCGTCTTCGTCGATGAGGACCACCTCGGCCTTCACGGCGCCGTCAAAGCCTAGCAGCCGCCTGCTCTCGCTCGTGTCCTCAACGTCCTGGTAGCCGAGGAACACCATGGTGACTGGGTGCTCTGCGGTGGCTTGGGGTGTGTTGGTGAGCTCGCCGCCCGGGTGAGCTGAGGAGCCAGGTTGGGTTGTAATGGGAGCAGAGGGGGGCATCATGCCAAGCCGGGTCTCCCTCTGGAGGACGACCTGTGCTGGTGGGCTCGAAGGAATGGATGGCGGGGCGCAGGAGGGTGGTGACAGATCGTCAACATCTAATGGGGAAACATAAGCCTGCGGGGCAGCTTGGGTCACCGTCACCTGACCCCTGCTGCCATCTACTCCGTGTACAGCAGGTCTGGCAGCACGCTGGATCAGCTGGTCCACCTGCGCCGAGCTCCAACCGTTCTCCATGGTGGTGGTGGACACGCCCCCAGAGGAACTGACCTCATAGACCACTTTCCTGCCGTCGTCGTAGACTTTGACGCCACGCGATGCCGCGTCCAGCGGGCTCACACGGTTGGCTGACAGGACGCGCTGCTCGCCGGTCTGTGGGTCATGCTGCACGTTGATCTCCATGGCAAACATTGCTGTTAGAAGGGGAGGGAGGGAAGGGTGGAGGAGTGAATGGGTGGGGAGGAGAAACAGGGAGGGTGGGAGGGGTTGAGGCAGAAGGGAGTGGGGTTTGAAGGAGCACAAGTGAAGGGGTGGGGAGGAACCAGTGGAGGAGGTGGGGGGGGGGGTGAGGAAAAAGTGGAGGGAGTGAAGCATGAGGACGGGGACACAGTGTTCTCTGAGAAATCTGCAGCATAACTTTCTTATTCAAAGTGCTGTATATGAAGTTAGTAAACACAAAACGTTACCTTAACTTTGTCCTTTAGGGATGCAAACCACAGATGCAGGTGAGTGAACAAGAAGAAACACACAACTTTCCCTCACTGTGTCTAATCTAAGTGACGACATGTGTACTGTAGATATCTAGTAGACTACAGGTATTTGATATTGTGATATGAGGCTACTTATTGTTTTAGATTTTGGTTATAAAGCCCCGTTTCCACCGAGCAGTATGGTACAGTACAGTTCAGTTTAGTGCCTTTTTATCGCCACTGTGAAAAGTTGTGGATGGTACCAATAGAACCGTTCCGTACCGTCCCCATTTTTGGTCCCCCCTCTGTTGGGGTACCTAGCACACAGATCTGGTACTAAAAGGTGGAGCTGTGAACACTGCAGTCTGTTGATTGGTCAATAGAGGACGGTCACTCTGCTCAGGGCTGAGTTGTGGCTGGTTTTGAGGCTCATGTAACCACTGTTCATACCGTGGAGAGTTTTATTAGGAAACTGTAACTATAAAATGAAAAGATGTTTTGCTGCCTCTTGCAGCAGCTGGAGTCGGAGAAAATAATAACGTAATTCAGTGGGCCGACTGCCGGCAACTTTCAAGGTGGAACGTTACTTGTAATGTTACTCAATGCATGAGCTGACGACGAGAATCCATCAACACACCTTAAATTTTACTGTGACCATTACTCTTCATATGACATATACTTTTAGTAATGAGTGGGTCTTCAAGCTTTCAATAATATCTATTAATTTCAACTGGCTAATTTTAATATCCCATGGAGAGAGACTCTCACTGCAGCCTGTTTTATTTTGTTCTGAAAATGATGCCGTACAACCTCGTTCTCACCAGGGACCAGAGCAAGTGGAAGGGACTCGTCGCCCGATGTTCCAATAGGAGCGGGAGGAACTAAGTCTAAGTAAGTCAACCTCGTTCTGTGTTGGCTAAACAAGGTGAAATACAGTGAGTGCTGGACGGAGCAGTGAGTGACAACAACCACATTTAAGAGTACTGTTTGAAGTGGAAACGCTGGGGTCTAGGTACCATGTCTGAAGGGTTACTTTTGGTTCCAAAGGTACCATACTGAAAGTGTTTGGTGGAAAAGGGGCTTTAGTCACTACATGCACATTACTGAAGATTATTTATCAGAAAACTCAGTGTATAAATACTAGCACTGAAAGTTAAACCTATAATATAGCTGCAATATCAATATTTAGGTATTTGCTTAAAAATTTTGATATTTGATTTTCTCTAAATTGCCCAACATGATTTAGTCCTCACACTCTCACTCCATGCAGTGATTATAAAAACATTTCCTTCTGCAGTAGAGTATATTTTCAGTTAATTATGCAGAGTAAATAATAATAATATTTTCTAATTTGTCTTATTATTATAAGTATTAGTATTATTAGTATTGTTGTTATTTTACTTGAGGTTTAATTCTATTCCTATACTTTTCCTACTGCAGATAAGTCATAAGCACATCACGCTGCCCAAAAAGCTGAGCTTTTATTTTGTAGAGCTGTTCCCTACTGCAAAGTCAGCAGCACTAAATACAGTGAAACAAACATGTAAGGTAATGAACTTAGCAGATTTCCATTTACTATCAAAATACTTAGCTTTTCCTTGGACTAGAAAGTCTATTGTTATTCCTAAGAGTAAAAGCCAATACAAATATCAAGGGTAAAATTAATCTTTAATTCACTACTACCAACTAGTACCCATAAAATTAGAGATAAGCCTACAGCTAAAAAATATAGTAATACTATTGTGGAGACTTAAAGTAATGTAAATGAATTAAGTGAATTCTACAGTCTGAGCTGTGGTCTTAGTTATAAGACAAAACTTATAACTATCATGAATTTGGAGACACATTCTCTGAAGTCAAGTTCAAATGTGTATCTGATGTCCTTTTGCTTTCAGTACATAGTACATTGATACACACTGATTAAGTGTGTGTCACTGTGGGTTTATGGCTGTGTTCGCCGCCTGTTTTTTTTTCGGCACCCACCAGTGCGTAAGTGTTAAAGTCCACCTGAGATCTGACTCCGTTTGTGCAAACGTGTGCCTATCTGTGCCTGTCCGCCATCTATGTGCGCACCAGTTGGTCCTGGTTATAATCCAACTTGGCTGCAGCCCAAAATCTTCCTGTCCTCCCTCCCTCCCTCTCTCTCCTCACCCCTCCCTCCCCCCTCCTCCCCCCCCCCCCTGTCTTACCAGGTCTTGGTATGGCGTGCTCTCCGGAGGCAGGTGGGCCGGTCCTGGGCTGCGTAGCCAGGACGAGGTGGTCGGCGTCGGGGTCCGTGCAGTCCGAGAGAGGGGCGGACATGCAGCCGGTGGCATCTAGTGAGCAGGAGCACAGGGGGGGAAATGACACATGGTCGGGGGGACGTTAGAGGCCGTGAGGGAGAGCCGCAAACACACACGTACACACTCACGCACTGGGCGCATGCTGATACACACACAAATGCATGCTGGGTACACACACACACCTCAGGGATGTGTAACCACACCCTGACACAAATACACACACACATACAGCCCAGCCCCCCGACAGGGAAACTAACCACACCCCTGAGTGACCCTGCCCGCCCCTCCACACACACACACCATCTAACTCTCCTCATCTCTGTTTCTGTGTCCACGGCAACTCTAGCACCCCTGAGGTCCAGTGCTTATGCAGCAGAAGCGTGTGTGTGTGTTTGTGTGTGTGTGAGTGTGATTGCAGGAACAAAGCTTTAGGGGCTTACGGGGCTTGTTGGTGAATAGGGGGGATAAAGCCAGCGACTGCAGGCTGCAGAGTCATGGCCTTGTGTGTGTGTGAGCTTCAATAGCCTCGCTGAGCCGGGTTCTATGTGTGTGTGTACGTGCACATGTTTGGCGCATGTGTGTGTTTGTGTGCAGGTATATATATGTCTACGTGTGTGTCCGTGGGTATGGATGAGTGTGTGTTTCGGGGGGTGCTCTGGCCTGCATCCCTCCTGCCTCAGCGAGACTATTATTCCCACACACACACACACACACACACATACACAGAAACAGAAAAAGAGGGACCCCACTGCTAGGAAACAACAATAACTCAGGGAGGACACCATGTGTATCTGTGAATTTTTAGTGTGTGTATCATACCTCCATCTTGGGTCATCAGGCTCTGAAAGACAAACGGAAGAAAATCAATATGAGCTATGACAGTGTGTTTTATTTCTAATAAAAACTATTATCATAAGCAGAATATGGAATATATTTAAAGAAATACTTCACCCCCCAAATGCCCTTTTGTGTATCAATTATTCACCCTGTGTGACTTTGACTTCTCGAAGAAAAGCTGCATTCCTCCAGTGAACGAAGAATCCAAAAACAGAGCAAATTCCTGATAAATTGAGGCCATAGGCATCCGAATTTGACAACAGCCAAACTATATCAAAACGTTTACAAACTCTCACACAACTCATGCAGTATAATCCAAGTCTCATTTATCCTGTCATATGCTCAGTACTTCCTAAACACACAGTCCTTTCCGACGAGGAACTGAATGGAAGGTGAATTTTAAATCTACGCCGTCTTCAAAGCCAAACTCCATTGACAAAATCAGCAATTTTACATCACTGAACACAGGAGCTGCTGGTCTACCACTGCCTCAATCAGTTAGTTTATTTGCGTTATTGTGTGACTTTCGTTTTTTGAAGGGTTAGTTCAGATTCACCAATGTCACAAAATAACACAAACAAACTACCGATCAAGGCAGCGGTAGACCAGCAGCAGCCATATTTAGAAATGTAAAATTGCTAGTTTTGTCAATGGAGTCTGGCTTTGAAGAGAGTGTAGATAAGTTTCACTTTCAGTACAGTTCCCTGTCAGAAAGGGCTGTTTGGGAAGTACTGAGCATATAACTGGATAAATGGGAGTTGTGTGGGAGATTGTAAACAGATGTTTTGATTTAGTTTTGTTGTTGTCAAAGGTGGTCGCTGATAACCTCAATTCATTAAGAATTTTCTTAGTTTTTGGATTCTTCGTTCACTGTGGAGGCAGGCGAGAAAAACATTTTCTTCATGAATTCAACGTAACACTGAGTGAGTAACTGATATACAAATGGTCGTTTGGAGGCTGAAACATTTCTTATATTGATAATGAACAATAACCGGCTGTTTTTGAAAAGCAAATTTCAATGATAAGACTTCTTCGGTGCGGACCACTTCCACATTCAGCATGTGCAGCAACATGACTGCCAAGTGCATTTTTAATCATTGCTTTACAATGCAATTAAACATTAACTGCTCTGTTTTGTAATCGCAAAGTAATTCATCTCATTTATATTTAGCACACTTGTGTTTTTAATCAGCAGTAAAGTCTATACAAGGCTCCGTTTCATTTTCACTGGTTTTTATTTGCTCTTACAAAAAACAATTATTGCGCACACAAAAACAATGCAGTTATAGTGTCATTAAACAAGTAAAGTGACAACAAAGTGCAAGAACTGAAAAGCTCCTGTAAGGACGGATGGACTAGTTATTACACAACTATTGTCAGTACCAACCAGATACAGCAGAATGATTTCAGTATCAGCAATTTGTAGCTCTACAAGCAGAACACAAGCTCATACAAGTTCTCAACAGGTAGGGTTCTCATACCTTCTGCAGGTCTTCTATGGAGCGCTCCGTCTCTTTCAGACGTTCCCGTAGAACCTGCTCTTTGGCTGATATCTGAGACTCTTCACTCTCGAGTGTGCCGATTTCAGACTCCAGCCTGTAAACACAAAACATACAGGAAGACATTTCCTCTCATGAAATTGGAAAAGCTGAAGAATCAAGGAGTTAAACAAGTTGAAAAAGATTTTGTGAGAGGATACAGATTGCTTCCCAATAATGACCACATGGCATTTACACTTGGTAATTAGAGACATCTATGGTTAGCTAGGCAGCACGGTGATGCAGTGGTTAGCATTGTTGCCTCACAGTAAGAGGGTTCCTGGTTCGAACCCCCTGTGCAGAGTTCGCATGTTCTCCCTGTGTCAGTGTGGGTTTTCTCTGGGTACTCCAGCTTCCTCCCACAGTCCAAAGACATGCAGGTTAACTGGTGACTCTAAACTGACCGTAGGTGTGAATGTAAGTGTGAATGGTTGTCTGTCTCTTTGTGTCAGCCCTGTGATAGTCTGGTGACCTGTCCAGGGTGTACCCTGCCTCTCACCCAATGTCAGCTGGGATAGGCTCCAGCCCCCCGCCACCCCTCACAGCATAAGCAGCTACAGAAAATGAACGAATATGGTGAGCTAGTCCGAGAAACAGAAACTATTCTGTGGATCTAAAAAGGCTGCTGTATTTAATTGGATGTGCAACAATGCATGACCTTCGTATACATTTCTTTTTTAGGATGTTGCCTCCAGAAGGAGAGATGCATTTATATTGTACTGTCCAGTGTGTCTGGTTGAATGTGTCTCAGATCATCTGGTTTAAGTCATCAGATTTCTGTTTCTGGGGTGCATTTACACCAGCTGTTGGAAGTGTATAAAGCTGATCCGGACATAATGCAGTTGCTTCAAACATATGAAATGACCACACAGAGCTGGGGCATCAGTATAGTCTGATAGTTAATTGGGCAATCGCAAATAAAAAAACACGTTTGCTGAGGCAACCTCTTGGATTATTTAAAAATCCAGTAGAATGTGACACATACGGCAATAAATTGCAGTTTATCCTGATTGAGTTGTTCATTGAGATTAGTGACGAGGCTGAACAAAGACACGATCCATGCAGCTATCCTGTGCTGCTAATCCTATTTGCAGAAGGCGTGAGTATCAATATGCCTTTGAGAGTGTACGTAATCACCTAAATCCTGATCTGAGCTGAATTCTGGATGTAATTCCAAGCAGTCAGCTCAATTTTGCACCAGTGTGAAAGATACAAGTCTCAGGAATGTCCACACAACCAGTTCTGCCATTTTCTTCTGGTGCGGACATTCTCAAGACATCCGTACGATTCCCAAAACTGCACCCCAACTGTGCTTATTTACACATACAGGCACACACACACGTGCATGCTCACGTGGACATTTAAGAGATGGATGTCGCAACAATACAAGGAAGCAGTCAGGGAGGAGGACCAGGGTTGCTTCCTCACTCACTGCCAGCACTCACAATGCTTCAGAATACACTCCTCTGGGACTGCAAAGAACGTGTGCGTCAGTGTGTGAGCATGTGTGTGTGAAAGAAATATTAAGGTCCATAACAATGCCGCAAACAGAATCAATGGGGCTCGCTCATAATATCAGCACCAGTGACCATGAACACTAGTACACATCGTCCTGACTGGACATTCAAGGAAAGTGGTTGAGAGAAACATGAGTGCACAGGTTGTTAGGCCAAGTACAACTGTGAATTGTATTACATTTTCAAAATATCAGCAGTGAACAGGGAGGATATTTTCGGATTTGTTGGCACTAACAATTCAAAGATTGTGTTTTGCCAGAGAAACCTGGTGCTTTGGCTCTGATCACTGAGGTTTAACTAAACAAATCCACACAGTCGACACACATCACTTCACCATCTGCCAGCTCCTACTCAGGTTCATCTTCAGCGGTGTGATGTTTGGATGTTGTACAGCTACTTGAAGACTGATACTGTGGTACTATAAAATGCTTCAAAGCTTTGATGGCTGTGAGGGCCAAGTACACTTCTCTATTCGTATACATGTGCTCAGAAACCATAGCCAAATAGTGCCAATCATGTGGCAGCAACTCAATGCATTTGGGCATGCAGACATGGTCAAGATGACCTGCTGAAGTTCAAACTGAGCCTCAGAGTGGGGAAGAAGGGTGATTTAAGTGACTACTGATCTACTGGGATTTTCACACACAACCATTTCTAGGGTTTACAGAGGTTGGTCCCAAAAAGAAAAGATGTCCTTTGAGCAGCAGTTCTCTGGGTGAAAATGCCTGATGTCAGAGGAGAATGGCCAGACTGGTTGAAGATGATAGAAAGGCAACAGTAACTCAAATAACCACTGGTTACAACCAAGCAACTGTGTGATGCTATCATGTCAATATGGACCAAAATCTCTGAGGAATGTTTCCAGCACCTTGTTGAATCTATGCCACCAAGAATTAAGGCAGTTCTGAAGGCAAAAGGGGTCCCACCTGGTACTAACAAGGTGTACCTAATGAAGTGGCCTGTGAGTGTATATTATATTATTAGTATATACAACCTTTATTTAATTGGGTAAAAATTATTTGAAAGAGAGGCCTGAGTGTAGTGCAGTAATTGTGAAAATATGAAGATGTGGTGTATTGGGTTGGCGCTGCAGCAAGGTTGTTCTGCAGTAAGAAATAAAGCTTTTGTTGGCTGCATCTGTTACACAATTCTGTTATATGTCTCTGGTGAATGTCATAACGCATTACCTCAGATGTGAAATCTTGCTTTGAGCGGAAATCTGAACAAAACAAAGCAGTTTCTTATCATATAATTGTCCTTGTGTAACTGTGCCCTTAAGGTATTGTCTGGATCAAAATAATCAGCACAGCTCGGGGTCATTCAGTTTTCCTTGAACTCAGACAATTCAAGGGTCTAAGCATTCAAAAACAACAGCGTATTGTCTCTTGCTAAGCCGAGAATGTCACAAATATAGCAACATCCACGCAAGCTATTTTAACACCACCTTCGATTCTGAAGAGAGCCAGCATCTTATCAGAGTGTATTGTCCATTAGAATGCAATATATCAGGGTCATGGGAGACTGGGACTTGACAGTAACTTTGGCAATTAAAGTGACAGTTCACTCCAAAATTAAAAATGCATATATTTCTTCTTACCTGTAGTGGTATAGTGTTGGAGATATCGGCAGTAGAGAGGTCTGTCTTCGCTCAAATATAATGGAACTAGATGGCACTCTGCTTGTGGTGCTCAAAGCACCAAATGATTTTGAAAAACTCGTTAGGAATGTCTCTTTCCAGAAATCATGACCTGGTTACTTAAGATAATCCACAGACCTTGTTGTGAGCAGTTTCACGTAAGAACTATTTTCTTCTGCCGAACTACACCTGCCAACCGTATCAGAATGCAGAAGGAAGCATGCATCTACTCATAGACGAGAGGCTCATGCTCGTGACAGCTCAGATGTAAACATAAATGGCGTTCTACTTGGCTGAGCTGGAACATTAGCTAGCTAGGTGCTAGGTGAGCTAGCAGTCGATGCACAGTGATACGGTTGGCAGGTGTAGTTCAGTCGAAAGACAATAGTTCCTACATGAAACTGCTCATGACAAGGTCTGTGGATTATCTTGAGTAACTGGGTCATGATTCCTGGAAAGAGACATTGCTATTGAGATTGTCAAATGTATTTTTTTTGGCACTTTGAGCACCACAAGCCGAGAGACATCTCTACATCTGATAATTCCAACACTCGGCAACTCACACCAAAACAATCTAGATTAATAAACAGCACTACAGGTAAGAGGCAAAATATGTATTTTTGATTTGCCGTGAACTGATTCTTCAATAGGCTACAGTATATTGTATTGGGCATAAAGTAGCATAAAGTACCTTATAAAAACCTTGATACTTACACTGTTACTTTCAGCACTCTTACTTGTTCTTGAGTGACTTTCAAGTATTTTGTCCGATTTTATAGTTGAATGTATTTTGTGATGTAGGAGTCTTGGCAGCAAAGAGACAGTGGTTGTATACAGTTATACTGTACCATACATCACATATTCAGCTCTAGCCTTACTGGTATAAGAAAACAATTACCTAACCTTGGATTGAGTTGCAGGGACTGCTCCACAATGTGTAGTAATCAGTTCATGTAAATGCACCACTGCTACTTGAAATTGACTTGTAGACTAATATAGACAAAATTTTTAGAGTGATGATGGGTAGAAAGGTAAATACATCTACAGACATGGGATCAATCTGAATGCCAAATGTCAACAAACAAAAGAAAAACACCCAACAGGTAAGAGCAGGAGGTATAGATGAGAGGGGCAGGGTTAGAGAAAGGGTAGGTAGTAATTGGTATTAACGATTTACATCACAACATTACTTTTCTACAACCTTAAGTATATTATTTAAAGTAGTATTTCTGCAGCAAAACAAACTCACTCTGACTCACACTGTGATCAGTGTTGTGCTGCCTTGTTATCCTTGGTCCTTTAAATATATCAAATGTACACGTTTCAGGTCTTTGAGCAGCAGGTGTTGCACACCTTTCAGACCACAAGACTACAGGGCATGCTTCATTTACGCTTCATTATCCTTCCAAGATATTCAAATGCAGACTATCTATTACGTAACGCTGATAATGTCTGAAATCACAAAGTATCTTGCTTTACTTATTGTGATATTGTGTTAATGCCAATAGCTAATTAATCCTCAAGTAACTTGTAAGACAGGAAATGCAGTAAAGATGATAAATGATTAATGGTTCCCAGACAGGTATGAGACAGGCGTCAGTGGCAGGGATGTGTCCTCTGAATAAACTAAGGGCCTCTTTAGTGATCAAGTTAGCGCCTGTCATGTCAGACTTGTAAGACGTTTGTGTGCCCCAATACATGAAATGATTGACAATCAATCAGTCTGAACCCTGTGACACTAATTGTGACTGTTCTCTGATTAGAACAATAATGCTTAAATGACAGTGGTCTGCAGACCAGCTAACATCACTACATACTGTAGGAACAGGCAGTGGGGTCAGACTATCCCACTTTACACATGTTACACTGGTGACAGCCATCTTGAACTCAACCACAAAACTCACCCTGATGGAAAGATAACATAAAAAATTCCTTGTCTTGTTTCACCCTCACCTCTCTGGAGCAGATGCCTGAACCCCGCTGCCTCTCATGTGGCTACTCTTCCCTTCCCCTCCCTATCTCATTTCCCTTTTTTCCCCTGTCTGGCGGGAAATGGATTTTACTTCTGCATCCTGAAGGCGGCATGAGGTCATGCCAAAATTGGCAAGAAAGAAGATTTGTGACCGGAGGAGGACACTATTCCTCACCCTATTACATCACTAATACATCAGTTACAGCACAATAAGGAGCATTTTACAAGAAATATATATTCACAGACAGGCCATCATGTCAGCATCTATTGTGCATAAATCCTTGTCACAAGACTGCTTATAATAAATTGTCTTATTTTTAATCTAATGTAAATCCTCTCTGTGAGTGTGACCTGTCATCGCTAATGAAAAACCACTCTGATATCACTGTTAAACTCCTGCAGGGACTCATACTGTGTGTGTGACACCTAATGAGTGTATCCACTGTAAAAAATACTGTGTAAGTAAGACAGTAGGTAAAAGGGTTATGTAAGAAGTGGATATGGGTTTGCAGTGTTACGGAGAAGTCAACTACATGGAATTAAACTACTAGTTTAACTATATTTTGCAATGTTTCAACTACATAATTCATTTACATTAGAATTTTCGTAGTGATTCAAGTAGTTAAATTACTTTTCTTGGCCATTTTTTTTTAAGTAGTTAACTTCTGAAACAACAAAAATTTTGAACAGAGCCCAGGAAGGAAAAAAACAACAACGAAATTTTCTGACAGTTCTTGCACTTATTCATTCTCATGAATATTGGGGTATTTTATTTTGTTGCTTTTTTCTTATATGATTTGATTTTTTTTAGGAATTTAAATGCACAACAACTCAAGTATCATGACACAAACATTCTAGAGGATAGCACTTAAAAAGCCTTACTAAAAACTCTTTTTCCCAAAGTGGTCCTCAGCAGATGATTAAGGGACGACCTGTGAACAAGTGGGTGCTTTTTATAATTTCGTATCACATATGCATGTTTGTAAAGTAGCTTGAACTGAATTTTCTAACAAGGTTATGTTAACCAAACTAGATTTCTCCCAAGGGTAGTTGTGCTGTCACTGAATTTACTCCAGCGTGAACTAAACCGTAGTCAGCAATGCTCTGCTTTCGAAGCAGCTTCCACAACACTGGGTACAGGAAGTAAGGTAGAAACGAAGTAAACATAAACAGAGGAAGGCAATCAGTAGAACATCTTGATCACACAAATACATACACAGTACATTATAATGCATTCACTAAAACATCACAGCAAATTATGACCTAAAAAAATATAGTAAAGTTGGACCAACAGCTCTCTCACTGAAGCTATAACGAGACCATTTGTGTCTTTGAATATGTCAGCTCCCTGTATGGTCTGTATGTTATGTGCAGAAGAGAAACACACTGGTGCTGCTCATATTTGTGTCTGGCGCCCTCTAGTGATCAAACCTCGAACATGACCACAACTGTGAGCACAAGAGGAGCAGAAATAAACATGATGGATGGTTTGTTTTCTTGACCTTTCCTCTGATATAAACACTATTATAAATGGAGCCTATGACACATTATGAGCTGCCCTACCTCTCAACAGATGTCTCTCCTTGCTTTATCTCTCATACACTCCTGGGCCTTTTTAGAGCACGCAGTAAGTACACTGTTACATAATTAAATACTGTGCAATATAAACAGCTATGTATATAAACATATGCATCAGAGACATCTATTAAACACATAATCAACCTGAGATTGTCTTTACTGCAGAATGGGTTATGTGTTTTTTCCATGTGTGTGTGTGTGTGTGAGCTGGGGACATGACCTCACACTGTCCCTCCTTCCCCTCTACTTCCTCCTCGTCCTCTCTCTATACTTCTGCGTCTGGCAGTGTTACTATCTCTGTGGCAATCCTAAAAGAGCCCAGTGATGTCACTGTCCCGCCCTGTCAACCAACCGCAGGCTTGTTGCCATGGATACGCCCGGGGTGGGCAGCGACTGCTTTCCACATCATACAGGAGGAGGAAGAGCAGACATCTGGTTTTGTGTGCGGCAGGATGTGTTGTGTGTTTGTGCTTGTGAACATGTGTCCACGTGCACACCGACGGTCAGAGATACAGAAACAAGAGAGGAAGTGGAACCACATTGTGTCTTTAGACATGATACTGTATGTGTGCTGTGTGTGAGCGCAGCTTTCTAGATACAGTTGTCTTCTCCTAGAGTGTTTTTAGCACACTTTCAAGAAGCCGAGCTGCTTGGAGGATGAGAAAATCTGATTGGCTGAGGTAAGCCTCAGTAGGCGGAGCTTAAGAGTCACTGTTTTTCCAAGCAGCCCATGAGGGGAAGCTGCTGATGTTTAAACCTACATAGGACAGTTTAATTTTGGGTCACTCTTTCTCTGCATATTTCTCCAGTCACTATTATTTTATTGTCAATTAAAGATGGAGTAGGCAGTTTGATTTTGGCGTAATTAGGCAAAAATTCCATAATCAATTTTGAGCATATTGTAATTCAAGTGGCCTGAGAGAAAACTAGACTTATGTATCCCTCCACTGGTCCACTTTAAGTAGACCATAATAATAATAATAATAGACCTAATAGACCTTTAATGAGTCTGCTCAGGGTCAGATGTGAGGCCAACTTCACCTGCTAACGTCAGGGCCAACTCCCTTCACTTAAATCAGCCGGTGGCAAGCAAGACATGGGAACGTGGCTTGGGTCTTGTGGAGTTGAAGCATTTATTCACAGACAAATAACCTAAACTGTTCACACATTATATTGCTATGTTTAACTTCATACTCTCTGCTCCGGTCGCCACAGCCTCACTGTCAGGAACCAGTGCCATATTGGCAACGGGTTTCAGTGTCCAAACCATAGATTGTAACCAAATACAGGATGCCAAGATGGCGCCTATTCATTCCAATTGAGTTGCAAGCCTGGCACATATGCCAAAAAAAAGTTTTCTAGCTTCTGGCTGTACTTCCATGGTATGTGGCCCACTGATATGCACAGTAGGGTCTCTCCCCACCTGCGAGTTCCCACTCGCCTCATAGACTTTACATTATGATGACATCACAGATTTGTTAATTGCTTTTCTTGACTTGAGGAAACTTTTACAAAGATAAAACCACCATGGCTCCAAAATTCAAAACATAAAGATTAATAATTGATCTTGTTTGCAGTTCAAAACTGTTAGCAGTTTTACAATCATGTCTTTTACAGTGGTGGCCTGTGGGGAAAAAATTTTCTGGGCTGCAGGGGATTTTTTTTTTACTGCAATGGTAAATGGTATTCTACCGAGGCTACCATACAAGGTGCCACCTGCTACTCAGCTTTTGAACACACTCACATACAGATGGAACAGCCATCGGGAGCAATTTGGGGTTCAGTATCTTGCTCAAGGATACTTCGACATGCATACTGGAGGAGCCCGGGATCGAACCGCTGATCTTTCAATTGGTGGACGACCCGCTCTACTTCTGAGCCGTAATAATGTGAATGGCCACTGGGAAAAATTTGTTGCAAAGCTGAGCAGCTCTTCTGGGGTCAAGATCCAAACCCTAGTTTATTGGCTTTAGGAAATCTAGCCCATGACATGAGTCTTTGTAAAAAGCAAAACAAAACAAAAATCCAGTTTTGTCATATTTACTAAAAAATTACCTACGGTAGCTTTAATTTGTTGATTATTCTCTCAATAGATCAATTAGTTGTTTAGCCTATAAAATGCCAGAAAATGGTGCAAAATTTTGGGTCAGTGTTTCCCAAAGCCCAAGATGGCTTCCTCAAATGTCTTGTCTTGTTCACAACCCTAAATTTACAGTTTAGAGGAGTAAAGAAACCAGAAAATATTCACAATTAAGAAGCTGGAATCAGAAAATTTTAACTTTTATTTTCTTTAAGATTTTTACCCAAACCGATCAATCGTCACAGCTCAACACAACAGCACAGTTGCATTCATATAAAATGTATCTTCTTAGGAGAAGCTGTTGACAAATACTGTACATTGATCAACCCTCTAAAATATCCGTATATCTGCTTACAGCTACATTACAATGACCTATAAACCATTCATTAAATGTTTATATGTTGCTCAGTGCTGAATGGGAATGTTACAAGTAAAGTTTGAAGTGCGGATATTATTGACAAATGCATCCTCCGATTTCCAGGCTTTTACAGATGTGATCGCCTTAATGGCTTCAAATAAAAGCAGTGTGCTGACTTGTAAAGATTTATCACATCTAACATAAAGCCAATAAACATCACATCACTGGCCTCCACATTCAACCACAACCGCATTCAAAAATCAATGAACAGCCCAATGAACCATGATGAAGCTAAATAAAAAAGTCAACACTGAGGCCCCTCCATTATTGACCCACATCTGCAAAAACTGAAATTGCAAAGTCGTTACTGAAGTTGCTGTTTTACATTACAAGTTACACCACATCACACACACACACACAACCTACAGCTTATCTGCCACTGATCAGAGCTGTGCCTGGACTCTGTCCCTCACTCTGTCCTCTAATACACACACACACTGACGCACGTAGACATTAATATGCTGCAACACGGGAGTCTGCGTCTTCCTGTTTCTGTCCCGCGTGTTGATCTGTCTTCCAGATCACAAACAGGATGTGAAGAATGACACATGGCATAAAAACACATAAGGAGCTCTTACAGCTCTTTGCTCCTTCCTGCTTTTGTCGTGGATGATGAACTGCTCTTGGCTCACACACAAAGCTAAAGATACTTTACATATCTCTTTCTATCTCCGTCCCGAGTCTTCATCTGTACCATTGTTTACAGTGTGAAGGGTACAAAGAGGCAAATTACAGCTTGTGTTGCAGGGAACATCACAGGGCAGGCAGAGTGGATACTAATCTGTACACTCAAGAGTACTCCAATAGAAGTAGCAGTGGAAGTTCCACAAGCTAATATGCTTATGACTTTAAATCTTGAGTTATAATCTACTTCAGATCAGATAAATGTCACATAAATACTTAAGTCCTATAATTCACCTGTGTCAGTACTTACAAACTAAACTGGAGCAGCACTTTGTCATGTTGCACCTCTGTTATTATGTGCACTTATGCAGCTATGGTCGCACTTGTATATTAATCATAATCCTCTAGTATATGATTAATAGAAAAGCTTCCTTTGAGTCAGAGCTCAGTCCTTGAGAAGCACTGTTGTATTAACTAAAAGGCCTCTGTCCAGAACATCGAAAGCCCTGTACAGTGTGCTCTGAGACTCAGATAAAGGAAGCATAAATATCTACATAAATATTTGTGCTTTCTGAATCTTCCGTTTTTCTTTATTCTGTCATTTGTATTTAATGTAATCACTTAATAGTTCAGTAGGCAACCTGCAGCTCCGGAGCCACATGCGGCTCTTTAGCGCCTCTGCGGTGGCTCCCTGTGGCTCTGACAAGAAAAATTATATGAAAATTAATAAGAGTCCTTTCTTTTTGACATATTAATATTCATATACTCTTGTTGTAGGTCTAAAGCCCAGTTCAGAAACAGGCAACTACTTGCAATGCACCATTCTGCAATGTTCTAAACACCTGCCAGTTCACACCTATGCAACTACATGAGATGGAGTATCATTGCTATGCAATAACTCTCTGTACTTCTGTTCTGATTTCTGCGTTTCAGGCTTGTTTTGTGGCTGAATATAATTTGTAGCTTCTTAAAATATGAATGAGGATAGTGACAGTGAGATACTGGCTACAGCTGCATTTGTAGTAGTGAAAGAAAGGCGAAAAACAGAAACAAAACGAGCATCAGATGGACTGTATTCATGATAAATACGCCACAATAATATAAGTTAGCAGCGCCAATTAGTTAGTCAATGAGAATGTATGTGTGTGAGGTGGCATAGGCACATATAGTGATCAGCAGCAGTGACCTACCTGCCGACACCAGCACACTGTGAGGATAGAAACAGAGGGCTCGGCAGGGACGAAGCACCTTCTGCAGTAAGCAAACACGCCGTCATGCGGTCATTAAAAAATAAAGCTTCTTACCAAATGCATACTAAGAGTACTGTTGTGGAAAAATTATTCAAGATGAAAGAATTAAAATTTCATCATGTATAATAGTAGTAATTGTATGAATGTCTGAGTTATACATGGTCATAGTTTGGGTACTTTTGGCCTCAGAGTCCTTCACTGCATCTGAAGGTTAAGATACTGTTAGATGATGTATGTTTAGACTCTAATGTTCGATACGGCTGTGTGTGACATACGAAAAACACCAAAAAAGGCTGACTCATTCTTCTGGCGCTTGTGCATGCACGTGTGCTGTGCCAAAAGCTTCTCTGATCAGATCTTGTTTTTTTCCGTTTCATCACTACTACAAATACAGCTGCTACAAATTATATTCAGCTGCAAAATAAGCCTGAAAAACTGGGGGGGGGGGGGGGGGCAGAAATACAGAGAGTTGTTGCATAGTGATGATACTCCATCTCATGTAGTGTGAACCGGCAGAAAGTAGTTGCAAGTAGTTTCATATTTCAGCTCGTCCTGTCCGTCCTGTCTTTGGTCTGAACTGGGCTTTAGACCTACAACAATAGTATATGAATGTTATTAATTTCCATATAATTTTTTGTCAGGTACAATGCCATTCAGGTTCTGAGAAGAGTCGTACTCAAAAGGAATTTACTGTGTATTTTATACACATAGTTGGCATCCTCATTTTGAATGACTTTAAAATGACAGCAACAGTTTCATAGGCTCAGATTATGAGACTGTAAACCCCAAAAGGGGGTGTGCAAGGATAAAAGCCAGATCACAACCAGTGTCCCCAAGGAATGACAAGACATTTGTGTTTTTTGTTCAAGCAAATGGCCGTGACAGAGTACCTTATCATTCTGTATACACAACCTATTTTGCTTGAAAAGATTTGTTTTGACATCAAGATGGATGACCAAATGCTAAATGGATTTTGTACATGTGGAACATGAACAACTAAGTGTGTTATTACATAAAGTTCATTGTAAACTGGAACTCTGGTTTATAACTCAAAAGCATCAGGGTGCTGTGTTGGATCAGACTTTATCTACAGTAAATGTCCAACATGAATCATGGCTGTCGTGCTTTGAAATCCAGTCTGTCCTAACATGGCGTCTTGGTCCCATTTAATGATTGAAGCAGTTTTGTTAGGTACAGTTTAGGTGTCTGCAGTTTGTTCTTCCTGCAGTTGTATTCAGCTTGAGCTGAACCAGTTTCTGAAATGGTGATAAGCTCAGAAATAGGCCTACAGACTGCCTCACGCTTTCCTGGTCAGTTAAAAACTACAGTATGTGCTCTCATACTGCCACTGTGGGGGAAAAGACAAATATTCTTAGAACGTTATGTAACCTGATACAGCGCACTTCAATGGGCTTGTTGCAATAAGTACAGTTTGCTGTTGCCAGACTGCATACTGGACCTCATGCATCCCACTGTACAAACGCCATTCGTCTCCTCAGCACAGTTTAGAGCAGACATTTTCTGGTCTGGTAACTGATTGATAGTTAGACAAGATTAGATGAAACATTATTGATCTCCTGTAGAGAAATAAGGCCACTGCAGCCGCAGGAGTTAGCAGGGAAATTAAGATGAATAGTCTTAAAATACAGCCTTCATAAAGAAGAGAAATGAAAAGAAATCATGGTGTGAATATGTAACTATATGCTGTTAATCAGAGGTGTGGACTTGAGTCACAGATTTGATGCCTTTAGACTCAACAAAATCTGAAAGAGTCACAACTCCACTCAGACTTTAACACCAATGAGCTTTTTTACCTAAAAATACTTGACACCTTCCCAGGAGCCCAGCGGTTAAGAAGTATGTTATTTAAAAAGTGTGCCACACATCAACTAATTTGCCTTCATATCCTAAATCAACTAACATTAACACTATTCATTCCCAGCAATTCGACGTTTAACTCCCCAGATCCACTTTGTTTAAACCAATTTCACAGCATTCAGTCAAGCTGTAAGAGAGAACCATGAAGAACGAACATTGCATTAGTGAGTGCTAGTTGGAAAAGATCATTTGTTTGTGTACAAAAATCATACGGTAGTAAACAACATACAAATTGCAGTATGGAAAACATGCAGGTTGAAAGTTACAGGTGGACACACAACATCTTCCAACAAACTTGTTATAAACAGAAATTTAAAAAGCATTCACATGATTTGTGTAGATTTAATATATTATTAGTCTGCTGTTAAAATGGCATTACATTTGGTGAGGTGCACATTACAACTTCAGGACTCAAAAGTTTAGGACTTGGGACTTGTCAGTCTTGACTTAGGAGTTGAGTGCAAAGACTTGAGACTTATTTGTGACTTGAAACAAAAAGTTGACTTGGTCCCACCTCTGTTACTACATTTAAATACATAAATCAACATTTTGGGAAATCCACCTATTTGCTGTCTTCCAGGGAGTTAGATGAGAGGATAGATTTCATGTCTGTTCAGTAAAGTGTGCATCAGCTCTATGCCATAGCCTACGCACATGGCCTATGCCGTTGTGAGCATTTATACTGCGTGTCTGTGTCACTCTGTAGTTACACCTCCAAAACACTAGTGGGCAGCGGGGTTTCTGTGAAGTGTTATGAAGTTTAGCTGATTCAAAACACCCATTAAACACAGCTTAATAGAAACCGTTTCAAACACAAGCACACAAATTGGCTTCACTATAACTCGCAGCATTCACAGACAAACACTTGTCTTTATCTGGACACATTTTCCCCACAAATACAACATGCTAATGTTATTAGCACAAGTCTATGGTATTTTACATTGTATAAATTAGCCTAGCAGCTAGAAGACTTTTCCTCTACTCATATGAAGCCAGGAACAACAGCAACATTTAACAAAGGTAACGTTACAAAATTAAGCTCCATTACAACTCACAAGGTTCACTGACAAAACAACTGTCTTATACTAAACACGTTTTCCAAACAAATATAATATGCTAACGTTATTAGCACAAGCCTATGGCATTTTACATTCTATAAATTAGCCTAACAACTAGCAGAGATTTCCTCTGCTCATATGAAGCCAGGATAAATCACACACAAGACTTTTGAGGCTTTATTGTCTTCTTCACAATTTATTGTTTCTTATATGTGGAAATAGAGCAAATAAAAGCTAGAGAGAAATGGTTTCAGCTTACAAGAATAGACAGGAGGTCTGCGTCGCCATGACATGTAGTTACATTTCTGGGGAGGTGCACGTCAGGCTACAGCGTACGCTCTAAGTCGACACAGAGCCTACGCCAAGTACGCAAGTATGGCGTTGATTTGACACAGAGGTTTAAATCCTGCTTAAATATGATGCTTTTGCCAACAGCTGGTTAGCTTAGTAGTTAGCTTAGCTTAGCATGAAAACTGGACATGGAGGATGAAAGCTGTGCTGACTCCCTCCAAAGGACAACTCTGGTTTATCGTTCTTTATTATATTTGATTAATTTTAATCCCAACCAACATGTTGACTGTTGTTGAGGTAACTTAATTTCAAATACACGCACTAAAAGTATATATTAAGTATAGGTAAATACATAACAGGTTTTGTACTGCAAATGTATGTGCTCCTCTTGCTACAGTGGCCTACTTTTTATAAAAACTGCAAAATACCATTGTGCTCACTCAAATACAAACTTGCAAGTCTCTGAATGATTGTACACTTTCTAATTCCTGGAAAACACAAATGTTCTCCTAATGGCTCCCCTAATGACACGTCCTGCAGCTGTGGCAGGACACGCTGCATAAAAACCACCCTGCTCCCCTAAAATGATGTCTGTATTCACATGGAGCTCTCTCTTTGCGACACTGAAACGAGCAGTAACCAAAAGTAGCACGGTGTGGGTACAGGTCGGGTCACTGCCACATTGTGCTGCTGTATCCCTCTCTGTGTTTACTTAGCCTGTCCGTGTAATGATAGGGATATCTGTAAAACTACCACTGCTGCTGCCACGCTCTCTCATTCAGTCTCCCTCTGTCTGTTTGTTCTCCAGCCTCTGCTAAGTAAGCGTCTTCGCCTGCGCACAATGGCTGCTATTTCTTCATCGCTCTGTCGCTTTGTGTGTTCCTCAAGTTGGGTTACAACAGGAGAAAAAACTACCTTACAACTGCCTCTTTGTCCAATCTCTCTTTTGTCTTTATCTCTGCCTGTGCTCTCCAGGCTCAGTGGCCTTAGGTATGTGTATGAAACAGCCTATACAAAGATTGCACTGTTCGCTCGTCACTTTATATGATTCCCAGTTTAATGTCAACAGCAGACAGCACTTACAACGCCACACAAAGACACTGCTGTGGTCCTTATGTCCTTGTTTTCTGTGTTTTATGTGTTTTCCATTTGCTTTGCATAATCGTATGGATGATCTGAAGGAACGTTTGTTCCTTTCTGGCTTGTTTTCAGTTTTTTGTCATGCACTTAAGGCACAGTAGCACTACAGTTGTCCTCCACAGACAGACAGATACAGCTGTTCCTCCTCTGTCTTTCACTCTTGTTTATGCGTCCTTGAGTGAATGAAACGATACGAGCATCCATAAAAGAGCTGCTGCCTCGTCTTTGTCACTTTCTGTCATTAAAATGTCCACCAGTGCATGCGTTATTAGTCTAGCAGCTATAAAAGTGGGAAGGACAAGACGTCTGGGCTTCTGGGCTTTTAGTTACAAGGGAGTGGAATCGGTTTCAGAAATGTTTATAGGTGGAGGTAGGTGTAGGTTTCATGGAAATCCAGGATTATACATGATTATAGCTTTCGACTCCCCTCCCTCTTTCTGTCTCTCTCTCTGTCCCACACACACACTGACACACACATGCAGATAATACAGTGTCCATATTCGTCCTGACACCTCTGTCCCTATCAGTATTGGAAAGACTCCGGTTGCCCGGGTTACAGGATATTCTGGGATGGTATCCCACAGAGTGTAAATATAGATGCCACACCCGCTGCCTGAAATACACAAACATCCGCACACACACACACACACACACACACAGACGTGAGCTGTCTATCAGCGTCCTGTCACAGTCCAAACATCTAAATAGAAATATCTGACACCTTCATCACACCCAAATGAATGGCTTTCATAATTTCCCCTCCTTAAGATCGATGTTTTCAGGTTATTTGTGTGAAATAGTTTTGTTAAGAGGTTTCAAGTTGAGGATTTGTGTGACTGCAGGCACTCCTTAGACTCCCACACATGTGCTCTGTGACTTTACTTTACCCACCGGAGAAGATTGTTTCCTGAAAGCCTGGAGAATTGAATCCCAGACAGCTGAGCTCCTCTCAAAGCATTTTTTTTCAGCACACATCTGAGACCCTGGGTCACAAATGTAATTGCTTGAGAATTGCCTCTGCTGCATTGGTTATGTATAAACATGCAAGAAAAATATCAGGTTAGCCGATCCTTGCTAAACGTTGGGTCTCTGGAGAATATGACCTGTGACGTACAGTGTGTGTGGCTGTTTTTTTTAGGTGATAACTGGTATAATTTGGATATATCCGGTATATTTAAAGTAAATATTAGCCATAAGTGAAAAGGCTCTTACACAGAATCATTACCAAAACAGTTGTGTCACAAAGAATCCACCAACTTAGTCAAAAAGGGAATGCAAGGCTAAGTATCCTTTAAAAATTAAAATACCAGTACCAATACAGTATCTTTAAAGTAATACTGACACCCATACAGTACTTAAAATACCTACAGATGTCACAGGCCTGTAGTACAGCCATACTTTCGAATGTTTTGGTGGCATTTTGACATGCTAAACTGCCAGTTCCGTCAAATATAATGCACTTGACTCGACCACACCACAGACTGTGTGGGTTGTAGCTGCTGTCGTAGTGGGCCAATCACACCTCGCAATAAATTGAAAAATGCTTCCAATGATTGGCTGCAAACAAAACCATACCAAAGCCCCATTTCCACCAAACACTTTCGGTATGGTACCTTTGGAACACAAAGTAACCCTTCAGACATGGTACCTAGACCCTAGCGTTTCCACCACAAACAGTATTCTTAAATGTGGACGGGGTTGTTGTCACTCACTGCTCGCTCCAGCACCCACTGTATTTCCTCCTTTATCAGTCTGCACCTTGTTTATCGTCCACAGAACGAGGCTGCGCGCCGACATTTTCAGAACAAAATAAAACAGGCTGCAGTGAGAGTTTCTCTCGATAGGATATTAAAAAATAGCGGCTTTGTGCATTTAGTCCTTCTCAGGCAAGCTCAGGGGTTTAGTGTTGCTGTAGCTCACAGGAACTACGCTCCACGGCACTTTTTTTTTTTCTCTGACAGAGGATTAGAATATATGCCGTTCACATAATCCGGTCGAAATAAATATATATTTTTTAAACTCTTGAAGATCCACTCGTTACTAAATGTGTATGTCATATAAAAACTAAAGTGATGGTCAAAGTTGTTAGCCTGGTTCCAGACCATAGACCCCGCCCACTCAACTGAGTAGGCTTGCATCTCTGGTCTGGCATACTGCAATGAATTTGCGATTTATCTCGTCCAAACAATGGACGGACCAATGAACGC
>NC_065514.1:14311933-14331297 GCF_006386435.1 Epinephelus moara | reverse complement strand
AGTCGAGTCGACAAGTCATTTGATGACGTCATCACATTGACACGGCGGAGGAAAGTGAAGTATCTCCACACATGTGATGTGTGTCTGTCAAGGCCCGAACATACTCAGGCGGAATGTACGCGGAACGGACTCTGCGGAGGTCCGCGCGGACTCAAAGCGGACGTCCGCAAGCCCTGTGCGCGCAAAGCTCAGATTTTACGACCGCACGGACTCCGCTCCACGCACCAGTGACTGCTCAGCATGTATTTTTCACATCGCAGGAATTTTTCACGGACATTTTTACAGGAAACTACAACGCGGAATGACTGCGGACATTCCTCGCGGAGTCTGCTCCGCTTATAGTACGCCGTCAAGGATAAAGTATCAGCATAATCAGAGGCAGCGATTGCATTCCGTACATGAGCACAGAGAGAGAGAGAGAGAGAGAGAGAGGGAAAAAACACACGACTTGTCGACTCCTCCCGGGGGGTGTCGAATTGTGTCACTGAAGTCGACACGTCGACAAATCGACTTTTCTGTTAATGCCCTAGTGTTCACAGCTCCACCTTTTCGTACCAGATCTGTGTGCTAGGTACCCCAACAGAGGGGGGACCAAAAATGGGGACGGTACGGAACGGTTCCATTGGTACCATCCACAAATTTTCACAGTGGAAACGGAAAAAAAAAGTGTACCGAACTGAACTGAATTGAACTGTACTGCTTGGTGGAAACGGGGCTAAACTACATCTGGGTACAGGAAGGACTGAAAGCAGGCATTGTTTGACATTTAGATACTGCTTGGTACTGGGTTATTTTGGTCGATACCAACAAAGGGTGGCCTGCGGGCCAATGGTGGCCCTCAGAAACATTTGGTGTGACCTCCGAACATGACATGAATCATTTGCCGTCAATAGCGTACATTTAATACACTACTCGGCTACTACGTCAAACTGCACATCCTGAAGAAGCGTCTGTCAGGTAGGATTGACAGCTTTCCATGGCAACTAGTGGCACCTGATGACTGTCAAGGTCACATTCTCCCATCAACGCAAGTACTGTGGGCTAAAGTTAGCAATTCAGTGGAAAACTCCCAATTGCCCTTTTCCTGTGCTGCCCTCAGTCTTATGCTGGCTCCCTACATTGGCACTCCGTCATCAAAACTTTGATCACCCCTGCCTTAAAGGCATGGAGGACCCATATCCAGTCCTGTGGGAACCTGAGTCATTTTTCTTGTCAATAATGGGTGGTTTTGTGGTTGTGCAAACTGAAGCTTTAGTTTTATGTGGTACTTTTACTCTCTTAAATTACTTGTACTTAGTTTTACAAAAGCAGAAGTTGGCGACACTGTGCGCTCTTAAAAAATGAAACCACACCAAAAACACATGACAGTGTAGCACAGCTTAAAGTTATCTTTGTGGTTTTAATAGCTTTTGTAAGTAATTGAAACCACAATATGTCCACTCTGAAAAAGAGTACCAGACAACAAGTCTATTCAACATCAGCTGAATGAGGTGACTCACACAAAGCGGCTCCACAATCACAACTGTACTTTGGTCTACAATGCTCTCTCTTTGACCATTCACTGCTGCTGTTTATACCAGAGCGAATGTAATCCCGGACAACGTATGATGTTGATGTTATTCCAGGGCTGGCGATAAGCTACAGTAGCTGCTGGCTAACAGAGTCTCTTTCATGCAGAGATTTGATAGATGAGGAGGTGGAGCAAGAGCCTGACTCACTGATGCCAAATTGACCCAAGGCCTCTTCACAAGCCTAATTTTTTGAAGCGTGCTCTGATCTCCAATCGCTTGAAACCATGAACTATGAAGTGCTAAATCTGCATTGCATGTTGTCTGATTAACTTCGCTCCCGCTGCTTGAAAGTGACAGAAGTCTGCCTTGTCTTCATGTCCAGTATTCTTTACCATATTTTGATTAAGGTTTTTGTCGCTGCAGTAGTTTGTGTGTGTCATATTTTCCTCTACTCTTTGCTGCATGGTGCCAGTAGTGTCTGCTGCTTCTGGCTGTGTTCTTGCTGTTTGTCTTGCCATAAACACACCAGGGAAAAATCCCATTTCAAGGCTTTTTCTCTTTACTTTTAATTTCCTAGGCATTTTGCGAACTTTCAAGGGCGTTCTCGTCCATGCATACATTATTAGGCAAAGTCAGCATCTTTCAAGGGCCTGTCAAAACATCCTCAGTCTCCTTCGGTGCACGAATACGTGGTGATATGCGAATGGATGTAAGATATAGTCCAGTCTTGCCAATCAGCCACCTCACTGTTAATTCATCACGTCAGTACAAATCAAATTTTCATACTGCCCGTGGACAGCAACATGACCCCAAAATGCTTGTCCCATCTCAGAGAAGACAACGCCCTGCCCAATTCTCACACCCTCCAAACAGAGAACACTCACAGCCCAGCACACAAAGCATCACGATGGCAAGAGTTGGCTGGCGCTTTATTCATAGCAGTAATGATCTCATGCCCCAACTTTATCGGGGAATAAGTGACTGTCTCACAGCAGTGCTTGATGAGAATCAGGAAGCTCCTCCCAGAGACACAAACGCAGGAAGTGCCCACAGAATCACATCACTCTCCTTTTTTCCACCTTTTTGAACACTCTCAGTATCTCACTCTTCCTCCGGCAAGTACGCCCTGCTTTTACTTGTCTTTCTTTCTGTTTCTGCTTTATGAGTATCCCTGTCCTCTCCCCTCCTTGTCAGCTCTTGTCGTATCTGTTTTTAGGGAAGATGGGTGCAGTCGCTCCTGGTGTTTGTTTCACACCAGTGCATGAGAAAAATGTAGATTTTGCTCTAAGGTTGCAGAACTGCTAGATTCCAGAGCTGCACTGCAGAATCCCACACCTCCAGTACTTCTCCAGTTACAGTGTGTGTGTGTGTGTGTGTGTGTGTTTTAACCACTGTGCAGTATTGAGTGTTGTGTTGAGCCACAATATAATCTCACAAAATTAGAGGTCTATACTGGGACTCTGGTTTTCAGCTTCAAATATGGCTGATGTAATTTCACTATTCACTATTGTCACTATGGCTCAGTGTTTGATGTAGCTATAAACTGAAGCTATTTAGAGTCCCAGTTCTTGATTTGTAGCATCACATGCGGTTCAGACTAAGCTTGGGTGGTATCTTTTTGTCATAACTTCCTGACATTACACCAGGGTATGGGTATATGACGGTATCAGGGTAAAAATAAAGAATGTTACGAAGTTATTGCAGCATGTATGACATTGTCTAGGGTTGGGCCATATGTTTCAGCTAGATGATGTATTCACTATGCTCCACAAACTCTCTTATCAGTCTAATAAACTCACAAAATGTAAAGAAAGTAAATATTCTTACACCTATTAAAACACAGTTTATCCAAATGCAACATAAATAAAACAAAACTCCACCATCTTGCTTTCAACAATCACCAGTTCTGGTTAGTTCGGAATAAATTCTAAATTCACAGAGTTATACCTGGTTCACACTACACAAATTTTTGTCCGTTCCGATAGTCACTATGTCAGATTAAGAGATTGTGGAACTGCAGTGACCTGGGTGACAGCCATGACAGACTACATGTTGGTCCTTAACCAATCATCGCTGGTCATCTTATGCATGATGTCATCGGGTCATTCTTGTCCCATTTTTTTTATCATTACTATTATTTCAGTCACTGTGTCTGTTCATGGGCCAGGTGAAATGTTCTTGTAGCAATGTAAAGCAGATGCAAGATGGGAGGAGCTACATTTGAAGTACTGCATGCAAACTATGACAGTCACTGAATTGTCCACAACAAGTTCCTGTAAATGTTTCACAATAAAAGCCTTTTTAGTATATGAAGGGATTTTCTTAACCAAAATTATCATGGGCTTTTAATTGTAAACAGGTACAGAGAGTGTTGAGTTTAAACGACGGAGCGATGCATTACAAATTATGACAAATGTGGGCGGATTAAAAGTAAATATATAAAAATACAGAGGAAATAATAAATAATGTCCCATTTCTAATATAGTCTGTTTCAATGAAGCTGGTACTCTCTGCAGTTGTGGTAAGTAAAAGCCCTGCCACTATGTTTTAATCTTCTAAATTACTTTATATCCTCCATTATGAAGAAATAACATTCTTTTCTAGCTTGATGCTAATGGCAGCACTCACTGGGTTGCTACAGTGCCTCTTTTGTTTCACACCATCATCCTTTTTTATCCTGGGTGGTATCCCTAGAGAAAATATCCAAAAGGCTGGGGTGTTGTTGTCGCACAGTTGACTACAGCAGCAGATCACTCTGGGTTCCTATTGGTCAAAGTGACGGCTGTGATGGGGGAAGTTGTGGATGACAAAAAGGAAATCAAACAAGCTAGACTTTCTGTAAGGATGTCGTGAGAGACGTAGCATTGGTTGTCATTTACTATGACACACTATACGAGATGAAATGATGGATTATCTCATTGTCGTTCACGATGCGAGCCGACACTGTACGGCGCTGCGTCTGACTGATATCGTGTAGTGTGAACTCGGCATTAGATGTGAAAATATGCTGGCACTACTTTTTCCCTGCTGTCGCTCTCTGCCATTACTGGACGACTTTTTACCAGTCCTCCTGTAACATTATCCCCACCACTTGTCAGCTCAGCTGCCTGTTCCACGCACATGGGAGAAGTATTCCTTCAGGGCTCTCTGGTTGAAATCTAGCCCAAACCATGTTTTTTTTTCCTTGCCTTAACCAAGAAAGCCCTTTCTGACAGAAAGTCTTCCAGTAGAGTGACCTCTAGTGGTGCCTACTGTGCACTACATCACCTCAATACAGCATCTCCATATCAGTTTAATAGAATGAGAAACTACTGTAATTTTGATAGCACTAAAAAACTGTCAGGATTTCTACACACCCCTGGTATACTGTGATACCTTGATATCACCCAAGCCTAGTGCATACCGTATGTTACTGATGTAGTCACATTGATTTGTAGTATTTGCAATTTGGTCCATGTGGACAGGATGTAAAAAAAATCAGTGCCAGAGCTGAGGACTAGATTTAAGATTGGAGGGGGAGCCAAACAGATGATACGACTGGTATTTTAGAAATAAATCAACTCAGTCAAAGCTGACGACTGCACAGTGCCGGACAGAGAAGCAGATGTGTAGTAACAAAAACAGATGTGACGACTTTTGTTACTGTCACTCTGCTACTCCCATCTGTTTAGTATATCAGATCTGATGATCAGCAATGCCCAAACTAGCATGAAGACTAAACAAAACCCAAAACAAGAGTCATTGTGGTGTCAGTCAATGTACCTTTGTATTATGTCTTCCAGCCTCTTGCCCTGTTCTTCATCCTGTTCCAGCTGTTTCCGCCGTGCCTCCTCTTCCTCCACTCCCATTCCCTGGAGGAGCCATCGCTCGCGCATGGCTTTGGACTGAGGAGGAAACAGAGACACATTAGGTGATGTTACATATTTTGCCTCAGTTCAACAGTGAATGTGAGGAGCTGGGGAGCTTCTAAAACTTGGCTCGTAGAGAAAACTCACGCTGTACGGAATCTACTAGGTCTGTAAAGTTCTGGTCGATTGTTTGGTTGTTGTTCTTTTGTCGGACAATCGCTGTGTCCCCACCAAAGCATTTCTTTACCCAGTTGAAACATGCCAGCTGTTGTTGTTCAACACTTGTATTTGTCCTCTGTGATGGTTGGTCTTTGCTGTGTTTGTCCCACCCCTACTCCCTATCCGTACTTGGACGGCCGGTGACGGTGATGAGCGCTGCATTTTACCCAAAGTTTAACAGTTTTCAACTCTCATTTTCAATTGGAAAAATGGATAAATAACCACAGAGGACATTCAGTTTCGGATTTATCTTCTTCCAGACCTAGAGTTGTCTTGCTCTGGTCCGGATTAGGGACTCATTTTGTTGCAAAGTTGCATAATTGCCTAGAGTTGGTTCGTGTTCTCACGGCAGCATTTACAAGCGGACCAGATCAAATGCCTTGTGTGAGAAAGCTGCTCTTGATTGGTCCGAATTTCCATGTGGGAAAAATCCAGGAAGTAAAGCAAACGAAGAAGAGTACACTTGCAAGATAAATGTGACACTTTCTAATGTCACAATGGAGGGACAACTACGCAGGTTGATTTTAGCGCTGGTCATCGTGGACTATATTGCTGTCATTGTTCATTTTAGTCAAACCATACAGTTTGAAAACGAGGCGCGGCTCCAACTAGAAAACAATGTTTTGATGCATTGGATGTGCTGAATGTGCATATTAAGGCAGTACAAGAGGAGGTGCACATTAATAATCCTCCAGGACTGTAACATGCTCATGTTTAACCCAAACAATGTGTCATGTGACTGCAGTTGGTTCAGATCGAGGTCGGAACACGTTCTCACCACAAACGAACCGCACCAGAGTTCGTTTGTAACCAGACTGAGACCACCTCTTCAAGAAGGTCTTGGTCAGGTTGTTTGGTGGACACCTGAGTTGGTGTGTTCACACCTGCCCAAAAGGAACCGCATTTGGGGGGCAAAGAAACTTGAGTTTGATTGAACTTAACCGAACAGGGCAGGTAGGAAAGCACCCTTACTTAGATCTAGAGATATCCCCTGCAGATTTTATTTTCCCCAATTCACCAACCATTTGGCCAAAGAGTAGGTAGAATTTCAGTCAACCAAGATTTTCTTTGGTTGATTACAGCCCTACACTCTACAGCAACACCATACCACTCTTCAAATAGCTCCTATTTTCTAGCCTGGTTGTGATATTCTTAGACATTATTAACAGCCAGTGGACCTCCATTATGGAAACTAATTTGTGAGATGACTGCCAAAGCGCAGCTACAACAAATAAATAAACACGTAGGCCCACACACGCACACAGTTTTTACATAACACAGATAGACTCTTAACTCAGCTGTTACTCACAGGAAAACACTGCTAATATGAATCCCAACAGGCAGAGAGAACTACAGTAGTTAGTAATATAGTGCAAGTTATTTTGTTACGCACTCTTCATAGGCCTCCTATGGAGCTGTTCGTCCACACACAAGGCTGTTTTTCTTCATTTCTAAATGTTTTCTTTGAACTTTAACAGATTTATTTCGGTTAAATTCCAAAGAATTTGCCTCACGCTTCCATTTGGGACACTTCTGCTTCTCTGTTAGATCATACTTTGATCATTTTGTGATGAGAGAGATGGCAAACATTCCTCAGATGCTGACTTCTTTGAAAAAGGGGGAAAAATACACAAATATCTGCTTTCCAGCTGCTGCCTGAAGACACTCCAAACTGTCCATCTCAACAGGGAAGAAGTACAACGTAAGCCTCCTTCTCTCTTACACTACCTCTTTCCTGTTTTAATGTTTTAAAGATGAATGCCAGAGCTGCGTGTTTACGTCTCTAATGTCTCTTCTCTGTCTGGTACTCTGTTTTGTTACCACAACAGAGTCGAGCGGGAACACTTAGCTTCACCTTTGGCTGTTTGCTGTCAAACTGTTGCTTGGCTCTAGGGCGCAGAGTTGACAATTAACAGTACACACACACACACTCACACACCACACAATGAGCTCTGCAGATATACTTCCAAAGCATTTTACCACCTGCTGTCAGAATGTGGTGGCTGGGCTATTTGTTTGTTTGTGTCTACTTGCACACACACACAGCCAAGCTAAGCTCACATAGCTCATGTGCCTCACACATTCGGAGTTATCAGCCAGAAATATTTTGAACGAAAGGTTGCACGGCCTATTTGCCTAGACTGAATGAATATGCCTCTCTGAAATCCAGTTTAACCACTGAATTAAAATGTTAACATCACAAAAGGTGCAATACCTTTAGATGTTTGCAGTTTGCAGAGGCTAGCGTTCCCTGTCACACCTTTTCTTTTGTACATTTTTGAGATTGCTTATTACTCATTTTGTCCTCATTTTGAATTCTGCTGCTGAACTTACTTGAAAGTCAAACTAACTGGTGCTTTTAGCTTTAATGCAGCATCAAAGATCAAAGCAACATTCTGCATGTGAGGCAAAGAAACCATCATTTAACCAGAGGAGTACGATGGCCTGTAGCTGACCTTGACATCTGTCCTCCCCGTGGAATTTTATCAATAAAATACTTCTGTACAAAGAAGCATCTTTCATGTAAATAAAGTTTTTCTGGACCATTTCAGCAGTCAACAAAACAGTGTTGAATAAAGTCGTGTCGAATAATTGACCAGTTGTTTCCTCTGAGAACCAGCCTGCTCTCTGCTCTCTCTCACGCTGTTTAACAGACTTTCCATTTCCTGTTGAGCTCTGACACACATCGCCTCCGAGCTAGTCTCTTAAAAGGAAGGTTTGAGGCTACGCTATTCATCGGAAACCGAAATAACGAGAGCAAGCATAAAGTCAACAAAATTCATAACTGCCAGAGGCAAAGTCAACCGGCATGGGTAAGGGTTAACTTTACTCTGAACTCATCATGTTTACATGGACCCAGACTCAGATCAACGCCTCCATTCTGAGAGGCTTGAATCGTGTAGCCAAGAGGTTCTTATCAAATCTCCAGGCTCCAGTCTCCATTTCCTCTCCCAGGCCACTACGTCTCTGGAGAGTGGACTACAAAGCCAGCTTCATGCTGCCTGGCTGTGTGGCACTCAGAGGTAATGGCCATTAAATGAGACTGTGTGACCAGATGCTGATTACATCTGGAGTTCAAGCCTGTTGGTGTTGCATGCAAGAAAACTAAACAGAGCAGTGCAGTGGCTCTGCAGGGGCTCGAGTCCCTGTTTAGCTCAGTGGATGATAGAGCGAAGCGCTAACATGTCTGGGTTAGGGCACATGCAGATGATATGTGTTACTTCTTTTCATTTATCTATAGGGAGTATTTAAATTACAAAGGATATAGATAAAAGACACAGGTCATCTCACATATGCATGATAACTGGACAAGGTTTTGTCTTTCAGATTTTGGAGCTTGGGATCTGCAGGTGGTGCCCTTTGTTCACCTAAGGTGGTAACGTAAGCTGCACCCTTTCCTGTGCAACAGGAAGGAGCTACCAGACACCAAGTTGGGCGCCCTGGTGGCTTGGGTGTAAAGCCCTAAAATGATCTGTCATTCCCCATCCTTGTCCACGAACTTCCTGTCATCTCCCTTGTAGGGTTGGGGATTGAAGTCGATACTTTTAAGGCCTTGACACACCAAGCAGATGGTTGGACATTGGTCAATGTCCCACATCGTTGGTCCTTGGCGGCCCTTCACGGGTTATTTTTGGGTTGATTCAGCAAGTTGAATTGGATTTTTTTGTTTGTTTTTGCCATTGAGCTCTTAAACAGAAATGTTCCGCAATTGTTTGTGTTATTGTTCACTATCACATGGTAGGTATCCTTTGTTCTTTCAACATCGGCTAACCAGCGTCTTAAATCCATCCTGTCAGTCTTCCAGTTTCCCCTTTTTATTGACGAGTAAAGACTATCACTGCCTGCTGATTCTGACAGTTATTTCCTCTCACACAGGTAAAGAATGTACCTGGTGGTTGGCTGCTAGCTGTAGTCTTTGCGTTGTGTTCAGTGCAACTTTCTGGCCAAGA
This sequence comes from Epinephelus moara, assembly GCF_006386435.1. NCBI lineage: Eukaryota > Metazoa > Chordata > Actinopteri > Perciformes > Serranidae > Epinephelus > Epinephelus moara. The sequence continues at coordinate 14,321,769 of NC_065514.1, read as the reverse complement.
ATCAGGTGACATGAGGTGATGTAACAGTTGGCCTTTGTTGCCTCTAGTTCTGTGATGTCAGTTTGGTGTGTCTGGGCCTTAAGGGTCCCAACCAAATTAAGTCGGTACTACCAAGAGTACCAAGTCGTAAAAGTGCTGCATTCTGGCTGCACCATAGCAGCAAAAGCTGGTTGCGGCCACTCTTGACAATGGATGACAGAACAAAACTAGGTGCAACTGGAGCACAGCGGAGCAGCACCAGGTGGAAACCCTCCCCGTGTTGAGACCGCAAGCTACCAGATATATTTTTCTCTTGCACCTCTCACACAACACTTGTGCTCTCATTTTAATCTGTGCAGCAGTCTGCACAGGCTCTGTGCAGGCTCGTATCTAAGCTGTGTCTCACAGGCATAACCGCAACCTGTAGGGGTTATTTGCGCTTCAAATCACGTATTTTTTCAACAATATGGGCTTAAACTCGAGGTTAATGCCTAATTAAAAGGCAATGAATAGATATATTTATCTACATTTTGCAACCTAGGTGGAGCAGAGCATGCCCAGAATGTAATCCTACAGACTCTACCTTCATTTTTCCCAGCAGCTGAAAGTTTGGACTTATTTTGTGAGTTAAGTACCAAAAAAGGTACCACTGGGTACCATTACCAGTATCAGACCAAATGTGAATGGTACTCCCTCCTGCCAGCTAATAAAGACATAAAATGCTCAAAATAACAATAAAAACAGACATAAAGTGTTCAAAACAGCAAGTGGAGAAGCTGTTGTGAATCACATACTGGCTAAATTATACAGCCAGAGACACAGAGAAAGAAAATAGGCATTTATTTGCATCAATATACCACATGTAATTACTTTATATTGACTTCCCTGGGGTTTGTGCAGAGCCTCATTGATTGAATAAAACAACACAAGCTAGTAGTCTTAAGTGTAGCGACTGCAGCGGTTTGAAATGTCAGCAGTAAGCGTCGTATGCAATTTGTTTTGATTATTACTTTCCATGCTGAGTAACCCACATTAGGTCAGAAAAAGGAAAGAAAACAGTATCAGAATGACATGCATCAGCAGTCAAGACAAACACATGGAAACTTGAAAGTCATCTGTATAGTTGTGTATTGATACAAAATGTCTGCCTGCAGATGATGAACTTTTCAGGTTTAAATTAAAGCAGTGTAACACTAACCTGACCAGTAAGGCTTAGATTAGTTTAAATGTATGTTTTGCAGTTGAGTCCAGACTGCAGAAATCTGGACTCAAATCCTGGTCCTACAGCTGAACCCTCATTAATGGTTGTGCGCCCAATACACACAGCGCACATGGCTTTAATTAGTGTTTCTCTTTTGTCCGTACTTCTGTAAGTGGGTGTTAAATGCTGGAAAACAGCAGCATGTAGGAATCAAACTTATTTCATGTGGGAGTCATTCAAGCCAAGTGTGTTTAAAGGCTCTAATTAGAGAATGGAATGTATTTTTATTGCAAATATTAAAGCTGGCTACCATACATATTTGTAGCATAATGGGTACCCACCCACCCTGCATCTGTGCTGCATTTAGAGCTGCAGGGTTTTATGAACAATTCCTCTTAGCTATCAACAATACAGTATGTACAAAGTGTAACTTATATTAACTCAAATATGGCAAGAAAAAGAAATCCGAGTCATAAACCTCATGAGCAGAATGTATTTTAAGGCACGGTGCATCACTCATCACAGGATGCCTATATCTGTCTCCACCTGACAGGGCCGGTCATGTGTTTCTCTGAGCTCATGTGTGAGGTCACGGGACCAATTTCTCATTGGATGAAAGGTTCAAGAACTCCACATGAATTACTGAAAGCTGTTTTTTTCTCAACCTCCCAATCTGTCAGCAGTTTGTGTTCCTCATTTACACTCCTACTTACTATTTGAACGTCAGATCAGTGTTTACTTGAAACACAATCTTGGCTTACTGGTAGCGGCTGGCAGCAATTATTAGGGAAATATGCGTATGTGTGTTTGGATTTGAGTGTTGTTCTGGGAGGAAGAAAACAACCAGGCCTGCCCTGCTTGGCCAAGGGAAACTCTAACAGGCCTGCACACCGGGAGCGCTGAGATTTTGGATGTTGCGATGGAATGAACTGCTACCTGTCAGCCAGAAAGTGACTCACACATTTATCTGTGCATGCAAGGAATTAAACACACATGCATGCACGTGTGAAAGCAGGAATAGATCGAAACTGTAAAGGACGGCACGTGATGTGTCTTTGAGAGCGCACTGTCTCTTTAAGTCTCTATGACATGTAAGGTCAAGGCTTAGGAAAATAGAGGGACTGAGTAGATTAAGAGAGATGAATGGGTGACACACACACACACACACACACACACACACACACATTTGTAAAGCTTTCTTGTGAGCATCATCACTGACTCCATTCATCCGCCAACGTCTGACCCTAACCTGAACTCTCTGCTTTACCTCCACTCTAACTCACCCTTAAATCAATATCTGACCTTAAACTGTTACCTCAAGTCTCAAGCAACGCCTCATCTCTTATCACTCACATATAGTGGCTCACACTTTTGCAGTGTTCAGTCCAGTAGTGGATCAAACAGTAAAACCTGGCAGTGAATTTACAGCTATAAATAAAACAAGTAAGCAGAAAGGTCCATAAGTACACCATAATGCTGGAGTTGTGTCATATATCCCAGCAGGCAGCTGGGCTAGGTATACTTTTAAATGCAACCTTTGCATCTCTGTAATCATTGCAGCAGCAATGCAGCACAGTAACTTTGACACTTCACCAGTTCTACTACTGACACTGCTGAGCGCGAGCAATGATTTGACATTTTTACTTCCGCCGCAGAGGTTACGATTTTGTTCTGGTTTGTCCATTTGTCAGCAGGGTTACTAAAAAACTGGCCCCATTTTAATGGAACTTGGTGGAAAGGTAGCCTGGGCCAAGTAGGAACCCATTAAATTTTAGGATGGATCTGAATCATGGGGTGAATATGGATACAGAAGTTGTTTGTCATCTATCTATGGGTCGCAGAGGCAGCAGGCTGAGCAAGTTACCCCAGACGTCCCTCTCCCCAGCAACCTTTCCCAGCTCTTCCTGGGGGATCCTGAGGTGTTCCCGGGCCAGATGAGATATATAATCCCTCCAGCGTGTTCTGGGGCGACCCTGGGGTTTCCTTCCACTTAGACGTGCCCGGAAAACTTCTAATGGGAGGCTCCTGGGAGGCATCCTGATTGGCTGCCGGAACCACCTCAACTGACCCCTTTCGATGTGAAGGAGCAGCCGGAGCAGCTCTACTCCGAGCTCCCTCTAGATGTCTGTCAGTACCTCAATATCAACATTGTGATGATATTGTAGAGTTGACTATTGGTGATTTCACTACATATTTACACAGTGAGATTTTTGATAAATAATCATTAGTAATGTGGATATAATAGATAATAAAACAGCTGGAACAGTCTGTGAAGTTAAAGAAATTACAAGACAAGGAAGACAATTATGATATTGCCATATCCGAAATCTACGATGATATCTGGTCTCATCACAATTAGGGTCGGGTACCAAACTCTATGCTTTAAAGAGTACAGACCAAAGTACATCGGTACTACCAAGTACCTATTCATGCTAAATCCATCAGTGCCCAGTATCGGAACCTGAAAGCGAATCTGGATGGGAATGGCGGTTTTAAACTAGAGGGCGGAAGTGCCTTGAAGCTGAGGCTGGCAGCGGGGCTCCGTGGAACCACCAGGTCCGACTTCAGACGGAAGGCAGAAGTGCTCCGAAGCCAGTGGAGCGGCCACATCATCAGGTTCCCAGCAAGCCATAACTATCGCTGCAGTGCCAATGTGCTGCAATAGTTTCTGTGTCTGGCCTATTTTCTTACAATATTACTTTAATAATAGCGTAGAATTACTGCTGGATGAGCAGACACACACACACACACACACACACACACACACACACACACAGAAAGACAGAGAAAATTAGCTCTATGTGTGATCAGAAAAGAGCAGAGGAACAGAATTGCTTTTAGTCTTCTACAACAGCCCTGCAGCTGGTTCAAACATTTTGTTACTGCAGAGAAAGTAAAGGTACAATTAACTATGAGAACCAAATTCCAGGTACTGAAACCAGAACCAGGTACCTGGAATTCACGGGTACCAGTAGTCCCCTGGGGCAGCCAACACCTGAAGTAGCTTAAACTTCATACAGAAAGCAGTCGTTATGGGACACTCTTTTGACATAATCTCACTATATAATGACGAAAACTGTGTCTGTCTGTCGGTGTGTCTGTGTCTCTGTTCCACGTTTTTCTCCTCACTGACTTGGTCAATCCATGTGAAATTTGGCACAGTGGTAGAGGGTCATGGGAGGATGCGAATGAAGCAATATTACATAAATTGGCCAAAGGGGGGCGCTATAGCAACCGATTGAAATTGCAAACCTTGAATGGGCATATCTCATGCCCCGTATGTCGTAGAGACATGGAACTTTGCACAGAGATGCCTCTCCTCATGAAGAACAAATTTGCTTCAAGAACCCATAACTTCCGGTTATATAGATTTTCCGCCATTTTGAATTTTTTGAAAAACACTTAAAATCGATCTCTTCCTAGGAAGTTTGAGCGATCTGCATGAAACTGGGTGAACATAATCTAGGGACCAATATCTAAAGTTCCCTCTTGGCAAAAGTTGGAAAACTTACTGAAACTGAGCTTCTATAAGGCAATGAATATTGCAGAGGGCGTGGCTCATCACGTAAAGGTGTATAACATCTCAAGGGTTTCACCGATCTCATCACGTAAAGGTGTATAACATCTCAAGGGTTTCACCGATCACCACGCAACTTTGTAGGCATATAACACACATAATCTGAGGGGACCCCTCCATTATTGACCCCATCAAACAAAATGGGGGCGCTATAACAACAGAAAAATGCTTAAAAATGGCTAAATGCGACCGATTGCTGTGGCTCCCCCTGTGGCCGAATGTTTTTTTTCTTTCTAATTTTTGGTATGACTAAGTCATGGTATGGTATGCTGTACTCAATGGGTATGGACTAGTTTGGATAGTTTTGGGAATGGATCCAGACATTTTTAGTGGTTGTGCTTGCAGATTTGCATATTACTGAAGACTGGACTATAGGCCTTACCATCTGAGCTCTTTGAGTGCTCCTCTGGTTCTTTTTACTTGTTTGTTTTTCATGTGTGAAAACCAGTTAAGCCTCAAAATTATGGAAAAAAACGAAGTGTGTATTCATATTATGTTCAAAGTTATTGTCCTACCTGCAATGATAAACATGCGACAAGTATTTTTACAGTTGAGTGAGATCCAAATGCAGAGGTAGGAATGACCACCCTGACAAAAATAGAAGCCATGTGCAAACTACTATGTGCACTCAGTAAGTAGGGATCACAGTGAATGAAGACAGATTGTAGATGTAGCTGCTGTAATTTCACCAGCAGCAACACTGTTATTTAGTAACTCCCTGAGTAGCTGGTTATAGTCAGTGCTAATTTCAAGTTAAATCGTAAACCCAGTTCTTATTCCTAAATACTGCTGCTGCTAATTATACAGTTTACTTGCACCTGAACCTACTCCTAATTCTAGTATTTGAAACCAACGTCCCATGGAAACACACACTGACACACACACTGACCTTGAGATGCTGTAGTTGTAGCACCAGGTCATCGAGCTGGCTTCTTTTGTCTTCAATCTCAGTTTGTCGTTTTCGCTTCTCCTGCGAGACAAAAAACAGAAGAGAGGAACATCAGAACAAATCAGATTTATAGTTTCATTAGATTCTTTTATTGGCGGGCAGTGAAGACAAAAAAAAAATCCAAGGCAAAAAAGTTGAGCATGATGATGCACTAATGCATGCTGTTGTATTGATTGAATGTATTAATATTGATGCTCATCATCTGCAGGAATCCCTCTGGGTCCATTAAGGGTTTCATACATTCAATTTAAAAGGTGGGCAGAGACTTATTGGCTTCTTATAAAGTATACTGTCCAACTAGATTTAAACCGACACAGTCTTGTTTAGTCTACTGGGTGATGTCACAGAGGCTATTCCAAGTTTCTGTCCTGTGTATTGCTTCAACAATACAGCAGACTAATGAGAGAAATTAGACATTAACATAAACAGGCTTCAGCTCTACAGGATTCCTTTAAATATTCTACTGTCCTCTGTTCTGTACCCAGAGATTAGGAGAAAGATGATCCCTGGGCGTACGCAGGAAAGAAATTAAGTATAAGTGGGGTTGGAAGTCAGGGCTTATCGAGGGCTGAAGGGGCCAGAGGCCACGGGCTATCTAAAGGGGATGGATTTGGCCTTGAAGCCTCTGAATGACACTGAGGCTGAACTTGAGGTGGGGAGAACAATCCTTAACTTCATGTGGAGATGAATGAGGCTGATGTTTGTAGGCCGGGCCGGGCGCACAGCGAGTGGGAGGTTTGAAACTGGAAAAAACTCAACAGACTGAGGCAATGTGGAGTTGCTATCTTTGAATTTACTCAAAGGAAAATGCATGGGAATATAAACAAAGCAGATCCCAGTACAACCCTGTCTGAGGCTGAAGGGCATGAGACACTGTAGATGTGTATGCGGCTCGCTCCGTCTCAGTGGGAGCAGAACGAGGATTTCTGGGACATTTCCTGTTGGCTAAATATAACCATCAGGGAAAACCCCAAAATGTGAATAAACGTCAGACCACCTCTTAAAAAGAGTGGAAGCGAGTGAAGAAAAAACGAGTATAGTGTAGCAGAACGGAAAGGGCAGAGCTGAACAGAACGGCATAGAAGAAAAATAGCACAGAGTAGTTATTGACTGATTGGAAAACAGGAGCAATCTGTTTTATTTTTCTTATTTTGAAGGACATTTCAAGGACACTTTTTACCAGAAGAGACAGTTCTCGAGAAAAATGACAGCATTGGTCATCCGTTCCAACACTTTCTAGAACTTTACATTTTCCTGACAAGATTTTACCTCAGGATTCAGTGCCTTTACCCTAGAGTTGTACCTTTCATGTGACAAAAAATGATTTATTGGTATAAAGTATTTTATCTTCTATAGTCTTAGTTTAGATTTGAGCTGGTATGTTTGCTGAAAAGAGGCTGAAAAGTGGTTTGTCTCAAAGTGTTGCTTCAAATTACCACTTATAATAGCCACTGTTGCAAAACACACGATAAGACACAATGGTTTTGTTATGAAGAATAAACATGTAAAAGTTTGTCCGTTTTTGATTAAAAACTATTTTCATTGCCTACGTTTCTCTCTTTAGAACACACTGTGCAATTTTTTTTAACTGACTCACTTATTTGTCCATCTGTTGTATTTTGTCGCTCCTCGAATTGCAAAGTTTATCAGAATGCACAGATTTAATTGGCAAAGGAGCATCATGTGAGATGATTTAACACATGCAATTGGTCTGTAAGTTTCCTGTTACAGATGCTGTGCTGGTTAAAATAGAAATGCTACGTCGAAATTTAATAATTCGCAATAATTTCTTGGTTTTAGGTCGAGGACAGCATCTTGGTCCGGACCCCAGGGATGGAGAGGGATGGCAGATTAACAAGGGGAATGCATTTTGGTCATTTTGCTAACAAGGGTGATGGCGTTCCCCCTGAAATTGACTACCGGTTGTTGTTGCCTAAAGTTAACCAAACCTTAGAGTTGGCAGATTGAATTGTTTTTGTAATGGTCACATTGGCTTGGGTTAAGTCTTTATTACAGACAGTGGAGAGGTGACAGGAAATGAGGCTGGGATGTGCACACAAAGCACCTGATAGTGTGGTTCATTATCTTAATCCCTAAACTACGAGGGCACCCCTGTTTTGTCATTAAGGTTGGCGGAGGACTTGTTCAGAATTGTTGTCCCTGCCGCCTGAGGATCCTCAAACTAAGCGAACAACAGATCGGAGATGTACAACAGTTTTGCTGATACTAGATATCACACAAAAGCCAGAGACCGTATCGTATTAAGTTGCTGTCAGCTGTAAATTCACCACTGCTAAGCAAAAGGCAGAAGATAACGTTAACTTAGAGCCTGGGCAGCTGTCTCCATCTCACTCAGACTCACCCTGGGTCTGGGTCGGCAGCTGCCTGCACTGAAGAGCAGCGCAAAAGCAAGGAGCGCGCACTCTGCAGCTACACCTGGGGACTGAAACAGCCGTAGAAGTACACTGCAAAGTCAACTTGAAGAATCTCAGTCGACTGAGGGATCTCCAAATGATTTTTTTTTGTACTTTCAGTAGGCAGCCCTACTTGAAATAAAGCATCCTTACAGACACTAAACCACCGACCTGAACAACCAAACGGAACAGAGTAAAACACTTTATCACCCTAACTGCGAGAACACTTCACAAAGCTGCACACAGGCTGTGAAAACATCTGCACCAAACCTGAGGTCATCTCTCTTTCTCTCTCCGTCACACACACATACACCGACACATACACACACACCGCAGCAGCCAACACAGCAGCAGTTCCCATGGCTCGTGAAGTACAGTCAGAGAGCCCGAGCAGAGGTATGGTCACCAGATGTCAAGGACTGCTGAGGACATGTGGTTGAAGAATGGGCAAAACACACACACATATCCAAATACACATCCACAGAAACACACAAAAGCAAATACAGATAAGACACTAATATGTTCTCAAAATCAAGCAGATAAGTTGTGGAGAACGGGCAGTCCCGTCCACAGCGATGCTCTGCTCAAAACACAGTATTGTGCCATATAATTTATAACAGTGGTTGCTTAACTAAAGGGCCTTTCAGAGTGACAATGGCTCTGTGGCAAATAACACAGACTCCTCATTCATTTCATCGGGCAACGCAGTGGGGGTGCCCACCGCAGAGGGATGTGGAAAAACTAAAAACAAAAGGAGGGTAGTCTGACATAAAAAAAAAGCTGACAGTGGCTCTACTATTTATGTAGCGCAATGCAACATAATCTTGCAACACACTGCTGTAGCCAATCAAATACATGCAAGTAAACAGAGAGTAGGGGCACTGCAGGATACCTTGCAGCATACTTTTCAGCAATGTTTTCCAGTCCAATTCCAATTTCATATACAGAAGACAATTACCGCTACCATGACAACTGTAGTGCAATCCTGCCTGACATTAATTGAGCCTTAGCATTAGCAAAATCCCAGACAAACACAATCACTGTCTTGCTGTGGTATGAAGGCAGTCTTACTTGTCAAGACTCGAGCATTCGGCCAACCTACACTCTGGTGGTGGCTGATGAGAGTGTCTGGAAATGCAAAAATGTATTACACAGAGGATAAGGCTCTGCCGATGCAGCACTACTGCTTGTTTAGTGCTGTTGTAACCAAAGCAGCATCAATGCTTTCCTTTTGGAACTCCCTCCTAAAATTTCCTCAAGCGCTTCCAAGATAGTATCCCACATATGCACTCTGGCAATAATAATACCGAGGAAGTCAAATCAGTTACTGCTAACTCCTCCAGTATGAAAAATTGTCATATACAAGGACCCAACTTTAAAATGTTCCTCTCAAACAAAATGCCAGTTGACCCTTCGCCCACGCCCCGTCCTGCCCCCGAACGCAGAGTGGCCGATCATGACGTAGCATCTGGCCGGCTCAGACCAGGGTCCAACAACAACACAGCTGTTATTCATTTTCAGGTTGGTTTTGTGGATTTGGAGCTAAATGTTGTGCCTGGGGCACGTTGTGTATTAATGATACTCGTTACCTGGAGAGGTTGGAAAAAGATATACGTTTCTTCCCTGTTCCAAAACCAAAATCAAACCCTGAAAAGTGTAGGGTTAGCTAGCTAGCTACTGAAGATATAGCCTACTGAATGCATACACATGCTGCTT